>NC_134689.1:300398913-300722663 GCF_050947455.1 Rhinoderma darwinii | reverse complement strand
GATAAAGATGTAAATGTCCTTACCAAAGATCCTGAAGGCATAATGGGACTTAACGTCAAGTGTAGCAGAGTCACTGAAAGCACTCAGCATGTCAAGGAAATCTTCAAAGGACATGCTGTCATCAGTTTGTTCTGAAGTGGAGAAGACATGGCAAATCCGATGCTTAAAGGGGTTTGCCTGTGGCGAATAAAAGGTGGAACTGAAAAGGGTCCTGGAGAAAATGTGCAGACTACATCAAACTGGATAAAAGAAACCGTCAAGTGCGTAGATCTATATATAAGTAATAAGGAGTTCATGGCATTCACAATATTCCCATGAAGGATTACCCCACCCTATATCAGTTCAGTCCTCATACATGATGGTCATGTAAATAGATTCACTCTGCCATATAGTTTTTAAATAAAGAAATGTTCCATTTGAATACGTTGCTGATGCGCCCTGGACTGCATGGCACGGACCAAGGGAGGGGGTACCGATTCTGGCAACCACTGCCACTCTCCTTGTATTGTGTGGCAACTGCCAGCTGTTGCCAAAAGGAGTTCACAGGGGAAATACTATCCCAACACCCCTAGAAATGGGCACGTGGGGGACAATGAATAAAGAAAGAAGACTTGGGTATGTTTATTGACCCAAATCGGGCAATTTTTTTTAAAAAAGAGCTCTATACTGCCAGAGGATTCACTTTAAAGGAACTCCAGGTAAAACGGATAGTATTATACCTCGTGCAGGGCCCGAGGGGCGGTGCATGACACAGGAAGTTCAAGTACACCAAAACTTTACCGACACTATTCCTTTTACAATTATCACGATGTGTATTGATCCAGAATTTCAATCTCACTGGATTCCCCTCATTTCGGGACATGGTTTCCATAGTCAGGGCGCTAGATAGGCTAATTCTTGCATTTATTCTACTAGGCTTGGCGGAGGGAAGTCGGGTTATAACACGTAAGTTTCACGATCAGGCGGCATTTACTTCAACAGGAAACACAATTACCTTCAATTCTGGCAAAGTGAGGAACCTCTCCTTGGGGACTCTGACCGATTCAATGTTGCTTCTGTATTCTTTCTGTATCATTTCACTGAATCTTTTATGAGCACTTTAGGATGAAACGGAAACAGTGGATGTAATTATCAAGCGTTATAAATAATATAAAACGGCACAATTCACTGTGGAGGATCCTGTTGATAGATATGGGAAACACCAGTTTTTGTTCTTCTGCAGTAAAATGAGGCTTCTCAATTAGTTCATACTACTCTGCGAAAACTTTCAAAAGAAAATGAAAAAACAGATTTAACGCCAGCAGTGCCAGCTCCGTGCATATTAAAGGCCCGTCTGTTCAGAATTTTCAAGCCAATGCTTTGATCACCCACTAGTGGCCAAAAAGCAAACTATTCTAGATATAATAGAGCAATTCTCCCTAAAAGAAATCCCCTGTAAATATAAGTTCTTGCCGTGTCCTTTTCAACCAATTTATTGAAGCGGGTGTTTGGTTAACAAAAAACATTTTGACATACTTTATTGTTAGCTTTACAAAGAGTGGATACAAGGGTTGTCTTTCCCTCTGGAGGAGCTGCCACATGTGTGCATTACATGAACAGTCTATTGAAATTAACGCTGTGTAATGCTTCATCTCCCCTGGGGTGGCACTGCAGGAAAATGTATCACTTGCTTCAGATTAGAGCTGATCACTCAGGGTCTCAGCAGCGGTACACCCTTTTATCAGCTTATCATTGGGGAAACCTCCTTAAAAAAAAAAATCTCCAAAGCAAACAACCTTTTAAAAATTAAAAGCTGAACAACAACCAGAATGACTGCCAATATCTAAACCCCTGAATTACAAACGTGTATAGTAATACAGTCATGCATGTCCTGCTATTTAAATACAGCAGAACCATGTCGATTTGCTGTTCAGGGCTCTAGAAAAGTGGATGACCACCTCTGTGGAAGCTGTAATGGCGACTGTATTGGATGGCAAAAAGTTTTAAAATTTTGAAAGAAGACAAACTAGAATTAAAAAGGAACTTTTAAATATCTCTTATGTATAGGGCGTACTAAAAATGATGCAAACAACACAAACATTTAACATTGCTAAGCGACAGCCAGGAACAATCCTTTGTACAAGGAAACCACTAACATAATAGGAAAACAAGGAAACTGAATAAGTAATTTGATACGATCGTAAAAACAAAGTACATAGCTGAATATTACACTCTGCAAGCAATAACATCCATAAACCGCAAAAAAGTCAAATCATTAAAAAACAAACCATCTTATATGGAATCTAAAACAATGACACGAACCCATGAAAAAGCAGTACTATGGCCCAATGGGTATTGTGCACGTCAGATAGAGATATTATGTACGTCCCAGATATTCACAGTGACCAATAGTGCTTTGTGGGAAACGGACAGAGGTAATGGAAATATGAAGAATCACTAGTAAAAATAAACCCACAATATAAAGTTAATAGAAGTCCTTTAATTGACAATCAATATGGCCACCACTACAGCTCTCATAAGGGTGGTCATCCAGCTTTCCCAGACTCCTAAATGGCAAATGTTTCAAGTTACGCAGCAATAACAGAGTGGACAGGTGAGAGATGATTACATGAATAATTGGACCACAAAGGGGGCAAACTAAAAACACAATATCAGAAGCGACTGGCATGGCTGAAAAGAGATTTGAATATAGCTATGAACAGATTTTTCTCTTTTCTTATAGAAAGTAAGATTAATTCCTTGGTTTGCCATTGTGGGTTTGAGGAAGGGAGTATGTCTCGCCAACAGTCAGCATCGGTGGAGGGTATGGCCAGTTTAAGCGCTTGTCCACACGTAGCGGAATCGCTCCGTATTTTCCATCTAGAATTGCGGACGGAAAATACGCAGCAGAATACAGTAGCAGCAAAGTGAGTGAGATTTAACAAAGCTCATCCACATGCTGCGTAAAATTTCCGACCAGAAATTGACCGGCGGTGCGTATTTTTCATACCGCAGCATGTCAGTTCATGCTGCGGAAAGTGGACTGAATTACTGCGTTTTTTTAGAGGGGATGTCACCATCTCCCTGCATTGAGAAAAACGCAGCAAAATACGCACCATTTTCTGCAGTAAAAAAATGCAGGAAATGGTGCTGTTTTTCCGCAGCGGAAAACCTGCGAGATTCTGCGGAATTGCTGAAGAAATTTTCTGCAGCAATTCCGTGACGTGTGGACAAGCCCTTACATACATCGAAACCTAAAATTTGAAGAATTTACATACGAGATCAACTGAAGAATTTAGATTTTCGATATATTTTTCTATTTTAGGTGGAAATGGATCTTAGAAACTGACAGTTTGAGCTGCAGACAATATAACTTTGTTCAATGGCATAACATTCCCCACCCCCTAGAAGTGCGGGGAGTTGGCACAATGAATGTAGACTCAATAGTCACTACTCTGAGGAGGCAACGATGCAGGTGGATAGGACCCCTAGATTCCAGGCAAATTTAAGATTAGAGTTTTGCTCATAATGATTCTTTAGGGTATGTTCACACATCACATATTTGTTGCAGAATTTTGGTTACAGAGAGTAATAGAATATCGCTAGGATATTCCATGACTTTCTCATCGGTGGGGGTCTAACTGACGGTACTCCCACTGATCCTGAGAATTAAGGTGATGTTTTAGCGCTGCACCCACTTTTGTAATTTCTACCTTGCACAGTGGCACTCCCAGCCACCCGCTGTGCATGAATGAGGCTCATCTAAGGGCCTGTTCACATTAGCGTCAGGTTCCGTTCATCGTTTCCGTTTCACCTTTCTGTCGGAGGAGCCGATGAATGGAAACCATAGCTTCCGTTTGCATTACTATTGATTTCAATGGTAATGCTTCCGCTGCAGTTGGTTTAGGTTACGTACAGTTTCAGGTTTTTCTGTGGCAACAATAGCGTAGTCGACTACGCTACTGTTTCCATGAAGAAAAACGGAAACTTTACAGAACTGAAACCAACTGAAATGGAAGCATTACCATTGAAATCAATAGTAATGCAAACGGAAGCTATGGTTTCCATTTGGCTTTCCGTTCATTGGCTCCTCTGACTGAAAGGTCGAACAGAACCGATGAACGGAACCCGACGCTAATGTGAACACAGACTTATTTACCAACGTAATTCCATTTTTCCTTGTACCACATGACAGTAATACACATTTCAAAGACACCATATAAAAAAAAAACACATACAGCAGGATTTCCTGTTTTGTCAGGTATGTCAGCTCCTAGAAGAAAACAAAAGAAAAAAAGTGACAGCAGTGAAAAAACATTTCTGTAGGCATATTATAGTAAAATGTAGGAACAACTTTGGTCAAGCTACAACGTTGCGCTAAAATTTGCGCCTTTTAGTTTTCTTGCCACTTTTCATAACTGGTGAGTAAGTGGGTGTGTCTTATCTGAAGGGGGTGGGGCCTCTACCTGAACGACAAATGTATTATAATTGACTCCAGAAAACTGGCGCAAACTATAGGAGAAATCTACACCATCTCCTAGTTGGTGTAGATTCTAGTCTGTGGGGCAAGGTAGATGCCCATGCTCACCCCACCGCTCAACTTCTCTACTCCCCACCGGCTCCCTCTTCATGCCGCGGCACATTCAAGGTACTGACGCCGGGCAGTGTCAATGTCACCACTGCTCCATTGCATAGGTAATGATACTGCCCGGCATCAGTACCTAGAGTGAGAGAAGAGCAACAGGGAGGTGAGTATGTATTTTACGTGATGGGGGGGGATGGAGGAGGCGCGGTCGTTACACCACAATTGTTGTGCACAGCCAACGCAAAGATGCAACACATTTATTAAGCAGCGTTCGCCTCCTCATAAACGAGTCGCATCTCACTCCAGAGAATTGGTTATTAAGACTGGTGTTTCATACGCAATAAATCTGCCCCATTGTCTATACCAGGGGTCTCAAACTCGGCCGGGTAAGTGGGCCGCATATAGAAAAAATGGGAAGTTGACGGGCCGCATTACTTTCAAATTTGATACAATACAAAATTATTGTTAATTAATTCGTTATTTGAACTACTATAACAATACTACATTACTATAATAATAATAATACTACATTACTATAATACTACATTACTATAATAATAATACTACATTACTATAATAATAATAATACTACATTACTATAATAATACTGCTAGGTTTAAAATTTGAGATATTTCTCCACGTGCTTATTTCAACAATCCAGTTTTACAGTTTAAGTGTCGCTAAATGCAGTCCGGAGGCACAGTTGGCAGACACACGTCAAGATTGGGCAGCCCCTTTTTAGATAGGGCCACAGTGCCCTCTGTGGATGCTGCCAGTGCCATCCGCAGATGCTGCCACAGCGATGTCAGGGGCTTGCCCAGAGCTGGAGTCCCGGAGCAGAGCCGCTTCTAGCCGTCTGCCTGGGATTCCAGCTCTGCTCCTGACATCACGGACCATATATGGACAGAGATGTCAGGGGCAACCCCAGAGCTTGAGTCCCGGGCAGAGGGCTAGTATGCTCTTCCTGGGACTCCAGCTGTGCTCCTGACATCACGGACCATATATGGACAGAGATGTCAGGGGCAACCCCAGAGCTTGAGTCCCGGGCAGAGGGCTAGTATGCTCTTCCTGGGACTCCAGCTGTGCTCCTGACATCACTGGGACTCCTGCTCTGGGGGGGGGGGGCGAAGATCTGTCAATCAAAAGTAAGGAGGCCTATTTTCGGACGTCTTTCGGGCCGTAAACGGCCGCAAAAAACGTAAGCAGAACGCCTCCAAACATCTGTCAACGACGTTTTGTTCCTACAGGCCATTTTTTTACGCGGCCGTTTTGAAAAACGGGCACGTAAAAAGAAGTGCAGGTCACTTCTTGGGACATTTTTGGTGCCGTTTTTCATAGACTATTGAAAACCCCGCCAAAAACGGACGTGAAAAAGGCCACGAAAATCGCGAGTGGCTTCAAAGACCTCTGAAAATCAGAAGCTCATTACCATACGGGCACAGGAACACTAAAGAACTGAATACTAAAAGGTACAGAGCCGACTTATATATATGCGCTACATAAAAAGGATTTTTTTTCACCCACTTCCACCAGGTATTGCGGTTGTAACAGGTGAAATGCTGGTGACCGGTTCCCTTTAAAGAAAATCCAACATTTTAAGTAAAAATACAGGCACCGGTTTTTTTCGGAAGCATGAATTCCATCTGAATCCATCATTGTTGTAAGGCATGATAGGCTTATCCCCCTAGGACGGTTTTTCTTAGGCAGAGAGCAGACCGCCATCGTCCAGCTGCTGGAAGCCATGGCAACATGCGGTTACTAGAAGAGGCTTCCAGCAAATTCAGGGGATATTAGATTCAAGTAGAGGATCCCCGCCTCTATGACACACGATGTTAATCAGCAAAGGGGATCTATATACATACCATTCCGATTTGTTGTTTTCCCATATGGCATAGGGGTTGGATCAGAGAAGATGGACGGAGTGCGAGTTGTGCGGATGAAACTTATCATTGGGACACTAGCACTGTTATGGGGGACCTCCAGCTATTATTATGGTGGTGTGGCCAGTTTTTAATGCATAGAAAAAATTTAATAGCCCTGCCATGATAGTAGTATCCCTGAAAACATTTTCTAAACATTGCTGAAGAAAAATAAATTGGAATCATTTTGGCTGTCATGTCAAACAAGGACAGGTTGTTATAATACGGGGGGCACATACAGCTCAACTGCCAGTAAATTTCTTTCTGTCTTGTTTCACATTGCAGCCAATCAGAGCTCAGCTTTAATATTTCCCGAGAAGGTTAAGACAAGAAAGCTGAGCTCTGATTGGTTGCTATGGGAAACAAGGACAGTTTTAACGTTAGACAGTCTTGATATCATTTATTGCTGTCGTGCCCCTTTAAATGTAAATGGACTAGTTCCTCGCGCTCACCTGAGGAGACACAGGGTGCATTGATTTTATCTCCTCACTCTCTATATAAGCGCCCCGCTTCCTGGATCCAGTATCGTGACATACAGTATTATACAGCGACTGTCCACAGGTGTCACGTACCTGATACTCATTGAGGAGCTGCTTGGACATCTGGCTGGGTGATCCCCCCATAATACACACTTCCTCCAACTCCCACACTCCGGACTCCAACTTCTCCGCGAAACTCGAAAGCCACAGAAACAACACTAAAACTTCCGCAACAACGTCACCACCTGCTGGGGTAACGCCTGATTTGCATAATTTATGTGACCCCGCCCAGTAGCTCCGACATGGGCGTGGTTAGCTATGGGATGGGATGACTATGTATTGCTATATAATGTGCAGGTGTGACTACCATTGCGGGGTAATAAAGCCGCATCTGTGTGACTGACATCTATGCCTGGAATTCACTTTACCATTGTATACAGACATATTTATTATACTGTACGATAACGTGCCACTCAAAAGCCAGCGTTGTGGAGGTTGCATCCATATCACCTATAACAAGGGGGGTTGTCCCAATACTTATTTTCAGTTATTGAGAAATTTTTGCTTTTAGTGAACGTTATTAGTAGTAAAGATGTACTTTAATTATAATAAAATGACAGTTATTTTAAGTGTTGTTTGTAGATTTACTGCTGGAGACTGGTGGGTGTATTATAATTTGAACACCCCTACAGTTGTTTCCTATTGGTATCGTCCGATCAGGAAGTGACTGCGCTCCTTCTGACAGTGTGACCAGCAGGCAGTGAATGAATGATACGGACACCTGCAGGAACCACACGGGTACAGTAATCGCCAGTGACTACTATGTACAGGTTATTAAAGGGGACGGAGAACTAGAAATCCAAGAGGGAAAATCAACAAAGTTGACCAGGGACCTGTAGAAACCTCTGCTGAGCCAGTCGCAATGTCAGTCAATGGGGCATATTCACTAATACCAGTCCACGGGGCATATTCACTAATACCAGTCCACGGGGCATATTTACTAATACCAGTCCACGGGGCATATTCACTAATACCAGTCCACGGGGCATATTTACTAATACCAGTCCACGGGGCATATTCACTAATACCAGTCCACGGGGCATATTCACTAATACCAGTCAACGGGGCATATTCACTAATACCAGTCCACGGGGCATATTCACTAATACCAGTCCACGGGGCATATTCACTAATACCAATCCACGGGGCATGTTCACTAATACCAGTCCATGTCCATTAATACGCATATAGTTGCAGCATAGCCTGTGCAGACCACAGCACATATTGGTCCACATTTATTATTAATGGCGTTTTTTACACCACTTTAGGTAGGGGAGATGGAGAGAATTACCCGTTTAATTAAGGCTTGATTTACACGAGCGTGTACGTTTTGCGCACGCAAAAAACGCGGCGTTTTGCATGGGCAAAAAGCACTTAACAGCTGCGTGTGTCATCATTGTATGATGCGCGGCCGCGTGATTTTCGCGCAGCCGCCATCATTATGACACTCCGTTTGGATGTTTGTAAACAGAAAAGCACGTGGTGCTTTTCTGTTTACATTAAGAGTTTGACAGCTGTTGCGCGAATCACGCAGTTCGCACGGAAGTGCTTCCGTGCAGCATGCGTGGTTTTCACGCACCGATTGACTTCAATGGGTGCGTGATGCGCGAAAAACGCTGAAATATAGAACATGTCGTGAGTTCTAGACAGCGGAATCACGCTGCGCAAAACCCACGGACTGTCTGCACTGCCCCATAGAGTAATATAGGTGCGTACGACACGCGCGTATATTACGCTCGTGTAAATGATGCCTAAAAGGCGCTCTCATCTTAATAAATGTGGCACATTTGGAAATGTCTGCCTCACCCACTTTTCTCTTTGAAAAACAATTTGGACGATTGATCGAGGAGTACGCCACTATGTACAGAAAGTGGTGGCACCCTTTGGTAAATCAGTCGCTCACAACGCACCAAATAGGAACATTTTATAGAAGTCGGGCGAGTGTACGGGGCTTCTTACATACGTCTCAGAAAACTGGCGAAATTGGATTGCTAAATATCCTCGTATGTGTTGGTGCTCAGGATTTCATTGTTTCAGACCGATGGATATTTACAAATAAATAAAAATGTAGAAACGACCCCTGGTTACTGGATACTCACTATGATGAAAGCGAAATCTCAACTCCACTTGTATATTGCAGATATAGCTATCGTCTAATATGCTTCTTTTATAGGGAGCTCTCTATATGAGCGGGAGTGATGTAAATATATATAGGGTGGGTATCCATCATTGCCCCACAAATGAATCAACAGGACACATGGCACCATTTCTGGAAGCTTCCATCCTGCCATTGGGCTGCTGCCACCGGCTGAAGAGAAGCTATATGTCAGAAAAAGTGAAACAGGAGCTTCATAAATATGGCGTCACAAAAATGGTGTAAATACATTGAGAAATGTTCCCATCTACAGCTCTAGTGCCTGGCACAGAGTCCAGGGCAGATTTGGCATTTCTGGGTGCCCTAATCAAATACTTTTTATTTTATAGCAAAATACAATATTTACCCACCCTGCCCCCACATATTAAGGATGCCCCATAGTGCCCCTCACAGTAATAATGCCATCTTAGTGCCCTCTCACAGTTATAAGGTACCCTTAGGGCCCCCTCACAGTAATAATGAACTTTTAGTGCCACCACATTTATAGTGCCCCTTCACAGTAATGATGTTCCCTTGGTGCCCCCTTTAGTGTCACCTAAACAGTATTGATTCCCATTCGTGCCCCCCCCCCACCGCAGTGATGCCCCCTTAGTAGCCCCTACAAAGCAATGATGCCCTTTTAGTTCCTCCCAAACAGTGATGCCCCCTTAGTGGCTACAACAAAGTAGTGATGCCCTGTTTGTGCCCCCCTGACAGTAGTGAATCCCCTTATTGGCCCCCAAAGGTAGTGTCAGAAATGCCCTGTTTGTGCCCCCCACTCAGCAGTGATGCCCTGTTTGTGCCCCCACACAGCAGTGATGCCCTGTTTGTGCCCCCACACAGCAGTAACGCCCCTGATTTCCATCCATATGGTGTGACAGGGCATATGGATGGGATGTCTAAGCCAGACAACTCTTGTAAAATGCCATTCACTACACTGTAACATCTGGCCACTAAGTACAATGCCACAAAGGTGAACATGACCATGGAAATGATTCAGTCAGTTGTTTTTTGCGGGACGAGTTGTAGTTTTTCATGACCCCATTTATTGTACAACATAATGTAGTGGGAAACTGGGAAAAAATTATTTGTGGGGTGGAATAAGAAAAAAACTGTGGTTCCTCAATCTTTTGGAGGGTTTTGTTTTTACGGCGTACACCATGCGGTAAAATCAACAGTTAACTTTATTCTGCGGGTCAATATGATCACGGCAATACCAATTCTATATAGTTTTTTTATGTTTTACTACTTAACATGGAAAACACTGGTTGTTAAAAATAAAATTTGAGATTTGTCGCCATATTCTGAGAGCCATAACTTCTTTTTTTTTTTCCTTTTGATTGAGCGGTATGAGGGCTTATTTTTTTGCAGGGTGAGCTGTAGTTTCTATTGGTACCATCTTGGGCTACATGAGACTTTCTGATCACTTTTTAATCTATTTTTTTGTGGGATATGAAGTGACCAAAAAACAGCAATTCTGGAATGTTCATTTTTTATTTTTTAAACCGTTCACCATGCAGACTAAATTATATTGTAATAGTTAAGACTTTTACAGATGCAGGGATACCAGTTATGTTATTTTATTTCTTTTTTTACATTGTGCTTGGGGGAAACATTTTTGACCTTCTAATATTTTTTGTATTTATTTTTTATATACCAAAAAAACTTTATTTTACTGCATTTAACTTTTTTACTCGTCCCCCTAGGAGACTTGAACCAGCGATCGTTAGATCGCTTGCATGATATACTGCAATACTGATGTATTGCACTATATAGTGATACTGTCTCCGGAGCCAGGGCTTCATAGGAGTACCAAGATGGCAGATGTGAGAGCCTTCATTAGCCCCCCACGCAGCCATGCTAACCATCAGGGGGGGCGTTGCAATGTTCTAACCACTTATATGCCGCTGTCGCAATTTATCGCAGCACATAAAAGGTTAACCGATCGGAAACCCGCTCGCTACACTGAAGTGTCGGTGGTAAGATACAGCTTGTTCTGTGGAGAGGGCTTAGCCCTTGTGCCCGCTCCATAATCCCCCACCAGAGGTGTGCAGTATGTGTATATATATATATATATATATATATATATATATATATATACGGCAGATGTCGGGAAGGGGTTAAACCTAGAAAAAAATGACAAAAGTACACAGAACATAATTTCGCCCACACTGTTTGACAGTGCAGGATCTTCTGCATCTTCCTAAAACAGACAGTTTTAGAAATCTTGCAGATCTTGTTTCTGATCTCTTTTTTTTGTCCGGCAGATTGCCGAGGGGGCGGGGCTCAGACAAGGGGTGGAGCTTAATGGTCTTTGCATCCTTCTGCAGACAGTTTCCTCACAGCTACACATAAAATTGGGAAATGAAGTAGAAGGGGAATGAATCTCCTGGGACACATATAGAGGAGTTATTTATAGATTTTTCAATTTTTATTGCAATAGGAGACAAAATAGGATCAATAGAGAAGTATATTAAGGGAAGAATTGCTGGGATTTTGTATTTATTTTGTGTATATTTAATTTGTAGTGTTTATTTAAACTGTCGCTGAAAATGTTAGCGTTTATGGCCAGCTTTAGCGTGCCACACATGATGAAACACTAATTCGTATTTATTTTTTTACCAGGGCTCATACGTGGACATAGGAGATGGAAACATGGAGTTAAAACACTCAGCTAGTTTCAATGGAGCAATAATAGAAGAATATAAGAATACAGAAGAAGACTTTATCTTACCAGGGATCACATGGCAGAGGAGGAGAGAATATGCAGAAGACGACCGTTTTATTTCTCATTTTGATAGAACACTTCAGTCTAAATGGGTAGAGAAGATGGAGCGGGGTCTCTTCCGCTATCCACTGTGGAGCTTACAAACCAAGATTTTACCAGGGAGTGTGAAGTATGTGGCACAACTTAATGTCAAGAGGGGCATAGAGCGGAGGAAGCCTCAAGACATAAAGAGCATCCAAGAAAAATTCAACCCAAGCCAATTTAATTTCAATAAGATCAAGGATGAGGAAATTTTATTTCAGATGGTCAGATCACCAACTGAAGAAGTGTCTGGTGGGGCATATATAGGTAGAAACCCTAATCACGACTCTGCCCTGCCAAGCAGTAGGCATAACCGTACCCTAGTGGTCATTAATGTTAGTCCTCTTGAATTTGGACATGTTTTATTTATACCAGACCCATCACTTTGTTTGACTCAGATCTTGACCCCAGATCTAACGTTGCTTGGATTGGAATCTCTACTTCTCAGCGGCCACCCAGGGTTTAGAGTTGGTTTTAACAGCCTTGGTGGCTTTGCATCCGTAAACCACTTACATTTACATGGATTTTACTTGGATGAGGAGCTACTGATCGAGTCCGCGCAGAGCAAACCTTTGTGCCCCGACATTAACTTCCACCTACTCACTCATTTCGCAGCTCCGGGCTTCTTTTTTTACACGGACGGGAAAGACTTGATGTTTGTCTCCCAGAGAATATGCCAAGTTACAAATTATTTTGTACGGCGAAACATCGCGCACAATGTGTTTATCACCAGAGGTAGTGATCCAGCAAATAGTGGTGGCTTAGAGTCACGGGAAGGCATCCGAGTGGTCATATGGGCAAGACAGTCCTGTTTTGGTGCCAAGGAGGAGTCTGCATTCAACGTGGCGCTCTGTGAACTCGCAGGTCACTTGCCCTTCAAAAATGAGGAAGATTTCGAAACTCTGACTGAGGAATCTGTTATTAGCATTGTAAGGAGTTATCTCTTCTCAGATGATGAATTCAGGACGTTATCATTGGAGTTAGTGGAATATTTAACAGCTTGACAAAGGGCTCATTCAGCTTTAACTCGTCCGTGTGACGGCCGTTAAAACAACGACTGTCACACGGACTCAAGTATTTCAATGGGGCCGTTCACACGACCGTTGTTTCAACGGAGCGTGTGAAGGGTCCGTGGAAAAATAGGACATGTCCTATTTTCTTGCATTTTCTCCCATCTCTCCATAGACTAGTCTATGAGGGATCCGTGATAACGCGTCCCGCACGGGTGCACCTCGGACGTTTTTCACGTCCGAAGTTGCACCTGCACTTCTGAATGTAGCCTAAGGATTATATTTTATTTTATTTGTGCTCTACATATTGCTTTACTTACATTTAATTGTAGTAGGAATCTTTCATAAATGATTTCAAATATCTTTGGGGACTGAAGAATATTTTTTTATTTGCATTTTACATTTTGCTGTGACTACTACTGGGGGGGGGGGGGGGGTTTGCAGTTTTCAACATACTTTTCTATGGAAAGATCCAGTTTAAAATAATGTGACATGTTCGTTCACATAGTGGTGCCATTATCAGGTAACATTCTTAGGCTCTGTTCACACCGCCGTCATGGTTAATGTTATAACGGAAACCATGACGACAGCAATGAATCAGTTACACGACGGGCACCAAGGTTGCCATAGGGATCCCATTGACTACAATGGGTTTTGCCATTTTGACAGGAAGAATAGCGCAGCATGCTGCGCTATTCTACCTGTCAAATATGATGGAACTACTGATAGAGGCTCCGAACACAGAATTTGACGGTAGTGTGAACACAGCCTCAAAGGAGCTGCACCAGAATCGACAAGAACGGGGGTCCCGATCCTCTCATTCCTCCTCACTGCTCAAATGCAGTGAAGGCGACATTGAACGGAGTGGTTGGTCGAGCATGCCCACTGCCGCTCCACTGAATTTCCTCCTCACTGTGGGGGGCACAGTGAGGAGGAACGGGATGCCCCCGCTGATCCTTTGGACAGATAATTGTCGATTCTGGTACAACCCCCTTGAATGTGAAACTTTGAGCAAAGCCTGAAAATTCAGCATTTGTTCAGAGTAGTCCTGGTCTAAATGTAATCAGAAATTCACCATCATTAAATGGTTCATCTACCCTGGTTAAAGTAGGAATCGCACTTGCTTTGTTACTCCGTTTTTAAGCCAAAGTCTAAGGGCCAGTTCACACACAGTTTTTTGACGGAAAAACCGTCTCGCGGGAAAAAGAAGCGACATGCCCTATCTTCAGGTGTTTATGTCTCTGACCTCCCATTGACATCAATGGGAGGCAGAGAAAGCGTCTTTCGCTGCGTTTTTGTCCGCGGCACTCAATGGCCGCGGGCGAAAAACGCGGCAAATGGCATGCAGGCAGATGAAAATCTGCCTCAAAATTCCAGACTGAATTTTGAGGCAGAATTTCTGCCTGCAAAAAAACTCAGTGTGAACAGGGCCTAAAATTGATTCAAAAGGCTAATAAGTACATAACCATTAACCCCTTCCCGCTCCTTGACGTACTATTACATCATGGCAGCTGTATCGTTCGCGCTCCATGCCGTAATAGTACGTCTCGGGAGTAACGGCCGTTTCGGCCGTCCTCCCGACACATACAGGAGCTGTGACGCTGCTGTCTTGTTCAGCAGCTGTCACAGCTCCTACAGCGGGGACCGATCGCTGGGTCCCCGCTGATTAACCCCTTAAAAGCCACGTTCTATAGAGATCGCGGCTTTTTAGGGGTTAAGCTGCCATCGCCGGCCTGCTACGCGATAGCGGCCGGCGATGGTGACTATGGCAACCGGACACCAAACAATGGCGTCCGGCTATGCCATAGACGGAAGCCTAGTGGGTCCTGACAACGTCAGGACCCACTATGCTTGCTGTCAGTGAGTAGCTGACAGTTCTAATACACTGCACTACGCATGTAGTGCAGTGTATTAGAATAGCGATCAGAGCCTCCTGCCCTCATGTCCCCTAGTGGGACAAAGTAATAAAGTTAAAAAAAAGTTAAAAAAAGTTGTGTAAAAATAAGAAAATAAAAGATTTAAAAGTAATAAAAGTAAAAATCCCCCTTTTCCCTTATCAGTCCTTTATTATTAATAAAAATATATAAACAAACAAATAAACTATACATAATTGGTATCGCCGCGTCCGTAACGGCCTGAACTACAAAATTATTTCATTATTTATCCCGCACGGTGAACGCCGTAAAATAATATAATAATAAACCGAACCACAATCACAATTGTTTGGTCACTTCACCTCCCAAAAAATGGAATAAAAAGAGATCAAAAAGTCGCATGTACCTAAAAATGGTGCTGATCGAAACTACAGTTCGTTACGCAAAAAATAAGTCCTCGCACGTCTTTATTGATTGAAAAATAAAAACGTTCTGGCTCTTAGAATAAGGTAACACAAAAAGTGAATGATTGTTTACAAAACGTATTTTATTGTGCAAACGCCATAAGACATAAAAAAAAACTGGACAATGTTCCCTCTAAGCCTTGGCAGCTCCTGAGCAGAGCAGTTAGGGAGCAGGGCAAGTCTCCATCAATGGTGGGCGATCTGATGAACAAAAGTAATACTCCCAGTAAACGCTAATATAGCGACTAAATAAAAGAATAAGAAAACTTATTTTAAATTAGTTTTAAATTACTTTTTTAAATACTATAATATTACAAGTACAGCAGTAAAATAGACTGTTCTAAACACTAATTTATAGGCATCAATGAAAGAATCCCTCATTAAACCACTGTCCTTATAGATAGCGCAGACAGACCCCCTGTAGATAGCGTCACACAGACCCCCTGTAGATAGCGCCGCACAGACCCCCTGTAGATAGCGCCGCACAGACCCCCTGTAGATAGCGCCGCCCAGACCCCCTGCAGATAGCGCCGCACAGACCCCCTGTAGATAGCGACGCACACACACCATGTAGATAGCGCCACACAGACCCCTTGTAGATACTGCCACACACATCTCCCTGTAGACAGCGACACACACAGCCCCCCTGTAGATAGCGCCACACAGACCACCTGTAGATAGCGACGCACACACACCCACCCTGTAGTGAGCGCCACAGACCCCATGTAGAGAGCGCCACACAGACCCTCTAGATAGCGGCTCACACATTCGTTTGTAGATAGCGCCACACACAGCCCCCTGTAGATAGCGTCATACACATCCCCCTGTAGATAGCGTCACCCCCCTGTAGATAGCGTCACCCCCCTGTAGATAGCGTCACCCCCCCTGTAGATAGCATCACACGCAGCCCCCAGCAGATAGTGCCACAAGCAGCCCCCTGCAGATAGCGCCACAGGCAGCCCATGCAGATAGCGCCATACGCAGCCCTCTGCAGATAGCGCCACATGCAGACCCCCTGTAGATAGTGCCACACAGACCCCCCTGTAGATAGAGCCACACAGACCCCCCTGTAGATAGTGCCATGCCACACAGCCCCCTGTAGATAATGCCACATAGCCCCCTGTAGATAATGCCACACAGACCCCTGTAGATACTGCCACACAGACCCCTGTAGATAGCGTCACACAGACCCCTGTAGATAGTGCCACACAGCCCCCCTGTATATAGTGCTACACAGCAATTCCCCCCTGTATATAGTGTTACACAGCCCCCCTCTTGCCTTGTATATAGCGCTACACAGCCTCCCCTTGTATACACCGTGTTCCAAATTATTATGCACATTGGATTTAAGTGTCATAAACATTTAGTTATTAGTTTTTCAATTAAACATGGATGGTATTGTGTCTTAGGGCTCTTTGGAACATTGTAATCAATCTCAGACACCTGTGATAATTAGTTTGCCAGGTGTGCCCAAAGGAAAACTACTTAAGAAGAACGTTCCACATTCTTAAGCAGGCCACGGGTTTCAAGCAATATGGAAAAGAAAAAGGATCTCTGCTGACGAAAAGCGTGAAATAGTGCAATACCTTGGACAAGGTATGAAAACATTGGATATTTCAAGAAAACTTAAGCGTGATCATCGTACTGTGAAAAGATTTGTGGCGGATTCAGAGCACAGATGGGTTCGTTCAGATAAAGGCGTAATGAGGAAGGTTTCTGCCAGACAAATTAATAGGATTAGGACAGCAGCTGCTAAAATGCCATTGCAAAGCAGCAAATAGGTACTTGAAGCCGCTGGTGCCTCTGGAGTCCCGCGAACCTCAAGGTGTAGGATCCTCCAGAGGTTTGCAAGTGTGCATAAAGCTATTATTCGGCCACCCCTAAACAATGCTCACAAACAGAAACGGTTGCAGTGGGCTCAGAAATACATGAAGACTAATTTTCAAATCGTGTTGTTTACTGATGAGTGCCGTGCAACCCTGGATGGTCCAGATGGATGGAGTAGTGGATGGTTGGTGAATGGCCACCATGTCCCAACAAGGCTGCGACGTCAGCAAGGAGGTGACGGAGTCATGTTTTGGGCTGGAATCATGGGGAGAGAGCTGGTAGGCCCCTTTAGGGTCCCTGATGGTGTGAAAATGACCTCTGCAAAGTACGTAGAGTTTATGACTGACCACTTTCTTCTGTGGTACAAAAAGAAGAACTGTGCCTTCCGTAGCAAAATTATCTTCATGCATGACAATGCACCATCTCATGCTGCAAAGAATACCTCTGTGTCATTGGCTGCTATGGGCATAAAAAGGAGAGAAACTCATGGTGTGGCCCCCATGTTCCCCTGACCTCAACCCTATTGAGAACCTTTTGGAGCATCCTCAAGCAAAATATCTATGAGGGTGGGAGGCAGTTCACATCAAAACAGAAACTCTGGGAGGCTATTCTGACATCCTGCAAAGATATTCAAGCAGAAACTGTCCAAATACTCACAAATTCAATGGATGCAAGAATTGTGAAGGTGATATCAAAGAAGGGGTCCTATATTAACATGTAACTTGGCCTGCTAAGTTTTTTTTGATTGAAAGAGCTTTTGATTTCTGTAAATATGACCTGATGCTGCAAATTCAACAAATTACCATTTTAGTTCTCTTTACAACCTTTAAAATGTTTTGATCTCTGTTGTGCATAATAATGTGAAACAGTGCATTTTGAGTTTTTTACTTCTAAAAAAAATCTGTGATCATTAGGAGATTTGTTCAATAAAATTCGCATTATACTCCAACGGTTGATGGCTTGAAGATTATACTGACTGTCATTTGCATCGACTATTTAGGAAAATCAGCGAAAAATAACATTTGCATAATAATTTGGAACGTGGTGTATAGCACTACACAGCCCCCCCTCCCCTTGTATATAGCGCTACACAGCCCCTCTCCCCTTGTATATAGTGCTACACAGCCCAACTCCCCTTGAATATAGTGCTACACAGCCTCCCCCTCCCCTTGTATATAGTGCTACACAGCCCCCCCTCCCCTTGTATACAGCGCTACACAGCCCCCCCTCCCCTTGTATACAGCGCTACACAGCCCCCCTCCCCTTGTATATAGCGCTACACAGCCCCCACTCCTCTTGTATATAGTGCTACACAGCCCACCTCTCCCCTTGTATATAGTGCTACACAGCCCACCTCCCCTTGTATATAGCGCTACACAGCGACCTGCGTGGTTTTCACGCACCCATTGACTTCAATGGGTGCGTGATGCGTGAAAAACGGCGAAATATAGAACATGTCGTGAGTTTTACGCAGCGGACTCACGCTGCCCAAAACTCACGGACTGTCTGCATGCCCCCATAGACTAATATAGGTGCGTACGACATGCGTAAAAAGCACGCGCGTCGCACGCGCGTATTTTACGCTCGTGTAAATGATTCCTTAAGTCGTTTTCCTTCGATTGGGCACACCTGGCAAACTAATTATCACAGGTGTCTGAGATTGATTACAATGATCCAAAGAGCCCTAAGACACAATACCATCCATCAGTTTAATTGAAAAACACTTTAAGGCTTCATTTACACGAGCATAATATACGCGCGTGCGACGCGCGTGCTTTTCACGCGTGTCGTACGCACATATATTAGTCTATGGGGCAGTGTAGACGATGCGTGAATTTTGCGCAGCGAGAGTGCGTTGCGTAAAACTCACGACATGTTCTATAATCGTGCGTTTTTCGCGCATCACGCACCCATTGAAGTCAATGGGTGCGTGAAAACCACGCATACCGCACGGAAGCACTTCCGTGCGAACTGCGTGATTCACGCAAGAGCTGTCAAAAGGATGAATGTAAACATAAAAGCACCACGTGCTTTTCTGTTTACAAACATCCAAACGGAGTGTCAAATTAGAGATGAGCGCACCGAACGTCACCGGGTTCGGCCGAACTCGTTTTGACCGAACCCGGCAAAAAAATTTCGGGTACGCGACGGCAGGAGACAGTCACTGTCCACGGTGCTGAAAGAGTTAAACTGGTTCAGCACCTTGGACAGTGACTTCCGATCACAATATACATATACGTGTAAAAAAAACAAGAGGTTCTGACTTACCGATAACTCCCGGCTTCTTCCTCCAGTCCGACCTCCCGGGATGACAATTCAGTCCAAGTGACAGCTGCAGCCAATCACAGGCCAAGCACAGGCTGCAGCCAATCACAGGCTGCAGCGGTCTCATGGACTGCCGCGTCATCCTGGGAGGTGGGGCCGGATGACAAGAGAGGGACGCATCACCAAGGCAACGGCCGGGAGACCGGACTGGAGGAAGCAGGAAGTTCCTGGTAAGTATGAACGTCTTTTTTTGATTCACAGGTTGGTGTATATTATGATCGGAACTCACTGTCGAGGGTGCTGAAAGAGTTACTGCCGATCAGTTAGCTCTTTCAGCACCTTGGACAGTGACGGGCGTCGACTAGCCTCATCTCTATGATGGCGGCTGCACGAAAATCACGCAGCCGCGCATCATACACGGATGACACACGGAGCTGTCAAGTGCCTTTTGCGCGCGCAAAACGCAGCGTTTTTTGCGCGCGCAAAACGCACACGCTCGTGTAAATCAGGCCTAAATCCAATGTGCATAATAATTTGGAACACGGTGTAGTGCTACACAGCCCCCCTCCTCCCCTTGTATATAGTGCTACACAGCCCACCTCCCCTTGAATAGTGCTACACAGCCTCCCCCTCCCCTTGTATATAGTGCTACACAGCCTCCCCCTCCCCTTGTATATAGTGCTACACAGCCCCCCTCCTCCCCTTGTATATAGCGCTACACAGCCTCCCCCTCCCCTTGTATATAGTGCTACACAGCCTCCCCCTCCCCTTGTATATAGTGCTACACAGCCCACCTCCCCTTGAATATAGTGCTAAGCAGCCGCCGCCTCCCCTTGTATATAGTGCTACACAGCCTCCCCCTCCCCTTGTATATAGTGCTACACAGCCTCCGCCTCCCCTTGTATATAGTGCTACACAGCCTCCCCCTCCCCTTGTATATAGTGCTACACAGCCTCCACCTCCCCTTGAATATAGTGCTACACAGCCTCCCCCTCCCCTTGTATATAGTGCTACACAGCCTCCGCCTCCCCTTGTATATAGTGCTACACAGCCTCTCCCTCCCCTTGAATATAGTGCTACACAGTCTCCCCCTCCCCTTGTATATAGTGCTACACAGGCCCCCTCCCCTTTGTATACAGCGCTACACAGCAATTCGCCCCTGTATATATGGCGACACAGCCCCCCTCTCCCCTTGTATATAGTGCTACACAGCCCCCCTCACCCTGTATATAGCGCTACAGAGCCCCCCTCCTCCCCTTATATATAGTGCTACACAGCCCCCCTCTCCCCTTGTATATAGTGCTACACAGCCCGCCTCCTCCCCTTGTAAATAGTGCTACACAGCCCCCCTCCTCCCCTTGTATATAGCGCTACACAGCCCCCCCTCTCTCCTTGTATATAGCCCTACACAGCCCCCTCCTCCCCTTGTATATAGCGCTATACAGCCCCCCTCCTCCCCTTGTATATAGCGCCACAAACCCCCCTCCTCCCCTTGTATATAGCGCTACACAGCCCCCCTCTCTCCTTGTATATAGCCCTACACAGCCCCCTCCTCCCCTTGTATATAGCGCCACACAGCCCCCATCCTCCCCTTGTATATAGTACTACACAGCCCCCCTCCCCTGTATATAGCGCTACACAGCCCCCTCCTCCCCTTGTATATAGCGCTACACAGCCCCCCTCCCCCTGTATATACTGCCACACAGTTCCTTAAAAAAAAAATAAGATTGTACTTACTCTGCCCCGTTCCCACAAGAGACGGAGCGCTACACTGCCTCTCCTGCGTGATGATGTGACGTCATAACGCAGGCATGCGCAACTCCCAGCACCTTATAGACTGCAGGCCTAACATGACCTGCAGCCTACAGTATTCATTTGTATGTGCATCCTGAGGACGCACATACAAGTGAATGTGGCTGTCGCTAGCGACACCACTGCATCCACCCACCGCCTGTGAAAGTGCGCAGGCTGTAAAGTTTAGTCAGCAGGCGGATCGTGGAAGGTGCGTGGCCGCGCAGCTGCGCACCTTATAGGGAACACTGCTCGTGGGTATTAAAAAGTATCAAAATGTATTAAATAGAATAAAGAGTAAAAGCATCCTCATGGAGATCATATATAAACACCAATAAAAAAGAAAATAGACATCAAGCGCCTGGCTGGGTTCAAACAGTCAACATCTCGTATCAATGCACTACATGGCAACATCAATAAATAGCAAAGTACATCATCAAATCGTATACATATAAATGTATAGGTTAACTATAAACAATGACTTACCATGTACTCAAAAAAATATAATTTACAAAAAAATTGCCACTAGTATAGAAATATACAATTATATTACTCCAAAAGGTAGGGTAACAACCAAGAACCATGTCAAGCTATGACTCTAAGGGTATGTTCACACGGCAGCGTCCGTAACGGCTGAAATTACGGGGCTGTTTCCAGGAGAAAACAGCACCATAATTTCAGCCGTAATGGCATGTTGAGGCGCTTTTTGCTGCGTCCATTACGGACGTTAAATGGAGCTGGTTTTCCATGGAGTCCATGGAAAACGGCTCCATTTAAGTCTGAAGAAGTGACAGGCACTTCTTTGACGCGGGCGTCTTTTTTACGCCCCGCCTTTTGACAGTGGGGCGTAAAAAAAATGACCGTCTGCACAGAACATCGTAAGACCCATTCTAATGAATGGGCAGATGTTTGCCGACGCTTTGGAGCCGCTATTTCGGACGTAATTCGGGTCAAATACGCCCGAATTACGTCCGTAAATAGTGTGTGTGAACATACCCTAACCATGTAAGTTATGCATTCAGCTGTACCGGGTAATGTCCAGACTATAAGTGGATAATACAGAGAGCCCCACGGGAGTCAACTCAATTTTGCATATATAGAAAAAGGGATTCAAATATTTATCGGTCAAACGTATGCCCCAACCAAGGCATCTGAGCTCTAAAGTTCCAGAGCACTCGCGAGGGGCGGTCAAGGCAGGTGTAGATAGAATCCCAACAAGCTGAACAGTCCAAGCCGGACCACGAGTCCACGATAGGACTACAACCGCGGCAAGCGGACCGGAGGTCGGCCGGAAACACGTCCCCAGCAATAGGTAATCAAGATCCTAGTGAGTTGAACAGTGTAAGCCAGACTGCAAGGACACGATGAGGGCTGCAGCCACGGCAAGCGGAATAGCTGTCGCCCACAGAACTATTTTGCAGCATACGTTGACATGTTGAGGATTAAAAAAAACGCACCGCAGATACATGTTTTTGAATGGATCCTCGCGTGATTTTTTTTTCTGCATTTTTGATGAGATTTGTTTAAATCTCATCCATTCTTCTGCTACTGTAATACGCCGCTGCAATGAAATCCGTTGCGGAAAATCTGCAGTGTTTACGCTGTGCATGACCCTTGCAATGTAAATCTGCTGCAAACTCTGTGACTTCGGACTGTCCCTCTTCGACCATCAAAAAAAGTTGTCAGATATTCCAAATCTCCTTACGAAATTGGGGCATTGGACAGCCGTTCCTACCGCTACGCAGTTCACACCCAAATAAACACAAAAAAACGATCATGAAGCATCCTAATTAATTTCTATTAGGGTATGTTCACACGGCTTCTTTTCGGTCGTAAACATCCCGAAAAACGGATGAAGAATCAGAAGCGGAACGCCTACAAACATTTGACCATTGATTTCAATGGGAAATACGGCGTTCTGTTCCAATTGGGCGTTATTTTCCACCTGATTTTCAAAAAACGTTGCGTAAAAAGACACCCCGTAAAAAGAAGTGCATGTCACTTCTTGAGACATTTTTGGAGCCATTTTTCATTGACTCAATAGAAAAACAGCTCCAAAAACGTCCTTAAAAAAAAGCTTGTTTGATAAAAAAAAAAAACGGTTGAAAATCAAGGGGCTCTTTTCGCTTGAAAACAGCGCTCCGTATTTTCAGCCGTATTTTGTTATGCGTGTGAACATACCCCTAGACTCATTTTGATTAATTTAGCTATAATTGTATCATGATGTTATGTCTATATTATATATATATATATATCTGTCTAGTGATCTATAATAATAAAAAAAACTATATACTGGTCAATGGGAGATTTTTTTTTACAGTATACATCAGTTGCATAGGGGAAAAAAAGTAAGATACAAAAACCGCAAGTGTGAACCCAGCCGTATCCCAGTCGGCGCTCTTATCATATTCACTGCTTCATATGCTGTGCGGGTTTTGTACAGGGTCACGTTATTATAGCCGCATGGTCCCGGATCACGCCGGCCTACAGTACACATGACATGTACAGTCGGATTAGTCCGTGTCACATACAGCGCCATGTACAACCCGCGTCCTGTCATTCAGCCTTCACCTAGTCCTCCCCGCCCCCAGCCGTGGCGGCTATGCCCGGTTTCCATGGTTACTTGTAAGTTGTTGTCCTTGGGAGGCCGGGGAGCCGGGTGAGTATCTGGCTGCGTTATGTATCAGAATAAGAGACAGTCACCCTCCGGAGATTGTGGCCATTTGTACGGTAGGAACCGGCTGTGGGGAGAAAAAGACCAAAGCAAAGCGTCCATAGCAACGGCGCATAGCTACCGCAGCCCCGTGTGTATATAGGATGAAAGTTTTATAAGTGTTCTGCGGTTACAGTCACAGCAGCGCTGGGTCTTGTCATGTTTATAGTATTATTGGCGCTACTATTAGGGTATGTGCACACACACTAATTACGTCCGTAATTGACGGACGTATTTCGGCCGCAAGTACCGGACCGAACACACTGCAGGGAGCCGGGCTCCTAGCATCATAGTTATGTACGATGCTAGGAGTCCCTGCCTCGCTGCAGAACAACTGTCCCGTACTGTAATCATGTTTTCAGTACGGGACAGTAGTTCCACGGAGAGGCAGGGACTCCTAGCATCGTACATAAGTATGATGCTAGGAGCCCGGCTCCCTGCACTGTGTTCGGTCCACTACTTGCGGCCGAAATACGTCCGTCAATTACGGACGTAATTAGTGTGTGTGCACATACCCTTATTACTGCTTCATGCTGGAATGGATTTATATGGAGTGCAGGCAGCTGTACAGATTAATATATAAAATGAGTGGAGTGACGTGCAATGAGAGGAGCGATGAGCAATGAGTGGAGCGCTGTGCAATGAGTGGAGCGCTGTGCAATGAGTGGAGCGATGAGCAATGAGTGGAGCGCTGTGCAATGAGTGGAGCGACGAGCAATGAGCGGAGCGCTGTGCAATGAGTGGAGCGCTGTGCAATGAGTGGAGAGCTGTGCAATGAGCGGAGTGCTGTGCAATGAGCGGAGCGACGAGCAATGAGTGGAGAGCTGTGCAATGAGTGGAGAGCTGTGCAATGAGCGGAGCGATGAGCAATGAGTGGAGCAATGAGCAGAGTGCTGTGCAATGAGCGGAGCGATGAGCAATTAGTGGAGCGACGAGCAATGAGTGGAGAGCTGTGCAATGAGCGGAGCGATGAGCAATGAGCGGAGCGCTGTGCAATGAGTGGAGCGCTGTGCAATGAGTGGAGCGACGAGCAATGAGTGGAGCGCTGTGCAATGAGCGGAGCGATGAGCAATGAGCGGAGCGATGAGCAATGAGTGGAGAGCTGTGCAATGAGCGGAGCGACGAGCAATGAGTCGAGCGCTGTGCAATGAGTGGAGAGCTGTGCAATGAGTGGAGAGCTATGCAATGAGCGGAGCGATGAGCAATGAGTGGTGCGCTGTGCAATGAGTGGAGCGCTGTGCAATGAGTGGAGCGCTGTGCAATGAGTGGAGCGCTGTGCAATGAGTGGAGAGATGAGCAATGAGTGGAGCGACGAGCAACGAGTGGAGGGCTGTACAATGAGTGGAGCGATGAGCGGAGCGATGAGCAATGAGTGGAGCGCTGTGCAATGAGTGGAGCGCTGTGCAATGAGCGGAGCGCTGTGCAATGAGCGGAGCGCTGTGCAATGAGCGGAGCGATGAGCAATGAGTGGAGCGCTGAGCCATGAGTGGAGCGATGAGCCATGAGCGGAGCGCTGTGCAATGAGTGGAGCGCTGTGCAATGAGTGGAGCGATGAGCAATGAGTGGAGAGACGAGCAATGAGTGGAGCGACGAGCAATGAGCGGAGGGCTGTACAATGAGTGGAGCGATGAGCGGAGCGATGAGCAATGAGTGGAGCGACAAGCAATGAGTGGAGCGACGTGCAATCAGTGGAGCGACGAGCAATGAGTGGAGCGGCGTGCAATGAGTGGAGCGGCGTGCAATTAGTGGAGCGACGAGCAATGAGTGGAGCGGCGTGCAATGAGTGGAGCGACGCGCAATGGGTGGAGCGGCGCGCATTGGGTGGAGCGACGAGCAATGAGTGGAGAGCTGTGCAATGAGTGGAGCGCTGTACAATGAGTGGAGTGACGTGCAATGAGTGGAGCGACGAGCAATGAGTGGAGCGACGAGCAATGAGTGGAGCGACGTGCAATGAGGAGCGCTGTGCAATGGGTGGAGCGACGTGCAATGGGTGGAGCGACGTGCAATGGGTGGAGCGATGAGCAATGAGTGGAGCGCTGCGCAATGGGTGGAGCGCTGTGCAATGGGTGGAGAGCTCTGCAATGAGTGGAGCGCTGTGCAATGAGTGGAGAGCTCTGCAATGAGTGGAGCGCTGTGCAATGAGTGGAGCGCTGTGCAATGAGTGGAGCGCTGTGCAATGAGTGGAGAGCTCTGCAATGAGTGGAGCGCTGTGCAATGAGTGGAGCGCTGTACAATGAGTAGAGAGCTGTGCAATAAGTGGAGTGAGGTGCAATGAGTGGAGAGCTCTGCAATGAGTGGAGCGATGACCAATGAGTGGAGCAATGTAAAATGAGTGGGACAATGTGCAATGACTTAGGGCTCTAATGCGCATGACAAAAAATGGAGCTGCCATAGAAGTACGTAGTTCTGCGTATGCCTCTGTTTACATACGGATTACAATATCTTCCCTAAAAGTATTCCTTTTAGGGCAGAATATCTCGGTACATATAACCCTTGATGTAGCCCGTATGGCGGTGCACTGTGGTCATGTGGCTCTATACTAAGGCCTGCTCTATAGGCTCCGTGCCCTTGTGCATTAGCCCTAATATAAAATATTGTAAAGTGTCTGATGATAATGATGTCTATTTCTCTAGATTTAAGAAATCCCGCGGTGCGTTACAGTCACGAGATGCAGCATATTCTCTTATGTAGTAATTCAATATGAAATAGATTTATCAGCACAACATTCACACACTTTAAAATGTCGCACAATTGTAATCACCCATCTAATCCAAAATTGGGAGCACGGCAGAAGCTATTAAATGCTGGGCAGTGCAGTTATTGTGGCAAGTGCACAACGCCCAGAGGGTATCGTGCGCAGGTCCTAATCTAATTGATCAACTGGACTAATAGTTTTATACAGTGAATGGCTGCTTCCATTTCTCCGTGTGGCCAATTCTAACCCCTGTTCAAAGGATTGTTTGGGGTCTCTAATATACACCCAGTTACGATTTCTCTTTCTGGGGCAAGTCTTCCAGAATCTTCTTCTGTGATTCAGCGTTGTGGAGTGAGAAGACAGTTGTAAATCACATCATGTGTCTGCCCATCCGCTCCATTCCCTAGGTCACATCTAGGAATCAACACTACATACGGGCAGCATCCTTGTAATGTCAAACGGTCATGACGTCATTCATCGCCTCATCTAGTCATGTAATGACTACTACATGTAAATCGACTACCACTCAAATGAAGTGTCAGGGGCAAAATAAACTATTCAGACCCTCCTTCTTTATTAATTTGAGCCCATGCATACCCATTATTTAGACTCACTAATGAATATTTGTTTGTGAGCTGATTTTATATGACGGTGCCCTAATATATTTGGGCTATTGCCTAATGCCGCAGACTTAGGGGGGATTCACACGAACGTGTATTGGGTCCGTGCGGGCCGCGTGGTTTTCACGCGCCACGCACAGACCAATACAAGTCTATGGGGCAGTACAGACAGTCCGTGCTTTCTGCGCAGCGTTTGTCCGCTGCGCAAAAAGCGCGACATGCTCAATATCTCCGCGTATTTCGCGCATCACGCACCCATTGAAGTCAATGGGTGCGTGAAAACCACGCAGGTCGCACGGAAGCACTTCCGTGCGAACCGACTGAAACAGCGCACCAGCTGTCAAAAGGATGAATGTAAACAGAAAAGCACCACGTGATTTTCTGTTTCCAAACATCCAAACGGAGTGTCTTTGAGATGAGTGAACCCGGACAACCGAACCGAACTTCACCGGGTTCGGCTGAACTCGTTTTGGCCGAACCCGGCAAAAAAAATTCCGGTACGCGACGTCAGGAGATAGTCACTGTCCAGGGTGCTGTAAGAGTTAAACTGTTTCAGCACCCTGGACAGTGACTTCCGATCCCAATATACATGAACCTGTAAAAAAACGAAGTTCTGACTTACCGATAACTCCCGGCTTCTTCCTCCAGTCTGACCTCCCGGGATGACAATTCAGTCCAAGTGACAGCTCCAGCCAATCACAGGCCAAGCACAGGCTGCAGCGGTCACAGGGACTGCGGCGTCATCCAGGGAGGTGGGGCCCGATGTCAAGAGAGGCGCGTCACCAAGGACGCGTCACCAAGGCAACGGCCGGGAGGGAAGTTCTCGGTAAGTACGAACTTTTTCTTTTTTTTTAACAGGTTTCTCGATATTGTGATCGGCATTCACTGTCGAGGGTGCTGAAAGAGTTACTGCCGATCAGTTAACTCTTTCAGCACCCTGGACAGTGACTGACGTCGACTAGACTCATCTCTATGATGGCGGCTGCGCGAAAATCACGCAGCCGCGCATCATACACGGATGACACACGCAGCTGTCAAGTGGTTTTTGCGCTCGTCTGAATCAGCCCTTAGGATGACTAAAGTGGGTGACTACATGATCCCGAGAAGACAACTGTAGTCCCCCACCATACTTCTGAAATAGCGGCACAATCGCTTCATCTACTCTTGGTCTCCATCATAATTGATTGTTCTTTTTTCCCCTCACTGATTTTGCTATTGTTTCCAGGAAAGGTTTGTGAGAATTTTTCTATAATTTTCTTTAAATCTGTTTATTTTACAGCCTGAGTGTGGCCTGACAAAATGAAAGTTGAAACTCCGGGTTGCAGTGAATCAGAGGACGATTCTGGGGATGATGAAGATGAGGAAGAGTCAGAAGCAGAGAGTTTGAGCAGAACGTCCACAGCAGACAAGGAAACCACCATTGAGAATGTAGACAAAGAGCAAACTAATCCATTAGAGAAAAGCCAAAGTCAGGACAAATGGAACCAAACACTTGAAAAGCCAAATATAGACTCCGCTACGGATACAACAGACCAGTCTAAAAAGAAAAAGAAGAAAAAACGCAGGTGTTTAGCTTATTTTGGGCCCTGGCACTTTAGAAATGTGCCATAGTCTTGGCTAGGAATAAATAAAGGCATCTATGAAGTCCAGATTAAAGGGTTGTCCCAAGATTAACATTTATCATCTTTCCACTGGATAGGTGATAAATATCTGATCGCTGGTGCCCCACCACTGTAACCCCCACGATCGCTAAGGAAGAGATTGAATGGTGTAGAGGACGAGCGGAGGACAAGCATGCACCCAGCCGCTCCATTCAATGTCTATGAGGCTGACAGCCGTACTTGGCTGTCTCATTCAGGCCATAGACTTTGAATTGAGGGAAAGGGCACATGCTTGTCCTCCGCTCCATTCGAGCTCCTTCTCACTGCAATCATAGTGATCGGTGGGTAGCCCAGCGGTGGGGCCCCCAGCGATCAGATATTTATCGCCTATCCTGTGGATAGGTGGTAAATGTTAATCTTAGGACAATCCCTTTAATATGGGATTAGAGGGAGTTACCCCTTGTAAAAAACAATCTACATCCATTGCAGCTCCTCACTTTTGAGGGCAACAGGCTTCCATTAAAAGCACTACCATCCATTGAGTTCAGTGGCACCCTGCAATGCTTAGCTTTCCCTTCAGTGGCACAGAAGGTAAAATTAGTATTCACCAAGATTAGCGGATTATGGGGGCTCCCAGCGGAGAGACCCAATACTATCATCTTGACTCCATTGGATCCAAAATGCAAATTGGGGGTGTCAAAATTAGACATGCAAGTTAAGTTCTCCCTAGTTAAACAGTGTTCTCTACCGTACTTGTTTTACCAGGTGCCCCAGTGTGAATACCATCGGCTTGCGGTCTCTGGGACTCTATAAATAATTAGAACAGTGTGATGTCCACCTCTGACATAAATGTACTCAACATGTGGGTTTGACAGTCTATTTGGCAGAACCGGATTGTGA
The DNA here is from genome assembly GCF_050947455.1 of Rhinoderma darwinii. NCBI lineage: Eukaryota > Metazoa > Chordata > Amphibia > Anura > Rhinodermatidae > Rhinoderma > Rhinoderma darwinii. Next base: position 300,692,938 of record NC_134689.1, on the reverse strand, counting down.
TGTATATTTAAAGAGGACCTGTCGCCTCTCCTGACATGTCTGATTTAGTAAATAATTGTATTACCAATGAAATAACAATTCTGGAGCATATTTTCCTAGAACTTTACATTGTGCCGTTCCTCTGTTATTACTCCTAGAAACGTATGAATCAATTGGTAACTGGGTGTCCCTGTTGTGGGTGTGTCCCTACACAGACTAACACTGTCCAATTAGTGCTGTCAGAGTAAGGCCCCATGCACACGACCGTAAAATCGCCCGTAATTACGGGCCCATTCATTCCTGTGGTCGACGGACACCTTCCCATATGTCTACGGGAGGGTGTCCGTGCCGTAGAAACCTGCCGAAAAAAATAGGACATGTCCTATTTTTTTATTTTACAGACCGTGCTCCTATAATTTATAATGGGAGCACAGCTCAAAGCGGCTGTCCGTGGCCGGCCGTGCCATAATTATGGTGCAGCCTGAGGCCCCATGCACACGACCGTATTTTCATCTATCCGAAAATACTGTCTGTAAATATGGATCCGTATTTCATCCATATATATGGAAGAGTGTTCGTAAATACAGTCCGTATTGCATTTGTATTCCATCCGTATATACAGATCCATAAAAATTGAGAAGTTGCAAATGATGTCATCAGCATGGTGCATAGCAACGCTTCCGTAAATATGGACGGTATACGGATGCACATCTGTAGCCGTCCGTATTTACGGAAGCTCTAGACTTCTATGGGAGAGCCCTTGCCATAATTACTGACAAGAATAGGACCTGTTCTATAATTTTTTCAGCACGGACAAACATCAGTAAAAATACTGAAAGGTGTCCGTGGCCAATAGAAATGAATAAGTCCGTAATTACTGCCAGTAATTACTCTTCGTAATTACTGATGAAAAATACTGTCGTGTGCATGGAGCCTGAGACTGTAGGGACACGCCCCTTTTGACAATGGGAATGGTAACACCCAGTTGTAATTTATTCATAAATCTGTAACAGACGAACGGCACAATGCAGAGTTCTAAGAAAATATGTTCCAGAATTGTTTTTTGTTGTTGTTGGGAATACAAGTATTTGCTAAAATGAACAGGAGAGGTGACAGTTCCCCCTTAATATACTATTTTACTCTTAAAGGGGTATTCCCATCTCGGACATTTATGGCATATCCACAGGATATGCCATACATGTCCGATAGATGCGGATCCCACCTCTGGGACCAGCACCTATCTCTAGAACCAGACCCAGTGGCGTAACTACCGATATAGCAGCTGTAGTGGCTGCTACGGGGTCTGTCTGCAGCTCCATAGAAATGACTTGCGCATGCGTGACCAGCGCTCCTTTCATTTTTATTGAACTGCGCAGACGCCGGAAGTCCGAGGTTTGTCATGGAGAACTTCGGGGAAGTTTCGGTCCCCCGTTCTCCTTATCGCTGCCAGCGATCACACATGTATCCCCTATCCAGTGAATGGGGGATGCGTGTCTTTTGTAGGACAAACTATAGGCGTTGTTTTTTTTTTGGGGGGGGGTCTGTATGGTGTTATCTACAGGGGGGCTGTATGTTATCTACAGAGGGGGGCTGTATAGCGTAATCTACTGGGGGGGGGGCTGTATGGTGTTATCTACTGGGGGGCTGTATGGCGTAATCTACAGGGGTGGTCTGTATGGCGTAATCTACAGGGGGTGCTGTATGGCGCTATCTATAGGGGGGTGCTGTGTGGTGGAATCTATAGGGAGACACTATCTACAAGGGGGGGTTGTGTGATACCCAGGGGAGTGGGGGCCCCAGTCAAAAGTTTGCTATGGGGCCCAGTCTTTCCTAGTTACGCCCCTGACGGGGTCCCTGACATTCTGCTGCTGTTGTGCTCTGGCGACTGACTTACTAGAAATAACCAAGCGCGTTTTGCTGCACGGTTTCTGGAACTCTCATTCACATCTATGGGAGTACCAGAAATCATGTAGCAAAACGTGTTTGGCTGTTTCCGGAAAACCCGGCCGCCTTGTAAGTCAGTGGTTGGACCTCGTAAGTCAGTGGCTGGAGCCTAGAAGGTAGGATAGGGGCCCCCGTTTTAGAGATCGGTGCGATTCCCAGAGGTGGGACCTGTGTATATGCCATAAATGTCCCAGATGGATATGCTTCTTTAAATGATTAGAGAATAAGGCCAGCGTCTCGGAGGGCCAGTTCCCTCTACAATACTTATTCTCAGAAAAGACTACTGCAGTAAAGTACTTTTATTTCAACATTTACATTGGAGATACAAGGGGTGCGCACCTATGATGAATGTGACATTGCCTCTATCACAAAAGTCATTTGTAAAAAATCATTTATTTACAGCATCTGCATTAAAATGCATGAATACGTGTATGCTTTAATGTTTCTTAGCAATTTATCATGTGATCTGCTGAATAATAATGAATTTGTTTTTTATTCTAGAGTAATTGGTATCAATTTAACAAACTGCAAGTATGAAAGTGGTAAGTCGATCAAATACAGTTACGTGCATACCAAATTATAATGATCATTTCTCATCAGTGTTATTGGGGGACACTTATGAACTTGGGTAAAGGCTGCTGCCACTAGGGGGCAAACACTAAATAAAAAAAAGTGTTAGCTCTTCTATCAGGCAATAAACCTCCAGACACGGAGATAACCAAACACTGGCTTCTGCTGATATTGTTCTGTTATGACCTGTCCCCCCCCCCCCCCCATTGACTTGTAGGTTTCTTTGTAATATTAGAGCTGTGTCTAAGATTATTTGACAGCATGTGCTTGTGTTTCAGTACGTCGTGCTGCCCGTGTCTGTGGACTGAAGGAAGTTGGAGATGAAGAGGAGTGGACGGTTTACTGGACAGACTGCTCCGTCTCACTGGAGCGTGTGATGGACATGAAGAGATTCCAGGCAAGTTCACAGGCAAATAGTTGGTTTCCAAATAGAAATATTCAGCCGTTCCTTTTTTATAAATAAATATATATAAACATTTTATTAACAGAAAATCAACCACTTCCCTGGAATGAGTGAGATATGTAGAAAGGACATGCTGGCAAGGAATATGAATCGTCTACTAAAACTTTTCCCTAAAGACTACAACATCTTTCCACGAACATGGTGCCTACCTGCTGAGTAAGTATCAAGTTTTGAGCAATAAAGAGGGGACTTATGTTTATAAGGGTTCATTCACACTTATAAGGCTTTAGTTCACCTTTAAAGGGGTTTTCTGGGACTACAATGCTGATAACCTATCTTTAGGATTAGCCATCAATGTTTGATTGGTGGTGGTCCAACCCCTACATTAGCACAATGTAGGGGCCGCAGAACTCCTGCGAGTGCCTTGTCTCCTTCATTATATACATAGGCACAATGGCTCGTCCATACAAGTGGCTGTGCCTTGTACTGCAGCTCGTCCCATTCACATTTACCCCCACTGTTAATGTTAGGTTGGGTTCACACGACCTATTTTGAGGCGTTTTACGCCTGAAAACACGGCGCAAATACATCGACAAACATCTGCCCATTCATTTTAATGGGTTTGCCGATGTACTGTGCCGATGACCTGTAATTTTAAGCGTCGCTGTCAAAAGACGGCGCGTAAAATAACAGCCTCGTCATAGAAGTGCAGGACACTTCTTGGGACGTAATTGGAGCAGTTTTTCATTGACTTCAGTGAAGAACAGCTCCAAATTACGTCCGTAATGGATGCCTCGCAAAACGCGAGTACGAGCAATTACGTCTGAAATGCAGGAGCTGTTTTTTCCTGAAAACAGCTCCGTAATTTCAGCCGTAATTGACGTTATCGTGTGCACATACCCTTATAGTCCCACAGAATCCCTTTAGAAACATACTGGCTGGATTGTAATAAGAGATTCAGTCTCCTGCTGCATATGTTTCTATCAAGCGCAAAAGCCGTCAGTTGTTAATGACACATTGAAATTCCCATTGAAAACGAGTTTCCCGCCACTTTTTTGTAGTGAAAGATAGAAGGAAATGATAAAAGCACCTGAGAAGTGTGAACTCTAACCATATACGACAGAGCTGCATGCATTTCATGTGCGGTCATTAGTTTGCCTCGGTACGACACCGTATTATGGAGATATCTCTCCTAGAATACCTATGGAGTCTGACGGAGCATGTCACTATTTTTTTTCATTCAGATTCATACATAATCTGACAGAAAAACCTCTGTAATCCTTCATATGAATTCCAGTCAAACGTGGTACAGTATGGCTATATATTTTATGGGTGCACAACTCGGAATCCTCTAGTGTGAATGAAGGTCTGGGCTGTTTGTTCATTGTGATATTTCACTGAAATGAGGCAATGCAAGGTTTCCCTGCAGTACTGTGCAAACACAAGATCCAACTCTGCTACATCAAGACTTTGCATATTAACATTTCAAATAATTTTCCTGTTGGTGGGTTGTCTTTCATCTAAACATTTTTCCTTTGTCTTGTATTAATATAAATCTGGATAGTATATTAGACAGTTAAATGGTGCAGGTACCATTGGCTTTTTTATGTCTGCTGAAGATAATATTCCTTCACCGTCAGTTTACGGTTTCTGTGGTTCTGAATTTTTTTTTATTGTTTATGAATATTGCTTTTGACCTTTTCTTTACTCTTTCTCCAGCTACGGTGATTTACAGGCCTACTGCCGCACAAAGAAAAACAAGACCTACATCTGCAAGCCTGATAGTGGAAGCCAAGGCCGGGGCATTTTTCTATCCAAAAACATGAAGGACATCAAACATGGTGATCACATGATCTGTCAACAGTATGTCTCCAAGGTAACAATTACCTTATTCTTTGCTGTTAGTACGTCTCCAAGACAACACAACCAAATTATAGCTCAAAAACTATATATTAATCCATGTATTCATTTTATTAATTTCTAATCAAAACCACCCGTATACTGTCATAGCCATCATCATACTAATAGCAGGGGCGGAACTAGGAAACACTGGGCCCCATAGCAATCTTTTGACTGGGCCCGCCTCCCCTGGGTGCCACACAGAGCCCGCCCTTGAGGATAGTGCCCCCCTGTAAATAGTGCCATACAGCCCCCTCCTGTTGACAGTGATATACAGCCCTCCCTGTAGACTGTACTATACAGACCCCCCTGTAGAGTGCTATACAGCGCCCCCTGTAGACAGGGCTACACAGCCTCCCATGCAGGGCTATACAGCCCTCCCTGTAGACAGTGCTATACTTTCATGTACCACAAAGAGGGACAATGGATGCGGCACGCAGCGGCAATTTTTTTATTTTAAGCCACGCCTCTAATCCCACCCAATCCCCGCACATACACACCCGTTCAGCCTACACACTATCATGCTCCCATAGTTCCCCCCCACACAGTATAATGCCCCCATAGCTGCCACCACACAGTATAATGCCCCCATACAGTATAATGCCCACACAGATGCCCCATACAGTATAATGCCCACACAGATGCACCATACAGTATAATGCCTCTCCATAGCTGCCCCACAGTATAATACCACCCATAGCTGCCCCCACAGTATAATGCCACCCATAGCGATCCCTACAGTATAATGCCACCCATAGCTGCCCCACTGTATGCCATCCATAGCTGCCCCCACAGTATAAGGCCACCCATATCTACCCCCACAGTATAATGCCCCCCATAGCTGCCCTCACAGTATAATGCCACCCATAGCTATCCCCACAGTATAATGCCCCCCATAGCTGCCCCCACAGTATAATGCCACCCATAGCTGTCCCCACAGTATAATGCCACCCATAGTTCCCCCACAGTATAATGCCCCCCCCATAGCTGCCCCCACAATATAATGCCCCCATAGGTGTCCCCACAGTATAATGCCCCCCATAGCTGTCCCCACAGTATAATGCCACCCATAGCTGTCCCCACAGTATAATGCCATCCATAGCTGTCCCCACAGTGTAATGCCCCCCATAGCTGCCCCCACAGTATAATGCCCCCACAGTATAATGCCGCCCATACAGTATAAAGCCCCACATATAGTAAAATTCTCCTATAGCTGCCACTATATCAGCCTCCCTTCCCTACCCAGTATAATGCCCCATAGTGCCTAACAGAAAAATAATAACATAATTACTTACCTATCCCCGTTCCTACGACGGGTGGAGGATCCTTCTCTTCTGGTCTCTGCTGTGAGTGACTCGACGCAGACAGGCGCGATGATGTCAACATCGCACCTGCCTGCGCCGAGCCTCTCACGGCAAAGTGAATGCTGGAGCAAGGAGCCGAAGGACGCAGACACTATTGAATGTGGCGTCGCTACCGCTGCAGCAGCCGTAGCGGCTGCTAGCGGAGCCTCCGGGCATGGGGAGGTCCGTGACGGCTGGCGGCACGGGCCCCCTCGTGCCGCGGGCCCCGTAGCAGCCGCTATGGCTGCTACAGCGGTAGTTACGCCACTGAATAATAGTATTATGTAACAGTGATTAATACCAGTATATTTCCACAGCCATTCCTCATTGACGGATATAAATTTGATCTACGTATATACGTCCTTGTGACATCTTGTGAACCCCTGCGCATTTTTATCTACAAGGAAGGCCTTGCACGTTTTGCAACCATGAGTTATACAGAACCTAGTCACAGCAATTTAGTAAGTAACCTTTGGAAATGGATAACAGCTTATTTTATAACAATATTTATTGGTATGGACTGAGACCCAGTAAAACATACAATACAGCCTCTGGAACAATGCATACTGTTCTAAAGATATTTACCTCTCCAAAGTTGAGGCTTAGGCTATGTTCACACGGAGTATTTTGGGGGAGGAATATCTGCCTCAAAATTCCGTTTGGAACTTTGAGGCAGATATTCCTCTCCCTGCACGCCGATTTTCGCGGCGATTATCGCGCCGTTTTTCGCCCGCGCCCATTGAGCGCCGCGGGCATAAAACAGCGAGAAATACGCTTTCTCCTGCCTCCCATTGAAGTCAATGGGAGGTCAGAGGCGGAAGCGCCCAAAGATAGGGCATGTCGCTTCTTTTTCCCGCTAGGCAGTTTTACTGCTCGCGGGAAAAAGACGCCGACGCCTCCCATTAAATCAATGGGAGGCGTTCTCGGGCCCTTTTTGCAGAGTTTTGTGACGCGGTTTCCGCGTCAAAAAACTCGGCAAAATACCCCGTGTGAACATAGCCAAAAAGTGGTTTTCCCACAATGGCTAGGATATGCAATCTCTTACTGATCTATGGCGGTTCACCTACTGAGGCCCCAACGATGCCGGTATATCGCGGAATAGCAACGCTCCTGGCCTGGGAGCGCCACTGTGCAGGGAATCAGTCGAAGGGACCCTAGTCCCTTCATTCTAGTGACCGGTTGGCGTCCCAAAGGTCAGACCCCTACAGATCATAATGTTATAGCAGTTATAGCATATCCTAGCGATATGCCATAACAGATGGGAATACTACTTTAATGATTTTTATTAAAATTCTATATACTTAGTATATTACTTCGTAATTGAATGGTTTGTAACACAGTAACGGGAAATTCATCTTGACAGGATGATGTCTGCATGCACCTGACCAATTATGCTATCAACAAAAACAATGAAAACTTCATCAGAGATGATATGACAGGAAGTAAGAGGTGGGTGATGTGTGTTGCCAAAAGTTCTCATGGAGAATTGCATCATGAATCAATGAGGATGATATAGTTGGATTAATGGTGTATATTATAAGGTGACGACAAGTTCTCAGTTCTTGATTTCTGGCCTAAATATATTGAAAAGTATAGTGTTCGGGTGGAACGCCATAATTATGAATCCCATGCACTACTTTTTATAGCCATGGAACTGTCATTTAGTCAGCTCAATACATAGGCTATGTTCACACGCCATATGTTCGTATTTTTGAGGAATATTTTCAAAGCGTTTTCAAAGTGTCAATGGGAAACGAGAAAAATCAGATTGTAAAACGCTTCACGAAGTAACTTGTCACGTCTTTTTTATGAAGCATATTTTTACTGAGCCTCTTCTTTAAGGGTATGTGCACACACACTAATTACGTCCGTAATTGACGGACGTATTTCGGCCTCAAGTACCGGACCGACCACAGTGCAGGGAGCCGGGCTCCTAGCATCATACTTATGTACGATGCTAGGAGTCCCTGCCTCTCTGCAGGACAACTGTCCCGTACTGTAATCATGTTTTCAGTACGGGACAGCAGTTCCACGGAGTAGCAGGGACTCCTAGCATCGTACATAAGTATGATGCTAGGAGCCCGAATCCCTGCACTGTGGTCGGTCCGGTACTTGAGGCCGAAATACGTCCGTCAATTACGGACGTAATTAGTGTGTGTGCACATACCCTAATTCTGAATTGTACAAATGTACCTCGTATGAACTACACAGTGTACTTCCCATTGAAATCAATGGGAAGCTCTTTGCAGGCTTATTTCATGTGTATTTCAGAGTGTAATTTGAGCGTTATATGCTCTGAAATATGCCTGAAAATATGCTGTGTGAACATGGTCTAACAATCCTTGCTATTTTTCTTATTTGAAAAGTAATAGAAAACAGGGCATGCAGGATAGCTGAATGAGGGAGAGATATTGGTGTACCACTTGCACTGTGCACCAGTATAAATAAATCTACAGGAGAGAAGGGAATGGAATGGAATGACATGTTTGAAACCTTTGTATATGTTAAAGGAACACTAAACCTAGATTTGAATGAGAAAAAAATTAAAAACAGCTACATCTCATACAGATAAATCTCGTACAGATTAACTATTAAGTTCAATGGGAAATTTATAAATACGTACTCACTAAGCTCCCTCTAGTGGCAGGTGCAGGCAGACAGTATTTTACCATTTAACTCATAGCTGTGTGAAGGCAAGCAGAGATTATAGAGCTCTGTACCAAAACAAAGTAAGAAAAATAAAACAATACGTACACTTCAATTAGGTTTTGTGTGTCACATTTTGGTTCTCATTTGGCCCTTTGTTATATTTATTCTTATAATAATAGAAAACTATCAACTCTGTGGACCTGGCTGGGGAACAACAAATACAACCCAGCAAAGCTCTGGGAAGATATTGAAGACGTAATTATCAAGACTCTGATTTCTGCACACCCTATCCTCAAGCACAACTATCGAACTTGCTTCCCAAATCATATCGCAGGCAGCGCTTGTTTTGAGATTCTAGGATTTGACATCTTAGTGGACAAAAAATTAAAGCCTTGGCTGCTGGAGGTAAAACTGAATCTCTTCTATTAAAAAAAAAGGAGTAAAATTTGTGACATGTATAGTTTTGTGTTTATATATGCATTTGTGACATGCAGCCTAGGACCCATGAGCACAAACCGTATGCAAAACAGCGCTACTGCCACCAAAGGTGGTTTGACCCATTCTAGATTTATTGTACAAGTTGTAATAAAGTAACAGATTTGTTCCGAGGTAAAATTGTACTGAACATTTATATGTTTTTGTTTCATATGACATTTTGTATTGTTTTCTGTATATCCCAGATGATATTTTTATGCTGTATAAAATAGGTGAATCATTCCCCAAGCTTTACCACAGACTCACGCTTGGACCGGGAAGTGAAGGATGCTCTACTTTATGATACGCTTAATTTGATCAATCTCCGGGCTTGTGACAAAAGAAAAGTTCTTGAAGAAGATAAACGCAGAGTTAAGGAACGTTTACTTCAGCGCAATCAGCCCAAGGAAAACCGGTAACAAGAGCACATTCCCCCTTTTAAAACCATTTAGTACAAAGGATATTTAAATATTTACAGGGGTTTTCCAGCCAGTAAAAATTGATGGGCTATACTCAGGATAGGCCATCAATAGCTGATGAGTTGGGGTCCGACTCCCGTGTCCTCCGCCAATCAGCTGTTCTGAACGGGGTGCAGCGCTTGTATGAGCCCTGCTTCCCCTTTATTTCTATTTACTCACTGTGAATCTTCAACATGCATTTAGCGGCGATTTACAGGTATTGCAGCCTTTTCTTCCATTGAAGTGAATAGGAAAAAAGGCTGCAATACCTGTGAAGAAATGAAGGGGAAGCAGCGCTCGTACGAGGGCTGGACCGCCTTCAGAACAGCTAATTGGCTGGGGTCAATGGGGCGTTTAATGGCAAGGGGGCGTGTAACATCGCTGTGACACTGTCCAATCAGCTATGGACAGTGCCACAGCAAGTGCTGGAGAGAGGAGGGCGTGTGCACGCGCAGCTAGGAGCTGTGCGCGCACACGCTCTCACTCAGTCTTCAGCTCTCGGCAGACAAGGACAAGAGATCACACAGTCTTGTCCTTATCTGCCGAGAGCTGAAGAGTAAGAGCGTGCGCGCGCACAGCTCTGAGCTGCCCGTGCGCGCACACACTCTCTCCAGCTCTTGCTGTGGCACTGTCTGTAGCTGATTGGACAGTGTCACAGTGATGTTACACGCCCCCTTGCCATTACACGCCCCATTGACAGTTCAGGGGGTTATTTAAATATTGGGCGCCAAATATAACAGCACCAATATCTAAATAACGGAGGAGGGTAGAAAAAAAATGTCAAGGGCCCCAGGGTTCGTGCAGCCCTGTCTATTACATGCTGCACTCAACTGCACATGTATGGGCAGGTGAAAGGTTCTCTTTAAGCTTTTATTTTTAGGAGGCGTTGTGCATCTCAGACTTTTAGCCACAAAAATGAATTTCTATTGATTATTTACAGAATGTTACACTATGATGCAAAATTGGATGAAGGTGCCCATCATTGTAAAGTGCTGGGTGGCATTTTCACAATGTACCAGGTGGCTACCTTCCGAAAATATATGGGTATAGGGGTATAATATGTGTTTGCCAAAAGTGGAAAAATTGTCCCGCCATTGCATTTCAACAGTAGCCTCTTAACTATTCTGCAACAGGAAAACCAACAAGTATCACCAGTTGCGCATTCTGCCATTTTATGAACTGAACTGATAACAAGTTTTTTCTACCAATCACTAAACACTAAAACGTATTAAACGTTCTAGCAAACAAGATGTTTTGGACATTTTGTCATTTTTACGTGTACTTTAAAGTGCTCAGTTTTGTTTGGAACATTTATTGTGGCTATGGATGGCAGTGGTAGATGGCAGGTAAGTGAGTACAACATGACTGTATGTGGTTGATTTATCCTCCCGTCACTGACATTGTGTCTGCATCTTTGCCTGTCTTCTCTTATAATTACTTATAATTTGTAAACACAGACGCGAGCAATTGGAAAGTACCCAGGCCGCTTGGCTGGAACAAGTAGAGAAGTATGAAGACAGCAACCTGGGAGGTTATCAACGTATTTACCCACAAGCCACAGCCGATAAATACGAGAAGTTCTTCAAACACAGCGGATCTTTGTTCCAGGAGACTGCTGCTTCACGGGCCAGAGAGGAGTGTGCAAGGTAATGACTTACTTAAGGGTGCCGACTTTGATATCTGATACCAGAAAGTCACCCGTACACTTGATTAAAATTGCCACATAATTGGTAGATTAAAGTATTGGATGTTACGATTGGCATCCAATTGGATTATTGGACTACCCAGTCATACTTTTGTCATAGATACCAGTGACTGATTGAAGAGATAGGAATCGCAACATGGGAGGTTCATAGACCTCCTGTCACATGTGAAGCCACAAGGATACAGGGTAGAGGAGAGATGACCTGACTGCACTATAATTCACCACACTAGATTCAGTTATCTAACTATATCATAGCCTGTATAAAGTTATGTCAAAATATATGGCGCATGTTAAAAAAAATTGTGAGGTGTTAGGTATAGCTATTGAATTGGGGCCGATTAAACGTCAATTTCTAATAAAATAACATTCCTTTAATTCAGCATGCCATACTCCAACTTTATTGTGTTATGATCTGGCATGTAGGGTCCTGACTTTAGTTTATTAAAGATATTTAATTTTTTTCTGTGCAAAATATTATACAATAAAGTATGATATTTATGGAATGGATCATGTTGATTAAAGGGAACCTGTCATGTCAAACATGCAGTCTGATCTTGTAAAACAGGAGTAGCTAAGCAGATTGATATATAAATATATGTGTGCCAAAAGAGTGAGTATAACCTGTAATTTATTTCTTTAAATCCCTTCCAACTCTTGGCTTGAGAGTCCAGTGGGAGGTACTACTCAGTGATTGACAGCTATTTCTGTATTCACACTCATACAGGGAAGGCTGTCAATCATTGGATGAGTCCGCCCACTGGACTTATTAGCCCAGAGATAGCAGGGATTTAAATTAATTCTTTTTTTCCAACCAGTATTACATCAAACACTGAGAATAATCAAATATAACTTTTACTTTATGTCAATAAAATTCAACATATCTTTACATCAGAGTGAATGGCATTTGTAATCACGGTTAACCGAAGAGCAGGATAGGCGTCACTCACCACACTCAGTGGAATATGGGTAATCCATACATCAGGCGTATACGGGTCTTGACTGTGTTTACAGCATCCATTGTGTTGCCTTCCAGAAAGTTCTGTGTCCATAAATCCCTGGCTCTACAGAAAATTCCTAAGGGTAGAGAACAGAAAGGGAACTAAAGTGCATCTATTCTACACATGACGCCCTAAAATTTGCCTTAGCAGAGCTACTGCCCCAAAAGGGACCCCACAGTTTAACCCTAAAGAACCCTAGAAATAAACCCTAGTTATGCGTCCATTAGCGTTTTAGCATGCAGATATACGAGCGTCATCTGTAATGGCAGGAAGGAGGAGAAGGGAAAGTGAGCCCTAATCTACCCACCGCCCTGTCCCTGCCTACTTGCAACGACCCGCCCTAGGCGACGGGGTACAACTGGGCAGCGGTCCCTACGCTGTCTAAGTGCACGGGAGAACAAACAGGGAACACGCAAGGGAAGGGGCAGTAGCCCACGGAACGCCGCGAGGAAACGGAGCGGTGAATGAGTAGTCAGGACCAGGATGAAGTGGGGTATACCAACGTGAGCACGGAGAAGGAAGCAAGCCAGGGGCAAAGCGAAGCAGGTTAAGCGGAACTGCAGCAAGGCAGAAGCACGGCAGAAGCAGGCTGGAGCAAGCAGCAGTGGGGCCAGGAATCCAGAAAAATTACAAGCACTGAGGAAGAGAACACGGCAGGTAATAAAGGACAGGGGGCGGAGCTAACTCCGACTGACCAGGCCGCGATAGGCTCTCCCACTCCTGAGCCTGCCACCCTGGTTGGTGGGAGACGGTGTCAGTCTAACAGGTCTAGCCTCAGGTGTGGATTGATTAATCCCAGGAGTATACCTAGACATAGTACCTGGCAGATCCCTAACAGTACTCCCCCTTTTATGAGGGGCCACCGGACCCTTACTAAGAGGACCTGGTTTAGTAGGGAAGAGAAGGTGGAACCTCCTGATCAATACCCCAGCGTGAACATCACGGGCAGGTACCCAAGTCCTCTCCTCCGGCCCGTATCCTCTCCAATGGACCAGGTACTGGAGGGAGCCCTGGACCATCCTACTGTCCACAATCTTGGCCACCTCGAATTCCACCCCCTCAGGGGTGAGAACGGGAACAGGAGGTTTCCTCGAGGGGGACCAGGACGGGGAGCAGCGTTTAAGGAGGGAGGCATGGAAGACATCATGTATGCGAAAGGATGGGGGCAGCTCCAGACGGAAGGATACAGGGTTGAGGACTTCAATGATCTTATAAGGTCCAATAAATCGGGGAGCAAACTTCCTGGACGGGACCTTAAGGCGCAAGTTCCTGGACGACAACCAGACCAAATCCCTGACGACAAACCGGGGGTTAGCAGAACGTCTACTATCAGCCTGAATCTTTTGTGCGCTCTGGGACGCCTCTAGGTTCTTCTGAACCTGGGCCCAGACTGTGCACAGTTCCCGATGAACATCCTCTACCTCAGGATTATTGGAACAACCAGGGGAAACGGAGGAGAACCTTGGGTTAAACCCGAAATTACAGAAAAACGGGGAGACCCCTGACGAGTTACTGACCCGGTTATTCAGGGAAAATTCAGCAAGGGGAAGGAATGAAACCCAATCGAATTGACAGTCAGAGATGAAACACCTTAAATATTGTTCCAGGGATTGGTTAGTCCTTTCCGTTTGGCCATTAGTTTCGGGATGGAAGGCGGAGGAGAAGGACAGATCAATCTCCAACTTTTTACAAAAAGCTCTCCAAAATAAGGAAACAAATTGTACCCCTCTGTCAGAAACGATATTGACTGGGGCCCCATGGAGACGCAGGATGTGTTTCACAAACAAAGAAGCTAACGTCTTGGCGTTAGGTAGCTTCTTAAGGGGCACAAAGTGGCACATCTTGCTGAAGCGGTCTACTACCACCCACACCACCGACTTGCCCTGAGATGGGGGCAAATCGGTGATAAAATCCATGGAGATATGGGTCCAAGGTCTCTGGGGAATGGGCAAGGAACGTAGTAGGCCCGCAGGTCGGGACCTAGGGGTTTTGGACCTAGCGCAAACCTCACAAGCGGCGACGTAAGCCCTAACGTCTTTAGGCAACCCAGGTCACCAATAGTTTCTGGTAATGAGGTGTTTGGTGCCCAAGATGCCAGGATGACCAGATAGAGCGGAGTCATGGTTTTCCCTGAGTACCCTTAGCCGGTATTGCAGGGGAACAAACAGTTTGTCCCCAGGGATGTTCCCGGGAGCTGAACCCTGATCAGCCGCGATATCAGAAGCTAAATCAGAATCCGTGGCAGAAACGATTATACCAGGGGGTAAAATACAAGCAGGATCCTTCTCGGAGGGAGGATTGGCCATGAAACTACGTGACAGAGCATCAGCCTTAATATTCTTGGACCCAGCCCTATAGGTAACCAAGAAATTAAATCTGGTAAAGAATAGTGCCCACCGAGCTTGTCTAGGATTAAGCCTCCGGGCCGATTCTAGGAAAACCAGATTCTTGTGATCCGTAAGGACCGTTAGCTGGTGTCTGGCCCCCTCCAGGAAGTGCCGCCACTCTTCAAAAGCCCATTTAATGGCTAGAAGTTCGCGGTTGCCAATATCATAGTTACTCTCCGTGGGCGAAAACTTCCTAGAGAAGTAGGCACAGGGGCGGAGATGGGTGAGGGAGCTGGTACCCTGGGACAAGACGGCCCCCACTCCCACCTCGGATGCGTCAACCTCCACAATAAATGGCTCCTCTTGGTTGGGCTGAATCAGCACGGGGGCCGAGATAAAGCACTTCTTGAGGGTCTCAAAGGCCTGGACGGCCTCAGGGGGCCAATGGAGGACATCAGCACCCTTGCGAGTAAGGTCCATAAGAGGCTTAGCGACGACCGAGAAGTTGGCAATAAATCTCCTGTAATAGTTGGCGAACCCTAAAAAACACTGTAACGCCTTAAGGGAGGCAGGTTGGACCCATTCCGCCACAGCCTGAACCTTGGCAGGGTCCATGCGGAATTCATGAGGAGTGAGGATTTGCCCCAAAAATGGTATCTCCTGTACCCCAAAGACACATTTTTCAGTCTTAGCAAACAGATTATTCTCCCGAAGGACCTGGAGCACCTTCCTGACATGCTCCACGTGGGAGGACCAGTCCTTGGAAAACACCAGTATGTCATCAAGGTACACAACAAGAAAATTACCCAGGTAATCTCTCAGGATTTCATTAATAAAATTCTGGAAGACAGCAGGGGCATTACACAACCCAAAGGGCATGACCAGGTATTCGAAATGACCCTCGGGTGTGTTGAACGCAGTTTTCCACTCATCCCCCTCTTTGATGCGGATAAGGTTATATGCCCCACGTAGATCGAACTTAGAAAACCATTGGGCTCCCTGAACCTGATTAAAAAGATCCGGAATCAAAGGAAGTGGGTACTGGTTCCTTACGGTGACCTTATTCAGGTTACGATAATCAATGCACGGCCTAAGACCACCATCCTTCTTCCCCACGAAGAAGAAGCCAGCACCTACAGGAGAAGTCGAGGGGCGAATGAAACCCTTGGCCAGGCATTCTTGGATATACACCCTCATAGCTTCACGTTCAGGACATGAAAGATTAAATATCCTACCCTTAGGAAGCTTGGCACCAGGCACCAAATCGATGGCGCAATCGTAATCTCTATGGGGGGGCAACACCTCGGAGGCCTCCTTAGAAAACACATCGGCGAAGTCCTGAATAAACTCAAGAAGCGTGTTTACCTCCTCCCGGGGAGAAATAGAGTTAACAGAAAGACATGACATAAGACATTCACTACCCCATTTGGTGAGATCCCCAGTATTCCAATCAAACGTGGGATTATGCAACTGCAACCAGGGAAGACCTAATACCAGATCAGACGATAATCCCTGCATCACCAGTACAGAGCACTGCTCCAAATGCATGGAGCCAACCAGGAGTTCAAAAACAGGAGTATGCTGAGTAAAATAACCATTAGCAAGGGGAGTTGAGTCGATACCTACTACAGGGATAGGATAAGGTAAATCAATAAAAGGCATCTTAAGAGACATAGCAAATTCCACTACATAATATTAGCAGATGAGCCAGAATCCACGAAAGCACTGCCCGTGACAGACCGGCCAGCAAACGAGACCTGAAAGGGAAGCAAAATTTTATTGCGTTTCACATTAACGGGAAATACCTCCCCGATGATCACTTAGGCGCGGAAGTTTTCCGGCTTTTTATTCTTGCGCCTGGGACAGGTGTTCAGTAGATGCTTGTCGTCCCCACAGTAGAAGCAGAGACCATTCATTCTGCGAAACTTCCTACGTTGTCGAGGGGACATGGAGGCCCCGAGTTGCATAGGTACCTCCGAGTCCTCCGTGGAGGGGCGAGGAGACGGGACCTCGGGAGAGATCGCAGAAAAGTCAGAGGGGAGCACATTGAAACGTTCAAGCTGACGTTCCCTGAGACGTCGGTCAAGTCGTACTGCTAGGGCCATAACCTGGTCAAGGGAGTCAGAAGAGGGGTAGCTAACCAGCAGATCCTTCAGGGCGTCAGATAATCCTAACCTAAACTGGCACCTTAGGGCCGGATCGTTCCACCGAGAAGCTACGCACCACTTTCTAAAATCAGAACAGTATTCCTCAACCGGTCTCCTACCCTGACGTAAGGTCACCAGCTGACTCTCGGCTAAAGCAGTCCTGTCAGTCTCGTCGTAAATGAGTCCGAGGGCAGAGAAAAAACGATCAACAGAGGAAAGTTCAGGGGCGTCAGGAGCCAAGGAGAAGGCCCACTCTTGGGGCCCTTCCTGGAGTCGGGATATGATGATACCCACCCGCTGGTTCTCGGAACCTGAGGAGTGGGGTTTTAGGCGGAAATACAGTCTGCAACTCTCCCGGAAGGAGAGAAACGTCTTACGGTCCCCTGAGAACCGGTCAGGTAACTTGAGGTCGGGTTCTAGAGGTGAGGTGAGGGGTACTACTAAGGCAGCGTCACCCTGGTTGACCCTCTGGGCCAGGGCCTGGACCTGTAGGGAGAGGCCCTGCATCTGCTGGGTCAGGGTCTCAAGGGGGTCCATGATAGCGTCAGCGTAGGAGAAATGGTAGACTAGGTATGGGCTTGTAATTATGTAATGGCAGGAAGGAGGAGAAGGGAAAGTGAGCCCTAATCTACCCACCGCCCTGTCCCTGCCTACTTGCAACGACCCGCCCTAGGCGACGGGGTACAACTGGGCAGCGGTCCCTACGCTGTCTAAGTGCACGGGAGAACAAACAGGGAACACGCAAGGGAAGGGGCAGTAGCCCACGGAACGCCGCGAGGAAACGGAGCGGTGAATGAGTAGTCAGGACCAGGATGAAGTGGGGTATACCAACGTGAGCACGGAGAAGGAAGCAAGCCAGGGGCAAAGCGAAGCAGGTTAAGCGGAACTGCAGCAAGGCAGAAGCACGGCAGAAGCAGGCTGGAGCAAGCAGCAGTGGGGCCAGGAATCCAGAAGAATTACAAGCACTGAGGAAGAGAACACGGCAGGTAATAAAGGACAGGGGGCGGAGCTAACTCCGACTGACCAGGCCGCGATAGGCTCTCCCACTCCTGAGCCTGCCACCCTGGTTGGTGGGAGACGGTGTCAGTCTAATAGGTCTAGCCTCAGGTGTGGATTGATTAATCCCAGGAGTATACCTAGACATAGTACCTGGCAGATCCCTAACATCATCAGTGGAACTTTAAAGGATGGGTTCAAAAATTTGGTAACGTTATGGTCAAGTGACCAGACATAGTATTGTCAACCCGTTTTACCGACCGGTTAACTTCATCTACAAATATTAGAATAGAAATATTGGCTTGTACATGATGTACTGTGATCACATATACTTTTTAATTCCCCAGTTCAATGTGCACACTACATTTGTCGTGTTTTTTCAGGGTACGTGCTGGGAAATTGCCCCCCTCCCCCTGGCACATCCGCTGTACATGTCCATAGACCCGAGAATGCCAAAAGAGTGCCTATTAGGCATCTGCGGCCGTTATACTTCAGTATACTTCTTTTTTTACTGTATAGGAAAGTGTAGCCTGCCGTGTTTTCCTATACAGTTGGTTCCCCCAAGGAAACTTTATACCACGCAGTATACACATTTTTAACCTTGGAGCCTATGAACGGCGTATGCGACTGTATGGCATAGAGTTGCATATTTTCTTCGCATATGCCCCGAATGTAAAAATTAAAGTGAACAGAGCCTCATATTTTAATTAAACACTTCTCCTGATAGACAGCAGCTGGAGGAACTGAGGCTGAAGCAAGAACAAAAGGAAATACCTACCGCAAAGAAGAAAGAGCAAAAAGACGCCTTGCAAGGAGAGTCAGCAGGTGAAAAGCCAGTGAAATACAAGGTGACAAGAAGGCCACCTACTCGCGCTGTGTCTAGTGGCTGCAGAACTGCCGAGAGGAAGGTAATGTAGACATGCTATTCTAACATAAAGCTAAACATGTTTTAAAGTCAATGTACTCATAAACTGATATAAAGGAGCACTAAACTTAAAGTCTGTCATATCTACGTTCGTCGTCTGCTATTCATTCTCAGCAGAAGAATGCTCTTTTTCAGTATCAGATGTCCTTTCATGATATCTCACACACCTCAATGCCCTCAAAGTGTGTGATGTCCGTCCTCATTCTGCGTCTATGATACTTTGGGTTCTGTTTTCTGACATCTTAAAGTATTAGGTATTGCATTGTGGTCTTCCAAACCCTGCTGCAATCCACTAACTCTCTGTATTGTTCTCTCACATGCCAGGCTTTCTGATACTCATTGACAATAGACAAAATGTGTTCTATCTTTCAAAAATATCTTCACTTTAACAGAAAACCAGTTTTTTGCACTTTGATACATTATTACCAGTGGCCAGGAATATACTTCCTCAGGCCCTGTTCACATGGCGGATTTTGCATTGCGGGTCCCGCTATTCCAGGAAGATTTCTCACAATGGGAGGTTTGACGATTGAGCAGGACGCTTCTTTTGCCCCACTAGATGAAAAAAATCAGCTAGAGGGAAAAAGAACCCTCCGACTCTCACTGAAATTAATAGGAGGCGGAATTTTGCGGCAGAATCCTCAGCAAAATTTCCTATGTGTGAACATACCCCAACTCATTTGCAAAACTGCCATGACGAACATTGAAAAACAAAAAGGAGAATCTGCTAATAATGACACAAAAGAGAGAGAAGATCCAGTTAGTGTGTACTATAAAAAGAAGAATGGAATAACATAATAGGTATAAAGTGCTGATTTTGGCACCGGACACTTTTGGGTATAAGGTGGGTTGAAAAATAAAGCTGGATGAAATAGTTGCAAAGTTTGTATTTATGTCAACACAAATATAATATACAATGTGATAAAGTTAAGGGATAAGGGCAATATAGGGGTTATTATCCAGGATTTAAAATTTGATGGCCTATCCTTAGGATCAATATTAGACCGCTAGGAGTCCGACTCTCGGCACCCCCGCCGATCAGCTGTTGAAGGGACAGGGCTGAAATACCTCGCACAGCTGCTAAGTAAGTTACGGCGCGTGAAAGATTGAACAGGAATGAAACTTAAGGAAACAATGAAGAGGCTGCTTCACTCGAAAAAGCGTTGTGGCCACTTTAAATATCTGATTAGCAGGGGTGCCGAGAGTTGGACCTCCACCGATCAAATATTGATGGCGTATCCTAATGATAGGATATAACCCGTATAACCCCTTTACAGTGAAAAAAATACAGTCATGAGAGGCAAAGCAGTGATCTGTGAGCACGCCTATGAAGATGTGTTTTCAAGCCACACTTGAAACAGTGAATGTTAAAAATGAGTTTATTATTCCTAAACAACCTGCAGGCAAATCCGACTTAGATTTTTAGACTGCAGCTATACTATTTGCAGCGGATGGGCATGCAGATTCATACGTGGATTTGCTTCACTGAAGTTCAATAGAGCTAATTGTGGATCTTCAGTGTAGAATCTGCGTGAATAGTGAACATGCTGTGGATTATAAAATCCATTATGCGGTCATTATTGCGCGCACATTTTTTTCACACACTTGCTGGTGTCAAGTTCAGAACTTCGAAGAATCCCAACAGAGGAAGGAAGTGGAACCTGCAAACTGACACACTGATCAATCTGCGAGACAGGTGGAAAATCTGATGATCAATTTTTAAAGTAAAGTACAGAATGCAGCATAAAAATTCACAAGGATCAATAGTGCAAGTTGTAACTTATACAAAGTTCTTGAGGGATCCTTAGTAACTTTAGAGTTGTCTGTTAAAATAAAGCATGAAACACAAATTGTAATGTACATATGAAAGCTTTGTTGTAGATGGACCTCATTTATCAAAACTGTTTAACATTAAAACTGTCCTTGTTGCTCATAGCAACCAATCAGAGCTCCGCTTTCATTTTTTAAACCACTTAGGAAAAATGATAGCTGTGCTCTGATTGGTTACAATAGGCAACCAGGCAGTTTTGATAAATGAAGTGTTAGCTATGTGTACCCAGTGCCTGGAGGCTTTAACATTATGTGGAGCCTATTGCTTACGTTTCTAGCAGCCAGCTGTGTTTTCACCATAACTGTCTTTGTCCAGACTGAAGAAGTGAAAGTAGACTCAATGAAGCCAATAGAAATCGATGAAAAAGAGGAAATGGAGCGACTACAAGGTCTTCAGCAAAGGGAGAAGCTTATTCGAGCCCTGGGCATAGTGGATCATGTCTGCAGACTGTTGAGCATTCAGGAGCCCAGAACTCCTGACTTCAAGACACTTGACTACAGTCTCCTAGATGCTCAAACTAGAAATCAAGTATGAAATAAGTAGCTTTGATGTAAGAATGCTTTAGACTCGTGTCTAAATCCATCACAAATATGTTGGACCCAATCTGTACCTCACCCCGACAACTCATGGACAGCCATTTCTACTTAATAAAACCATATGATAAAAAAAAAATCCGTCTAGTTCCACAAACAACCTATGATTGCTAAATTCTCTGTATTAATGTGATAATATCCTTCTAGAAATCAAGATATTTATTCTGAAATATTATTTGGTTAATTTAAATATATCTCTCACTGAGTTAGTTATTTTGGTGATTTATAGGTTATTTCAAAGGTAACTGAATGGGGGACAGTATTTTTAATTCTTCTTATATGATTTTGTTTCAGACTCGGTTTCACCAAGCGCTAGTGATGTGCCAGGACACAGATGGCAGCATGACCCATGTTCCAGTCTCCTACCTAGGAAACACAGCCATGGACCCAGTTGTCCATACGGGTGCTGCAGTCAACCCATTTCATTTTGGCTACTCAGCGGGCTATTCTAGCCTCCTGGGTGCTGTTGGAGCGCCACCTCCCACACATTATGCAGCCAGAAGATATGCCCATCCAAAAACGTTAACCTGGAACGGTGCCAAAAATATACGAGCTATAGCTACTGTAAATGACCATAGTTCTCTTAACAGGCAAATGAAAAATGGACATTACATAAGGCTGTCTAGTGCCAAAGCCAAGGTGGAGCAGAGTAAGTCTACCATACGGTGACCAAATGTCTTATGGCTTCTCAGACAGCTACTTATCATTCATAGACTGCTTTATCACATCCTTTGTTGCTGCTCACTAGGTAGACAGGAGTCTGCATTAGGCTGACAGATATTAAAATATAGGATATAATGTCTATACAACAAGTCAGCAATGTCTGCTTCCTTCTTGCACAGAGAATGTATACGCCTAATATATTTATATATTCCCCATTGTACTTTACAATAGTTGGGAATTTGTGCCTTTTGTAACATATAATGCTATTACAAATCACCACATTGTTTGTTCTATTACAAAAGATATTTACATTTATGAAATACATAACTATGTCTTATTAGCCATTATGCATTAAATAGATCACAGGAGAGACGTGATGTTTCCCTTTAACCCCTTAACGACATACCACGTACATGTGCGTGGTAGCCGTTAAGGGGAAGTATGGAGCAGGCTCACGGGCTGAGCGCGCTCCATATTTAGTGAGTATCAGCTGTGTATTACAGCTTCCCCTTAAATGTCACGGTAAAAGCATTTAAATTGTTTGAATCAGGGGGACGGCCCCCACCTACGTGCCATCGGCCCCCCCACGACGTGCTTTTGGCAGGGCTTCAAAGGAGAGTGTCGGTATAGCGATATACTGCAATACACCAGTATTGCAGTATATCATGCAAGCGATCCAGCGATCGCTGGTTGAAGTCCCCTAGGGGGACTAATAAAATAAGTAAAAAACAGTTAAATAAAGGTTTTTTTTAATGTTCCAAAAAAAATGTAAAGTTCAAAAAATCCTCCTTTTTCCATTTTTCCCTAAAGCAATGTTAATTATTATTTATTTTTTTTAAAAGTTAACATAACTGGTATTGCCGCATCCGTAAAAGCCCGAACTATCACAATAAAGCATTATTAAACCCGATCGGTGAACCGAGTAAAAAAAATATATATATATATAAAACACGCAAATTGCTGTTTTTGGTCACCTTAGCTCTCCAAAAACATGGAATAAAAAGTGATCAAAAAGTCGCATCTATTGGTAAAAACTACGGCTCGTCCCACAGAAAATAAGCCCTCACATAGCTAAATTGTTGGCAAAAAAAAAAAAGTTATGGCTCTCAGAATGTTGCGACACCAAAAAAATGTGTTTTTAGCAAATACTACTTTTAGGGAAAAAAAAAATAAAACATAAAAATGTATATATATATATATATATATATATATATATATATTTGGTATCGCTGTAATTGTATCAACCCGTAGAATAAGGTGAATATGTAGTTTTGATGCCGTAAAAACAAAACCCCCAAAAAATTGGTGTAATCACTGTTTTTGCACATTACACGCCACAAATATATATTTTTCAGCTTCCCGATACTACAACTTGTCCCGCAAAAAACAAGCCCTCATACGGCTGTGTCGACAAAAAAATAAAAAAGTTATAGCTTATGGAATGCGGGGAGGAAAAAAATAAAATGAAAAAACGAAGATTGGCCATGTCCTTAAGGGGTTAAAGTATTGTCTCACATAGACAACCTCTTTTAAAAAGAAGCCAGCACGACAACGGGCTGATCGCCACTGGTCTGGCTTCTCAATCCCCCAGCAGTTAGTTATTATCGCCAGGGTGAGCCACATCTGGCTACAGATTTCCTCTACACGGGAAATCTAGCATTTCATGCATGCCATTCATAACATAGTGCAAGATCTAAAGAGTTGTATAAAAAAAAATAAACGATAAATGAATGGCCTAATGAGAACTGTAAACTGCTCCATCCTCTTTTAAACCTGTAGGATTCATTTTATGCTTATTCTGATCTCAGAAAAAAAAGGTTCTACTCGTATTTGCTTTGAGTAAATTCTCTTTTCTTCTTTTTTTCCTGAAGAAAGTCCATCTAATAAAAAGCCAAATCGCTTCAATGGGGCTTTTGTTGGGTCCCTGAATATCTTCCCTCCTAATGGTAAAGATTCATCTGCAGCATTTACAGGTTGCACTCTGCCTGCGGTCGGGGGATCCTCCTCTGCTAATGGGCTATTAGCCATTTCATCATGCTCAGCTACTCTTGCTCAGCGCCCAGATCATTCAAGACAATATATGAACTGGTAATATATCAGCTGTTTCCCTTTCCTCTATAAACACTATACATTTTACATGCATTGTCATAGGTGCTATATTTACATGTTATCTCATCACAGGAAACATTCTTCCAGCCCAAAGGGATTATCAGACATGTGAAAATCTGAAATATCAAATACACGTTAAGGCCGTAGCCGTGTGTACTGTCCGTGATTACCTCATGGACGGGCCGCGGACTGTCACCCGCATTTGCTATTATAGTGCAGGAATGTACACAATAATTGTTTTTCTAGATCACTTGTATTAGCTATCTTGCTTCTAGCAGCAGCACGGACTATACTCGTCTCCATGGCTACCGTATACAGAATGGCTGTTAGCGCTATAGGATTCGATAGGGCTGCATACCAGAGCCATGGAGACGAGCAGGACGCTCTGTCTACCTCTGAAGAGTAAGGGTACGTTCACACGCTTAGCAAAATACGTCTGAAAATACGGAGCTGTTTTAAAGCGAAAACAGCTCCTGATTTTCAGACGTTTTTGGAACAACTCGCGTTTTTCGCTGCATATTTTACGGCCGTTATTGGAACTGTTTTTCAATGGAGTCAATGAAAAACGCATCCAAAAACGTCCCAAGAAGTGACATGCACTTCTTTTTCACGGGCATCTTTTTACGCGCCATATTTTGACAGCCACGCGTAAAATTAAGCCTCGTGGGAACAGAACACCGTAAATCCCATTGAAAGCAATTGGCAGATGTTTGGAGGTGTAATGGTGCCGTTTTTTCAGGCGTAATTCGAGGCGTAAATGGGCCGAATTACGTCTGAAACCACTGCGTGTGAACATACCCTTACACAGTCCGTGCTGCTGCTAGAAGCAAGATAGCTGTTACAAGTAATTAAAAAAAATTATTATAGTTCACACTCCTTCACTATAAACGTTAGTCACTGAAAGTGAAGGTACGCTTAAAGGAAATAACTAAGCAGCACCAAACAGGACAATTTAACACTTAATAAAGAGGACCAGATTAAGCTGTAATGCTAGTGAAGTGCTGATAGACTACTCATTAATAAGAATGGTGGATGCTCCCAATGGTTATCTTTACTGTAGAAACCACATAACATTTTATCATTTAAGATATTTCAATATATATATATATACACTACCGTTCAAAAGTTTGGGGTCACCGAGACAATTTTATGTTTTCCATGAAAACTCACACTTATATTTATCAAATGAGTTGCAAAATGACTAGAAAATATAGTCAAGACATTGACAAGGTTAGAAATAATGATTTTTATTTGAAATAATAATTTTCTCCTTCAAACTTTGCTTTCGTCAAAGAATGCTCCATCTGCAGCAATTACAGCATTGCAGACCTTTGGCATTCTAGCTGTTAATTTGCTGAGGTAAATCGGGAGAAATTTCACCCCATGCTTCCAGAAGCCCCTCCCACAAGTTGCATTGACTTGATGGGCACTTCTTGCATACCATACGGTCAAGCTGCTCCCACAACAGCTCTATGGGGTTGAGATCTGGTGACTGCGCTGGCCACTCCATTACAGATAGAATACCAGCTGCCTGCTTCTTCCCTAAATAGTTCTTGCATAATTTGGAGGTGTGCTTTGGGTCATTGTCCTGTTGTAGGATGAAATTGGCTCCAATCAAGCGCTGTCCACAGGGTATGGCATGGCGTTGCAAAATGGAGTGATAGCCTTCCTTATTCAAAATCCCTTTTACCTTGTACAAATCTCCCACTTTACCAGCACCAAAGCAACCCCAGACCATCACATTACCTCCACCATGCTTGACAGATGGCGTCAGGCACTCTTCCAGCATCTTTTCAGTTGTTCTGCGTCTCACAAATGTTCTTCTGTGTGATCAAAACACCTCAAACTTCGGTTCGTCTGTCCATAACACTTTTTTCCAATCTTCCTCTGTCCAATGTCTGTGTGCTTTTGCCCATATTAATCTTTTTCTTTTATTAGCCAGTCTCAGATATGGCTTTTTCTTTGCCACTCTGCCCTGAAGGCCAGCATCCCGGAGTCACCTCTTCACTGTTGACGTTGACACTGGCGTTTTGCGGGTACTATTTAATGAAGCTGCCAGTTGAGGACCTGTGAGGCGTCTATTTCTCAAACTAGAGACTCTAATGTACTTGTCTTGTGGCTCAGTTGTGCAGCGGGGCCTCCCACTTCTCTTTCTACTCTGGTTAGAGCCTGTGTGTGCTGTCCTCTGAAGGGAGTAGTACACACCGTTGTAGGAAATTTTCAGTTTCTTGGCAATTTCTCGAATGGAATAGCCTTCATTTCTAAGAACAAGAATAGACTGTCGAGTTTCACATGAAAGCTCTCTTTTTCTAGCCATTTTGAGAGTTTAATCGAACCCACAAATGTAATGCTCCAGATTCTCAACTAGCTCAAAGGAAGGTCAGTTTTATAGCTCCTCTAAACAGCAAAACGGTTTACAGCGGTGCTAACATAATTGCACAAAGGTTTTCAAGTGTTTTCTAACCATCCATTAGCCTTCTAACACAGTTAGCAAACACAATGTACCATTAGAACACTGGAGTGATGGTTGCTGGAAATGGGCCTCTATACACCTATGTAGATATTGCATTAAAAACCAGACGTTTGCAGCTAGAATAGTCATTTAGCACATTAACAATGTATAGAGTGTATTTCTGATTAATTTAATGTTATCTTCATTGAAAAAAACTGTGCTTTTCTTTCAAAAATAAGGAAATTTCTAAGTGACCCTAAACTTTTGAACGGTAGTGTATATATCGCACAAAATTTTAAAGGGAACTGACCAGGTATTGCCATGGAGAATAGTGGCGCCGTTTCTGGAAAAAAAACCTGGTACAGGTTTTATTACAATTTATTTGAATGTCCGATTTACTACTCTGCTGGGTCTTACAATTTGCATTCCATATTTTGAATAATAGTATACTATATCCATGAACTACAATGACAGCTGTCCTATACTAATGTCACATATTTTTTCTTCCTCTAGGAAATGGACTTGAACGTGTGCCAAATGATAAAGACGACCAACAATCCTATTTTTGGCCTACTTTTTTTTCTCCGTTTTCTTGATCTTCACAATGTTCACGGCAGAATTCAATAGTTTAAACGTTAAATTTTACTGCATTGTTTTCCCACAGCAAATAGTCTAGGAATAATTTGAATTGCACGGTCACCATTAGGATCACTAAACGCATGCTTAAAAACATCAAGTATCATCACTGTCTGGTATTAGAAGGACTTTGGCGTAATAGCCAATATTCAAACACTGTGAATCTTTTATAAAGCTCAAGATTGTAAATGAAGAGTATTAAATAAATCAAAGCGGATCTACAGCTAAACACAGCTGGATTTGTGTAATAAAATATTTTTGTTGTGGCCTTACAAATACCTGTCCCATGTTTCTTTCATAAGTATAATCATTGTGAAATTGGACTATATGCTTGTGTATGGGTTTATTTATATAGACATAAATTCTCATGGTTTGCCTGTACAGACATACATACTGTAGATTAATGGCTATATAGTATAATCACACATAAAACACACGACATGCAGTCAATACCACCCATTTTCTGAGTAGCGGCCCAAATATGTTCTGTCTGATGCAAAGTAAGGGTATGTTCACACGGCCAAATTTCAGACGTATACGAGGTGTATTATGCCTCGTTTTACGTCTGAAAATACGGCTCCAATACGTCGGCAAACATCTGCCCATTCATTTGAATGGGTTTGCCGATGTACTGTGCAGACGACCTGTCATTTACGCGTCGTCGTTTGACAGCTGTCAAACGACGACGCGTAAATTTACTGCCTCGGCAAAGAAGTGCAGGGCACTTCTTTGCCACGTAATTTGAGCCGTTCTTCATTGAAATCAATGAAGCACGGCTCAAGGTTTACGAGCGTCTCAGACGCCTCGTAAATTACGAGGAGGAGCTTTTACGTGTGAAACGAGGCAGCTGTTAACAGTCTGTCTTTTCACACGTAACTGCCTCTCAGCGTGTGAACATACCCTAAGAGGCAGGTGACGTCACTAGATCTCCATACCAGGAGGCTACTCTGGCATCGGTAGACATAATCTAAAAAAAAAAAAGGGAAGCTACCGGAAAAAATTGTGAATGTAGCTTAGGGCTAAAGCGCCAGCCGTAACTGTAGATGAGAGTCCACGAAGTATCTAACTTTTTGTGTATATTATATCTACATGCCGTTGTTGAAGGTTGAGGCAAATCCTATTTGGTGTCTAAGACATAGGAGACAAAATGCCCCTACATATAATACATATATTATTTCTGTATCATGAAGTAACTGAATGGAACAGCTAAAGATCCGTTTTGTTCTTTAGAAATAGACTTTTGACCACCGCTTTGTTTTTTTAAATCGGTAAGAGGTGTCGGGTGAACATTATTGTGGATCATGCAAAGGGAGCACCATGTTGCATCCCGCCTTCCCTGGGCATGGAATTTAGCAGTGCCCATAGGGATTTGTGTTCCAGATTAAAAGTAAAACACTTCTTATATACGGTATTTCCTGGGCTTAGTCAAGTAGGTAACCAATATTACATGTAACATACGGTCTGTCTATTATACACATATTATGTAAAAACTATGGAAGATATAAAATGCTAAATTATTAAGAAACTAAATGATATAGTAATATACTGTAATAATAAAAAGCGATTTGAGTAATCTTTAGTTGAATAAAACATATAACACCCTTATTAAAATGCAAATCGATTGCTCAGCAGTCTACAATACAGGTCTACTACTGCTTCAGGCAATGTAATAGATCACAGTTCACATCTATGAACTCAGGCTAAAGTAATCAATGTGCAGTAATGGCGGCTTCCTTGCTAACCGCAATGTGGAGGCTTCGCATCTTGTGTGCTTCTCATTCTTCCGTATTGAGCTGCCGAGGCTTGCGGGCCCGTCCTCCGGTATATCTCTTCTCCGCAGATCAGCACGAGCTGGAAAGTGACGTGGAACCGGAGGAAAATGTGGAGCAGGATATAAAGAGGTAGCGAGCAATGTGCATTTCTATCGTGGTCACGGCCATCGGTCATCAGTACTGCGTTTATTTCAGAATTACACGGTTCTCAATATATAAGCTGCAATGTGGCATGTAGACCGAGAAGCTCTGGAAAGGGGACATTCTAAATGACTAATCTGCCGCAGTTCTTATGCTGGCCACTAGATGGCGCTCAGTTATTACTTATTCACTTATGTTACAGCGATCTATTCAGCATGATCTTGGGACGTGTGTCCTGTGCCATGGCCAAAGTGGTCGTGTAGCCCTAAACTGTTGCTTTTGCAGGCGCTTTCAGTTCCACACTCCTAAAAATATTAGGAATAGCCCATTCACACACCTACGTTTTCAGTCAGCGTTAGGTGTGTATATTTTCGGAAGCCGATACCATCAGAGGAAAGCTGAAACTATTATGGAGTTGTATTATGAGCAGTTCCCTAGTATATTACTAATATAGAAAGGCTGCGAGCACTGTTTCACTGCTGGCACTGTCAGTTGAATACGGGCATCACACATGGCAGCCTGAGCGCTGTGAATGGAGCCCACAGTCCCTGTAAGATATGCTTTAGGCCATGATCACACACCCAGTTTGGATGCAGTTTTTGTACCAAAGCCAGAAGTGCATCCAAAAGGAATTAAAGGTGTATATAAAAGACTGATGTTTCTCCTTTCTTTTGTGTCTATTTCTGTGTTTGGCTAAAAAAAATTGAGCCACAACCTCATCAAAACGGTGTGTGAGATCCTGGCAGTAGATGCATATGGACTAGTGTAAATGGCGCCCACAGAGAAGCCGATTTCCAGAAATCCCTGAAGATTTATCATCAGAATCTTTTCCACTTGTAATGGAAGCAATACTGACAATGTGAAAGGAAACCAGTCCGCATTAGACCCCTTTCACATGACGTTACAGGCCCTTTTACATGGGCCAATTATCGGGCAACCCATTGTTCATAGATCGCTCATTACCGATAATTGCCCTGTGTAAACAGGGCAGCGATCAGCAGATTGACGAGCAAACGCTTGTTCATCTGCTGATCGTATCGTTTTTATAACGGTAAAATATTATCGTTGCCGGCAGCACATCTCCCTGTGTAAACAGCCGACATGATAGAAATGTATGAGGACGAACGATCGTAGTAACGAGCACTCGCCACCATACTGGCTCCTTGGGACAGGTGCAAACAAGCGCCGATCAATGAGCTCTCTCATAGGAACATTGTGTAAGAAGTGAAGCATGTGGTATTTGAAATGCCCACCGTAGTTCCCTTTCACCAATTAGTAATGATTATCCAGAGTATCTTTATTTACACCACATTCCAAATTATTCTGCAAATGTTATTTTTCGCTGATTTTCCTAAATAGTCGATGCAAATGACAGTCAGTATAATCTTCAAGCCATCAACCGTTGGAGTATAATGCAAATTTTATTGAATAAACCTCCTAATGATAACAGATTTTTTTTTTTAGAAGTAAAAAACTCAAAATGCACTGTTTCACATTATTATGCACAACAGAGATCAAAACATTTTACAGGTTGTAAAGAGAACTAAAATGGTCATTTGTTGAATTTGCAGCATCAGGTCATATTTACAGAAATCAAAAGCTCTTTCAATAAAAAAAAACTTAGCAGGCCAAGTTACATGTTAATATAGGACCCCTTCTTTGATGTCACCTTCACAATTCTTGCATCCATTGAATTTGTGAGTATTTGGACCGTTTCTGCTTGAATATCTTTGCAGGATGTCAGAATAGCCTCCCAGAGCTTCTGTTTTGACGGTTCTTCTTTTTGTACCACGGAAGAAAGTGGTCATAAACTCTACGTACTTTGCAGAGGTCATTTTCACACCATCAGGGACCCTAAAGGGGCCTACCAGCTCTCTCCCCATGATTCCAGCCCAAAACATGACTCCGCCACCTCCTTGCTGACGTCGCAGCCTTGTTGGGACATGGTGGCCATTCACCAACCATCCACTACTCCATCCATCTGGACCATCCAGGGTTGCACGGCACTCATCAGTAAACAACACAGTTTGAAAATTAGTCTTCATGTATTTCTGAGCCCACCGCAACCGTTTCTGCTTGTGAGCATTGTTTAGGGGTGGCCAAATAATAGCTTTATGCACACTTGCAAACCTCTGGAGGATCCTACACCTTGAGGTTCGCAGGACTCCAGAGGCACCAGCGGCTTCAAATACCTGTTTGCTGCTTTGCAATGGCATTTTAGCAGCTGCTGTCCTAATCCTATTAATTTGTCTGGCAGAAACCTTCCTCATTATGCCTTTATCTGAACGAACCAGTCTGTGCTCTGAATCAGCCACAAATCTTTTCACAGTACGATGATCACGCTTAAGTTTTCTTGAAATATCCAATGTTTTCATACCTTGTCCAAGGTATTGCACCATTTCACGCTTTTCGGCAGCAGAGAGATCCTTTTTCTTTCCCATATTGCTTGAAACCTGGAACGTCCTTCTTAAGTAGTTTTCCTTTGATTGGGCACACCTGGAAGACTAATTATCACAGGTGTCTGAGATTGATTACAATGATCCAAAGAGCCCTAAGACACAATACCATCCATGAGTTTCATTGAAAAACTAATAATTAAATGTTTATGATACTTAAATCCAATGTGCATAATAATTCCGAACACGGTGTATTAATATAATGTTCGCTTGTGTCTGTGAGGGAAGTATTGTGAGTCAGTATTTTTTTCTTCTATGGCTTTTCAAAGAAAAACAAAAACTTTCTGGTTAATTTTGTTCCCCCAGTGCATTGAAGAGACGCCAGAAAGCAATCCTGCTAAAACGAATGAAAAGGGAGATGGAGCCTCCTGAACCTGCTGAGAGGCGTCTAACCTGGAATGCAATACAGCAGATTAGGTATTCATTAAGAGAAACCTATGTATAGGTAAGTCCCCATGAAGTGGCATTGATGCCACAATGCAGCCGACAGCCACGCTGTTCGATGTGACTGTCAAGTTGCCAGGTAATAGCGGCCATTAAATAGCAACTTGATCACTTGATGGACACATTGTGACCGCGTCAATGCCATTCCGTGGGCCTTACCTGATTAGTGCTGAATGACAGGGGATCTGGGTAATGAGCCAGTGTTTGTTTCATCAGAAATATATATTTAATTGGTTTCTGTCGTTTCATTCACTCCCAAAATCCGTCTTCAGAGACCAGACATATTGGGCTTCCTTCACAGCACTTTATCACACTACGTTTCAAGTATATACGCTGGGAAAAAGTATGCGTTAAACAAAGCGTAGGTGGCACAGTGGAAGACGTCACCATAGACTATAATAGTAGGTGTTCAACGTATGCGTCATGAACTGGGTTCATTAGAGTTCATGACGTGTCTGTTAGAACCAGGGTCGCACAAACTTTTCAGGTTTGAAGGACACATTGTTCGATTATACCTGTCCCAAGGGCCTCAAAATTTAAGAGGGATCGCCACCTGGAAAATTTATGGCATATGGACTGTATACTATATGCCAAAGATCGTCTGGAAGGTTGGGTTTTAATTTTGGCAGCATTTCGTAACTCATAAACTACAAAGAAAAGATCAGCATATATGTGTAGCCACATATCCGCCTCATCTCATTGTCTCTGAACTGTCGAACAGGGGAATATGCTATAAATATCTCAGATTCGGAAATCCCCTTTAAAGGATCGCTCTGGGTAAAGCGAACACACGGCATCATGCCTAGTGAAAGGGGGGCAGTGAATGACAGTGGGATTTAAACAGCACCAAAGAGAGAATACCGGTCATGCACCACCCCCTCAGGTGGGTGGTAGGCATAACACAGTAACAGCTTATGCCCCTTATAACAGTGCCAGCCACATGTTCCCCCAGTAGTGCCAGCTCCACAGAACCCTCCATCAGAGTGCCAGCCACACAGAATGGATTTGCCGGGCGCAGATTGTGCATCCCTGCGTTAATCGGATTCCAGTATAGTCTAAGGGTGACCGTTGCCGCAATTGGGCATTCGTTTAATGTATCCGCCACCCATAGACTTTAATGGGTTTAACGTATATGTCATGAAAAGCTATTAAAAAGTTCTGTGAGCTATTCTTTAAAGGTGTCGCCTGTGACATATGACAAATTACTCTGGAATGTCACCTGAAAAGTTAGGTATGCTTTAAAATGATCAGTCCTTAATAGATGAATACACACTTCCTTCCTAGAGACTGACCCTGGTCTGAAGACGTTCATCAATGCTCGTTTTGCTATTTTATGTTATTTTACTGCAGCTGCCAAATGTTAGATTGAAAAAAGCCAATAGTAGCCATGGGCCCTCCATTCCAAGTGCCATCAATGTTTTCTTAATGAATTGCCCTCAAAACATGTAATAATTACCAGAGAGGTGATTTATTTACACCAAAGCATGAGAATAACAAAGTAACCCTCGAACAAGAATATTTTTATTTCACAAACCCTTAGTAAGGTGGAAGCGAACCATCAAACACTTAGACCCTGTTCACACAGAGTTTTTTGCAGGCAGAAAAAAACCTGAGCCAGATTTTGACCGGCCTGTACTTTTTTGCCGCGATTTTCGCTGCATCTTTTGCCCGCAGGCAAAAAAACACTGCGCCGCAGGTTTATTCTGCCTCCATTGATTTCAATGGGCAGTCCGAGGCGGAGACCGCCGCTTTTTTTTCCCCTGCGAGCGGCTAAAAGTCGCCCGGGAAAAACCGCCTCTGCCTACCATTGAAATCAATGTGGGGTGATTTCGGGCATTTTTTTGGCACTGAATCCAATGTGGTTTCCATATCAAAATCAGTGGCAAAAAACTCTGTGTGAACTGTGCCTTAGGGTTCTATATTAGCATGTCATGTGAGAAAAAGAGACAGAGGAATGAAGAAATCAGCGATAGAGAGAAGTAAAAGGGAGGAACATCTGCTATACTTTGTTTCTGATTTTGAGTTGACCCAGCCACAGGCAGCTCCAAAAAATTACTTTCTAGTTTTTTTTTGCTTGATGCCAACCACCTTCCTGCTGATGGACGATGATGCAGTATTGTATATTAGGCACATGGTATTGAGAGAGTGACTTTTCTACTGGTTTGACAGCTTGGTGCGTTATATTATGGGATTGATTTAGTTGTCACTTTACTGTTGTCACAGGTATTTGAGACAGGAGTTCCCTGAAGAGTGGCCATTGTCACGACTGGCTGTAGGCTTTAATGTGAGTACTGATTCCAT
Source organism: Rhinoderma darwinii (assembly GCF_050947455.1). Classification (NCBI taxonomy): domain Eukaryota; kingdom Metazoa; phylum Chordata; class Amphibia; order Anura; family Rhinodermatidae; genus Rhinoderma; species Rhinoderma darwinii. Next base: position 300,658,723 of record NC_134689.1, on the reverse strand, counting down.
AAAGAAAGTGTTGAAGTCAAAATTCATACCAAGTGAAACTAGGAGAATGAAACAAGACGCTTCCGTTTTCAGAGCTGTAGGACAAAATTCTCCAGGTTCCACAAATAACCAACTACAACTGGGGTCCCCTTCCAAAGATCCAGCACAGCCATTAATACCACTTCAGGGCAATAAAAGACAATTGCTTATCAACCAGTCAAAGCAACTTCTTCCTCCATCAAAAACATCAGACTCATCGGAATTCGCTTTAAGGACTGCATGTCCCACAAAATCTCTTGTAAGAACACCGGGGTCTCAAGGCTCAAAGCAAGGTGTCTTCCATGCTGTATCCAATCCGGGTCTGACCACCAGTAAACTGACGGAACCTGTCCAGCCCATACATGAGGAAGAGGATAGACGGCTGCTTGACGAGAAATGGGATGGAGAAGTATTAAGTGACAAGGATTTGGATGAACTGGCAAATAGTGGCGTCTCGAATAAGATGACCGTTAAAAAACAAGGAAGAGAGTTTTTTGACAGTGATGGTAACTTTCTGTACAGGATCTGACTTTAATATTGGACTGACATGAATTTTACTGTGATTACTTTATACAAAATACATTAGTGAATTATTTACCTATTTATACTTTAATTGTTAACAGATTACAGATAATAAAATTATTCTGTTGTGGTGTTTTCCAGTAAATGTTGACATTTTTTATTTTGATGGTACTAAATAAGCATACGCAGCTAGTCATCACGGAGGTGGATGTGTTCAACATACAAGTCCTTCTCAATGAAATAGAATATCAGCAAAAAGTAAATTTATTTCAGTAATTCAGAGTGATCTATTTCCAGCATTTTTTTTTTCTTTTAATGTTGATGATTATGGCTAAGGGTATGTTCACACGGCCAAATTTCAGACGTATACGAGGCGTATTTTGCCTCGTTTTACGTCTGAAAATAGGGCTACAATACGTCGGCAAACATCTGCCCATTCATTTGAATGGGTTTGCCAACGTACTGTGCAGACGACCTGTAATTTACGCGTCGTCGTTTGACAGCTGTCAAACGACGACGCGTAAATTTACTGCCTCGGCAAAGAAGTGCAGGGCACTTCTTTGCCACGTAATTTGAGCCGTTCTTCATTGAAATCAATGAAGCACGGCTCAAGGTTTACGAGCGTCTCAGACGCCTCGTAAATTACGAGGAGCTTTTACGTGTGAAACGAGGCAGCTGTTAACAGTCTGTCTTTTCACACGTAACTGCCTCTCAGCGTGTGGACATACCCTTAGGGTATGTTCCCACGGAGTGTTTTCAGCCGTTTTTCGGGCCAAAACATCAGAAGCAGATCGCCTCCAAACATCTGCCCATTGATTTCAATGGGAAAACGGTGTTCTGTTCCGACGGGGCGTTTTTTACGTGCCCGTTTTTCAAAACGGCCGAGTAAACAGACGGTCGCGAAAAAGAAGTGCATGTCACTTCAGCCGGTTTTGGAGCCGTTTTTCATAGACTCTGTGGAAAAACAGCTTGAAAAACACGACTGAAAATCAGCTGTTTTCCCTTGAAAACCGCTCCTGATTTTCAGGCGTTTTTTTATTCAAAGTCGTGTTTTTCGCGGCCTTTCTTTTACACGGCCGTTTTGAAAAACTGTCGCGTAGAAAGCGCCCCGTCGGAACAGAACACTGTTTTCCCATTGAAATCAGTGGGCAGATGTTTGGAGGCGTTCTACTTCCAACTTTCCAAAAAACGGCCGAAAACACTCCATGTGAACATACCCTAAGGCTGGATTCACACGAGCACATTACGTCCGTAATTGACGGACGTATTTCGGCCGCAAGTCCCGGCCCGAACACAGTGCAGGGAGCCGGGCTCCTAGCATCATGGTTATGTACGACGCTAGGAGTCCCTGCCTCACTGCGGGACAACTGTCCCGTACTGTAATCATGTTTTCAGTACGGGACAGTTGTGTTGCGGGGGGGTGCGAAGAGCTGTTAGAGAGGGTCGCCGCCCCCCCCCCCCTCTTTTTAACGATTTAAATGCTGCGGTCGCTATTGACGACTGCATTTAATGAGTTAAACGAGCGGTCTGGTGTCTCTCATCTGCCTCTTGACAATGCCCCATAGATTCTCTATTGGGTTTAGGTCAGGCGAGTTTTTTGGCCAATCAAGCGCAGTGATACTGTGGTTATTAAACCAGGTATTGGTACTTCTGGCAGTGTGGGCAGGTGCCAAGTCCTGCTGGAAAATGAAATCAGCATCTCCATAAAGCTGGAAAAGGCCCCGACCAAGTATTGAGTGCAGATACTGTATATACTTTTCAGTAGGCCAACGTTTCGGTATTAAAAATAATTTTTGGACATTGGGCTTATATAATATTCTAATTTTCCTAAATACTAAATTTTGGGTTTTCATTAACTGTTACCATAATCATCAACATTACAAGAAGAACATGCTGGAAATAGATCACTCTGTGTGTAATGAATCTATATAATATGAGTTTCACTTTTTGAATTGAATTAGTGAAATAATTTAAACTTTTTGATATTCTAGTTCATTGAGAAGGACTAGTATGTTGTTAGCCCAGCCATGATCTAGCAGTCTGCACTCTTCATCACCAGTCTGTCCATCTTTCTTTATCTGTGGTCTCCAGCCTTGTTCTGTCATCAGTCTGGAATGGGTGACGTTGTTCGAGGAAGATTGAGGCAGTAGGTGGGGGTTACCCAAAACCAGACCGGCTTTAGGTTTATCTAAGTTCCTGGGTGACCGACAAATTGAACTCCACCCTTGTAACCACCTTCTGATCCACTTCTGCTTTAAAGGGGTTTTTCCATCTCACAAAGTGATTGCATATTGCAGTCGGACCCCCATCGTGAAAATAAAGGGGTACAGCGTTGCTTTAACCTTCAAAGTTTTTCCTCTACAGCAGAGCCTTCGGCTGTGCAGGTAACTGCAAAATAGCTCCATCCGATTGAATTGGGCCGTGCTGCAGTTTCCTGCACAGCAAGTAGCAAGGGGCGCCGCTGTGCAAAGGAAAACTGAGGGGTACGCAGCGGTAAACTAGAGTTGCGCCCCCTTTTTTCCCTCAGGATCGGTGAGAGTCCCGTCAGTCGGACCTCCAATAATCAGAAAGTGATGGCACATCTTAGTAACATGCCATCACTTTGAGATGGGAATAACCCTTTAAGCTATAACTTACTATACATGGCTTTCCATTCCTTTCCCTGTACATTCTATGGAGCACATGTCTTTACAGCAGCCACTTGACCTCGTTGCATGGTCGCCTTATTCAATAGATCTGGTGCTGTAGAAGTATAATTATTATTACACCTAGTGACAAGATCATGTGGCTATTGGGAGTAAGCGGGAGACATGTATGGGCTAAGCTGTGGCCGCACTGTTTATACAGGAAAATGTTATATTAATAATCAATTATAAAGTTATTTTAGCTCTATTACATGCATCTGAGCCCAAATGTACATTGCAGGTGAGAGGTAGTTCCAGCCACTGGATGTACATTAGTGTCCAGGTGATCATGCAGGCACAGCTGTCATGTCCATATGATCAGTAACAGGGATGCTGCAGTCTGTTTGAGGAGGGGGTGTATTTGTCAGCATCACAGGATTTCCCAGTGGCCAGTTGTTTGGGATCCTATCAGAATTACTCACAAGATAAAGAGGAGCTGTCTGCTCTCCTGACCTGTCTGCATAAGTACATGTGTGCATTTCCTGTGAAATAAGGCTGGGTTCACGTCTGTGTGTTCCGTCAGAGGAGCAGAACAAGGGAATAACGGAGGCAACGGTTCGGTTGCACGACTGATACCACCGGCGGCTGATGAAACCCATTGACTTTAATGGGTTCCGTCAGGGGGGGGGCCCGTTATTTTACCGGAGCCGCCAACACAGATGTGAACAAAGCCTAACAATGCTGAAGCATATTTTCTTAAAACACTTCTTGTTTCGTACCTCTGTTATTACTCCTGGAAATACATAAATAAACAACTAAAGTATTTACTAAAACAGACATGTAGGGAGAGATAACAGGACTGTATTTATGGTATATGACGCCAAGGAGTTCTTGCAACCAGCCGAGCCTGTGCAATCGGGTGTCAGCTATATACTAGTCCTTCTCAATGAATTAGAATATCATCAAAAAGTTACATTATTTCAGTAATTCAATTCAAAAAGTGAAACTCATGTATTATATATGATCATTACACACAGAGTGATCCATTTCCAGCATTTTTTTCTTTTAACGTTGATGACTATGGCTAGCAGTAAGGCTGGGTTCACACGAGCATGTTACGTCCGTAATGGACGGAACGTATTTCGGCCGCAAGTCCCGGACTGAACACACTGCAGGGAGCCGGGCTCCTAGCATCATAGTTATGTGTGACGCTAGGAGTTCCTGCCTCTCTATGGAACTACTGTCACGTACTGAAAACATGATTACTATACGGGACAGTTGTCCTGCAGCGTGGCAGGGACTCCTAGCATCGTACATAACTATGATGCTAGGAGCCCGGCTCCCTGCACTGAGTTCGGTCCGGGACTTGCGGCCGAAATACGTCCGTCCATTACGGACGTAACATGTTCGTGTGAACCCAGCCTTAATGAAAACCCAGAATGTAGTCTTTCAGAAAATTAGAATATTGGGTAAAAGTTGAAGATTGGAAATTGGTGTCACGTTCTAATCAACACAAAACACCTGCAAAGGTTTCCTAAGCACACAAGCGTGTTCGGTCCGTGATATATGGTCCGTACGTTGGCCGCATTTCCCGGACCGAACACACTGCAGGGAGCCGGGCTCCTAGAATCATAGTTATCTATGATGCTAGGAGTCCCTGTCTCGCAGCAGGACAACTGTCCCGTACTGTAATCATGTTTTGGGCGGATTCACAAAACGCTGCGTTTTGCGCGTGTGGCAGCAGCGTGTCAGCTCCGTGTGCCCTGTTCATATGGATGCGCGGCTGCGTGCTTTTCGCGCAGCCGCCATCATTATGACACTCCGTTTGGATGTTTGTAAACAGAAAAGCACGTGGTGCTTTTCTGTTTACATTCATTCTTTTACTGCTGTTGCGCGAATAACGCGCGTCCCATGGAGGTGCTTCCGTGGGGCATGCATGATTTTCACGCACCCATTGACTTCAATGGGTGCGTGATGCGCGAAAACGTCGAAATATAGAACCTGTCGTGATTTTTACGCAGCGGACTAACGCTGCGCAAAAATCACGGACTGTCTGCACTGCCCCATAGACTTGTATTGGTCTGCGCGAGCCGCATGAAAACCACGCGGGCTGCACGGACGCAAATCACGTTCGTGTGAATCTGCCCTTTCAGTACGAGACAGTAGTTCCATGGAGAGGCAGGGACTCCTAGAATCATAGATCACTATGATTCTAGGAGCCCGGCTCCCTGCAGTGTGTTCGGTCCGGGAAATGCGGCCAACGTACGGACCATATATCACGGACCGAACACACTTGTGTGAATTAGGCCTAAACGGACTGGTCTGTTGCTCAGTGTTCCAAAGTCCTGTTTTCAGATTAAAGTAAATTTAGCATTTCATTTGGAAATAAAGGTCCCAGAGTCTGGAGGAAGAGTGGAGAGGCGTCAATCCAAGTTACTTGTGGTCCAGTGTGAAGTTTCCACAGTCAGTGATGGTTTGGGGAGTCAAGTCAAGATATCAAGTCCAGAGTCAGCGCAGCGTCTACCAGGAACTTTTAGAGCACTTCATGCTTCCCTCTGCTGACAAGCTTTATGGAGATGCTGATTTCATTTTCCAGCAGGACTTGGCACCTGTCCACACTGCCAAAAGTACCAATACCTGGTTTAACCCCTTCCCGACATATGACATACAGTTACGTCATAGCCGGGAAGTATGGAGCGGGCTCACGCAGTGAGCTCGCTCCATACGATGTCGGCTGTATGTTACAGCAGACACTTCAGAGTAACTAGAGGCATCGCGCTTGAGCGCGATACCACTAGTTTAACTAGTTAAATGCTGCGGTCAATGTCGACCTCAGCATTTAAATCGTGAGAAAGAGGGGGGCAACCCCCTCTAATAGCTCATCGCGCCCCCCGCAACGCAATCGCGGGGGGCGATGGTTGCTATGGCTGCCTGGGGGCCTAATGAAGACCCCCAGGTCCGCCATCTTTGTACACCTATTAAGTCCTGCCTCTGGCAGGTATTAATGGATGCCGGTCAGAATCACGATATACTGCAATACATTAGATCTAACGATCGCTGGTTGAAGTCCCCTAGGGGGACTAATAAAAAAATTAAAAAGGAGTATTGTTTTTTTTTGCGCAAAAAAAATATTAAAGTTAAAAAAAAAAAAAACCCTTTTCCCATTTTCCCCCTAGACCATAGTAAAAAAAATATATACATAATTGGTATGAACTATTAGGGTATGTTCACACGGCCTATTTACGGACGTAATTCGGGCGTTTTTGCCCCGAATTACGTCTGAAAATAGCGCCTCAATAGCGCTGACAAACATCTGTCCATTGAAAGCAATGGGCAGACGTTTGTCTGTTCACACGAGGCGTATATTTACGCGCCGCTGTCAAATGACGGCGCGTAAATTGACGCCCGCGTAGAAGAAGTGACCTGTCACTTCTTTGGCCGTAATTGGAGCCGCTATTCATTGACTCCAATGAATAGCAGCGCTAATTACGGCCGTAATTGACGCGGCGTTCAAGCGCCTGCACATGCCGGTACGGCTGAAATTACGGGGATGTTTTCAGGCTGAAACATCCCCGTAATTTCAGCCGTTACGGACCCCCGCCGTGTGAACATACCCTTACAATATATCATTATTTAACCCGCACGGTGAACACCGTAAAAAAAAAAAAAATTTAAACGCCAGAATCTCTATTTTTTGGTCACCTCATCTCCCACAAAAAAAGACATTAAAAGTGATCAAAACGTCACATGTAAACCAAAATGGTATTATTAAAAACGACAGTTTATCCCGCAAAACAAAAGCCCTCATACCACTTAATCAGCGGAAAAATAAAAAACTTATGGCTCTCTGATTTTCTTTTTTACACTTAGGTATTTACTTGTAAAAGTAGTATATAAGAAAAAACTATATATATTTGGTATCGCCGTAGTTGTATTGACCTACAGAATAAACGTAACATGTTGTTTTAATTGCACAGTGAATTCCGTAAAAATGGCGCGCAAAAAACCATGGAGGAATCTCTGTTTTTTTCATTTTCTACCCCACAAATAATTTTTTCCCGTTTCCTAGTACATTATACGGCAAAAGAAATGGTGCTACGAAAAACTACAACTCGTCCCGCAAAAATCAAGCCCTCATAGGACTATATCGACGGAAAAATAAAGGCGCTATGGCTTCTGGAATGTGGGGAGGAAAAAACGAAAATGAAAATCTGAAAGTTGTTTACGTCGGGAAGGGGTTAATAACTACAGTATCACTGCGCTTGAAAAGTACCAATGAAAACGTCAAGTCATCCAACAAAAAAAAAAAAAAAAAAAGCCATACACCGAATCGGCAGAAAAATAATATACGTTTTGGCCCTCAGAATATGATGACACAAAAACAAACTATTTAAAGAAATTGTTTTTATTGTGCAAAAAAGTTAAAAAAAATTTGGTATCACGGTAAGAGTATGTTCACACAGCCTATTTCCAGCCGTAAACACCCCGAAAAACAGCTAAAAATGCGGGGGCTGAACGCCTCCAAACAGCTGCCAATTGATTTCAATGGGAAAAACGGCACTCCGTTCCCACGGGGCGCCATTTACGCGGCCGCTTATAAAAGCGGCTGCATAAAAAAAAACGCCTAGTAAAAACTTCAAGTTACTTCTTGAGCCGTTTTTGGAGGCATTAACTGGTTGCCGACACAGGACGAGTATGCTCGTCCTGAGCGGCGAGCACTTTGCGCATTAGGACGAGCATACTCGTCCTGTGTGACAGCCGTCCCTGCACGCGAGATCGAGGCAACGGCTGTAATACACAGCCACGGCCCCGCTCTGACAGCGGAGAGGAGAGAAACATCTTCTCTCCGCTGTTAACCCTTTGAACGCCGCGATGACAGCTGATCGCGGCGTTCAAAGAGAGGGGACTGCACATTGATCGCGTCACAGAAGATAACTGTGACGCGACCAAAGCCCATAACTTGTATGGCCAGACAGCCCAGGGTCCAGTGAAGGACCCCAGGGCTGTCTGAACATATTTCCTGTTGTTAGGGCATACTGAGGTATGCCCTAACAACTGCCTGTCTACAATCAGTACACAGGCTAATGTATATAGATCTATGCCAGTACATTACAGTTACAAAATCAAAATGATAAATCCCTTTATGGGATTAAAAAAAAAAAGTTAAATGAATGTGAAAAAAAATTCATGATGAATAAAAAGTAAATAAATACACAGAAACACAAATTTTTTATAATAAATAAACTTTTTAAAATATAAGTCCCAAAACATGAAATAATATAGACATATTTGGTATCGCCCCGACCGTAACAACCTAAACAACAAATGTATACCATTATTTATTATGATCGGTGTATGGTGTAAAAAAAAATATTAAAACTGCAGCGTAACTGCTTTTTTTCTGCATTTTCGCCAAAATAAAAATTTATAGAAATTAAACGATAATGTATTTGTACCAAAAAATGGTACGTACATAAAGTACAACTTGTCCCGCAAAAAACAAAGTCTCATACAACTACATCGTGCAAAAAATAAAAGAGTTATGAGCGTCAGGATGCAAAGAGGGAAATCTAAAAAAATTGTGCTGTCCTCAAGGCCAAAATTGGCCGTGTCCTTAAGGGGTTAAACAACTTGCTACTTGCTTAACCCCTTGAGTACCCAGCTCATTTTGGCCTTGAGGACCAGACCCATTTTTTCAAATCTGACATGTGTCACTTTATGTGGTAATAACTCCGGAATGCTTTTACCTATCCAATTGATTCTGAGACTGTTTTCTCGTGACATATTGTACTTTAGTTTAGTGCAAAAATTTGGTCGATAAATTCATTGCTTATTTGTGAAAAACACCAACATTTAGCGAAAATATGAAGAAATTATGATTTTTCCAATTTTTAATGCATCTGCTTGTAAAACAGATAGTAATACCACACAAAATAGTTACCAATTAACATCTCCCATATGTCTACTTTATGTTTGCATCGTTTTTTGAACATCCTTTTATTTTTCTATGACATCACAAGGCTTAGAACTTTAGCAGCAATTTCTCATATTTTTAAGAAAATTTCAAAAAGCGATTTTTTCAGGGACGAGTTCAGTTCTGAAGTGGTTTTGAGTGCCCTATATATTAGAAACCCCCATAAAACACCCTATTTTGAAAACTGCACCCCTCAAAGTATCCAAAACAGCATTCAGAAAGTGTTTCAACCCTTTAGGCGTTTTACAGGAATTGAAGGAAAGTAGAGCTGAAATGTTCAAATTTCATTTTTTTTTTACAAAATTCATATGTAATACATTTTCTTCTGTACCACAGAAGGTTTTACCAGAGAAATGCAACTCAATATTTATTGCCCAGATTCTGCAGTTTTTAGAAATATCCCACACGTGGCCCTAGTGCGCTAATGGACTGAAACACAGGCCTCAGAAGCAAAGGAGCGCCTCTTGGATTTTGGGGCCTCCTTTTTTCAGAATATATTTTAGGCACCATGTCAGGTTTGAAGAGGTCTTGTGGTGCCAAAACAGTGGAAACCCCCAAAAGTGACCCCCATTTTTTAAACTACACCCCTCAGGGAATTTATCTAGGGGTATAGTTAGCATTTTGACCCCACAGGTATTTTGCTATATTTTCTGGAGTTAGTCTGTGAAAATGAAAATCGGCTTTTTTTCTGGAAAAACGTAAAAATTTCTAATTTTTGCAAGAAATAAAGGAGAGAAAGCACCCCAACATTTGTAAAGCAATTTCTCGCGATTACAGAAATACCCCATATGTGGTAATAAACTGCTGTTTGGACCCACAGCAGGGCTCAGAAGGGAAGGAGCGCCATTTGGATTTTGGAGCTCTGATTTTACTGGAATGGTTTTCAGTGCCGTGTCACGTTTGCAACGCCCTGGAGGGACCTAAACAGTGGAATCCCCCCAAAAGTGACCCCATTTTGGAAACTATACCCCTCAAGGAATTTTTCTAGTGGTATAGTTATCATTTTGACCCCACAGGTTTTTTGCTGAATTTATTGGAATTAGTCTGTGAAGATGAAAAGAGAACTTTTTTGGAAAAAACACAGAATTTTCAAATTTTTATAAGGAATAAAGGAGAAAAAGCACCTCAAAATTTGTAAAGCAATTTCTCCTGATTACGGAAATACCCCATTATGTGGTAATAAACTGCTGTTTGGACCCATGGCAGGGCTCAGAAGGGACGGAGCACCATTTGGATTTTGCAGCTCAGATTTTGCTGAATTGGTTTCTGGGGGCCATGTCGCATTTGCAGAGTCCCTGAAGTACCAGTACAGTAGAAATTCCCCAGGTGTGATCCCAATTTGGAGACTATACCCCTGAAAGAATTAAATTAGAGGTGTAGTGAGCATTTTGAGCCCTCAGGTGTTTTATAGATTTTATTAGAATTGATCCGTGAAAATGAAAACATTTTTTTTTTCCAATAACCTGTAGCTTTAGCTCAGAATTTTTCATTTCCACAAGGAATACAGGAGAAAAGACACCCCAAAATGTGTTACACAATTTCTCCTGATTACGGAAATACCCCATATGTGGTTGTAAACGGCTATTTGGACATACGGCAAGGGTCTAAACGGAAAAAGTGCAATTTCGTTTTTGGAGTGGAGATTTTACAAAATTTGTTTTTGACGCCATGTTGCATTGCGCTGAGGTACGAGTACAGTGAAAACTCCCGAGAAGTGACCCCATTTAGGAAACTACACCCCTCAAGGAATTCATCTAGAAGTGTAGTGAGCATTTTGACCCCCAAAGGTTTTGCAGAAATTAGTGCACAGTGGATGTTGCAGATTGAAAATTAATATTTTCCACATATATGCTATTTCAGTGCCCAATGTGTTGGGCCCAGCTTGTACCACTGGAGACATACGCCCCATAAATTGTTAAGCGGTTCTCCAGAGTACGGTAATGCCCCATATGTGGTCATAAACTGCTGTTTGGGCACACTGCCAGGCCCAGAAGGAGCGCCATTTGGCTTTTGGAGCACAGATTTTGCTTGGTAGTAGTTTTGTTTAGTGTTTTACTGGTGTTTCAGTTTATAATGTGGGGGCATATGTAATCTGTGCGGAGTACATACATTTTTTGCGTGACACACTGTCGTTTTTATTGGTACCATGTTTGGCTACGCGCGACTTTTTGATCACTTTTTATTCAATTTTTTTGGAAACAACGTGACCAAAAAAGGAAATTCTGCCATTGTTTTTTATGGTATTTTTTTTACGGTGCGGGATAAATAATATGATATTTTTTTAGGTCAGGCCGATACGAACGCGGCGATACCTATTATGTCTAGTTTTTGTCTTTTTTTTTCTAATTATAAAGGGCTTGATCAGGGAAACAAGGCGATTATTGTTTTTATTACGTAAAACTTGTATTTATTTATTTATCTAAAACTTTTTTTTTACTTTTTTTCACTTTTTATTTTACACATACTAGGGGACTGGAAGATCTGATCTTCTGATCCCCTGTACAATACACTGCACTACTTCTGTATGTACTTGTGTAGTGCAGTGTATTGTAACTGTCACTTTACAACTGACAGTTGAGCCTATTACGTCCTGCCTTGGGCAGGACCTAATAGGCTCCCGTACCTGGCAACCAGCAAGCCGTTGCTAGGCTTCCTGGTTGCCATTGCAACCATCAGAACCCCGCGATTTTTCGCGGGGGGTGGGGGGGGCAATGGGGTGCAGAGGGAGCCCCCTCCCTCTGTATCAATCGCTTAAATGCCGCTGTCGCTATTGACAGTGGCATTTAAGGGGTTAAACTACAGCGATCGGAGAGGACAGTGATCGCTGTAGTTGCAGTGGGATGTCGGCTGTATATTACAGCCGACATCCGATGAAGATGGAGCGAGCACAGCTCCTGTGCCCGCTTCATCCTCAGGGCGTTACTATACGCCCATTTTCGGGAAGGGGTTAATAAAAATAGTGTTGTTTTTTTTTTTATACCGCTTTCTCTGATCTCCTCACGTATCTCACAGAAGTGAGGAGATCAGAGAAAGTGACAGGAGCTTTCTCCTGCAGACGACGTCACAGACGGCTATGATTGGTCAGTCTTCAGAGACTGACCAATCACAGCAATCGCCGGCATTGGGGACTGCTAATTGGTCCCAAGGCCGGTAGCAGAGACGGTTAGCTGTCAATGACAGCTGCCGCCGCTGTTCTGTCACTATGTGATTTCACATAGTGACAGTTTATTCCTGCGCCGTAATAGTACGTCGAAGGTACGCTGGAATAAGCGGCCAGCGACGTACTATTACGTCGAAGGTACGCAAGGGGTTAAAAAACGGCTGAAAATCAGGGGCTGTTTTCCCTTGAAAACAGCTCCGTATTTACCGCCGGTTTTTTGTTAAGCGTGCGAAAATAGCCTAAGGGTATGTTCACACGGCAGCGTCCGTAACGGCTGAAATTACGGGGATGTTTCAGCCTGAAAACATCCCCGTAATTTCAGCCATAACGGCATGTGCAGATGTTTGTCAACGCTATCGAGGCGCATTTTTCGAACGTAATTCGGGGCAAAAACGCCCGAATTACGTCCGTAATCAGTGCGTGTGAACATACCCTAAGGGTATGTTCACACGGCCTATTTACGGACGTAATTCGGGCGTTTTTGCCCCGAATTACGTCTGAAAATAGCGCCTCAATAGCGCTGACAAACATCTGCCCATTGAAAGCAATGGGCAGACGTTTGTCTGTTCACACGAGGCGTATATTTACGCGCCGCTGTCAAATGACGGCGCGTAAATAGACGCCCGCGTAGAAGAAGTGACCTGTCACTTCTTTGGCCGTAATTGGAGCCGCTATTCATTGACTCCAATGAATAGCAGCGCTAATTACGGCCGTAATTGACGCGGCGTTCAAGCGCCTGCACATGCCGGTACGGCTGAAATTACGGGGATGTTTTCAGGCTGAAACATCCCCGTAATTTCAGCCGTTACGGACCCCCGCCGTGTGAACATACCCTAATTGTGCTGACCCACAGAATAAAGTCAACAAGGTGGAATTGGTGCCCCCCCCCAAAAAAAACGATTTTATGTACAGCAAAGGGGTGCCATTAAAGAAAATACAACCAGTCCTGCAAACAACAATACAACATGAAAAAACAAATCCCCACTTCCTGAAAAATAAAACAGGCCGTTGTCTAGTCCTGGCCCAGGAACACTCATTTCTCTGGTATATATGAAGTCACTATGTCAATGTCTTGAACCATTGCTTTTCTATCAGTGCTGCATTGTCCAATTCACTGGACTGCAACATGCGGCTCTCAGCGTGCTAGGCGTTGTAGTGTCACTTCAGTGTGAACACGTACTTATGAGACACGACCTCAGGTTCTCGCTCCACTTTGCCCGGAAGTAATGTTTAGAGCTCAGTGGGGCAGTGTGCAGCCCCGCACATGCGCAGTGAAGAGGCCGGTGTATTGAAAGTAAATAAGTCAATGCCGTGTGTGATGTCGGACGTTGCTGGTCTTCTAGAAGCGGCGCACTTTGCTGCTGAAAAACATAAAGCGCAGAAGAGGAAGGACGTTGAGGAGACGCCCTATATAAATCACCCCATAGGTAAATAGTGGCTCAGTTCCATCTGTAGTGTAGCGCGCCTCTGCCTGTCTGTGCCAATTGGTCCAATCACTGCGCTGCTTCCATAATAATAGACGAGCCTGTCACGTGTCTATATGACCTCCTGTCTATGAATGGTTCTAGCAAAACCTATAGTAATGAATGTGTATAAGTTACATAGAAAGCTCGTGTAAGGCCGGAAGGGCTGTTTCCCATTGTAGTGGAGAGTTGCTCAGATGACATAGTGGTCAGTTGTCTGAGTATCACATGTGCCAGGTGGTTGCTTAGCAACTTTCAAGTATCGTATAGAGGGACAACAGATGCGACAGGCGGCAATTTTTTTTCCCTGGCTATGTTCACACGGAGTATTTTGGGGGAGGAATATCTGCCTCAAAGCTCCAAACGGAATTTTGAGGCAGATATTCCTCCCCCAAAATACTCCGTGTGAATAGCAATTATCGCGCCGTTTTTCGCCCGCGGCCATTGAGCGCCGCGGGCAGAAAACACGCTTTCTCCTGCCTCCCATTGAAGTCAATGGGAGGTCGGAGGCGGAAGCGCCCGAAGATAGGGCATGTCGCTTCTTTTTCCCGCGAGGCAGTTTTACTGCTCGCGGGAAAAAGACGCCGACGCCTCCCATTGAAATCAATGGGAGGCGTTCTCGGGCCGTTTCTGCCGAGTTTTGCGACGCAGTTTCCGCGTCAAAAAACTCGGCAAAAGACCCCGTGTGAATTTAAGCCGCTTCTCTAACCGCGCCCATACACACCCTGTTCCGCCCACACAGTATTATGCTCCCATAGTGCCTCCCCACATTATAATGCCCCATAGAATCCCCACACACCGTATAATGCCTACATAGCTGCCACCATGCAATATAATACCCTATAGTGCCCCCCACCCAGTATAGTGCCAAATAGCTGCCCCATACAGTATAAAGCCCACACTGATGCCCCCATACAGTATAATGCCCCCATAGCTACTCGATACAGTATAATGTACCCATAGCTGCCCCCATACAGTATAAAGCCCACACAGATGCCCCCATACAGTATAATGCCCCCATAGCTACTCGATACAGTATAATGAACCCATAGCTTCCCCCATACAGTATAAAGCCCACACAGATACCCCCATAGCTGCTCCCATACAGTATAATGTCTTCTTAGCTGCCCCTAGTGCCATTGCCCACATAGTGCCACACCCCCTGTAGTGCAGCTTTTTTCCTGGTATGTCCGCTGCGGAAAACTGCAGCACTGGCCTCCTGGGATGATGTTTCATCCCAGGAGACTGGTGCAGCCTGTGATTGGCTGCAGCGGTGGTCACATGGGATGAAGCGTCATCACAGGAGGCTGGCCTTCTGACGCCATCCGGGCCGCCTCCTGGGATGACGTTTCATCTTATTTGATCGCCGCTACAGCCTGTGATTGGCTGCAGAGGTCACATGGGATGAGACAACAATTTTCAAGGAACAAGGCAGCACATCCAAAAATAGGGATTTTATTTACGCTATTTTTGGATGCGCTGCCTTGTTCCTTGAAAATTGTTGTTTCCATTTGTGGAACTTTGGATCAGGTTCCTGTAAAGGCTTACACCCGTTATATTACATCAAATATTCTCTCCGGTGCTGTGATCATCCTCCTTTCTTCAGCTACATGGGATGAAACGTCATCCCAGGAGGCCATGCTGGAGGAAGGAGCACAGACTTCTGCTTCAGTATCAGTTTTTTTGTTTTTTTTTCTGTTTTGTGTTTTTTTGCGGCAAAAAATGCAACAACTGCCATTAGTTGCGGGATTTAGCTCCCCATTGCATTCAGTGGGGAATTCCCGCAACAAATAAGCAGTGTTTACGTAAATACAATTGACATGCTGCGGAATACATTTCTGCACCGCAGGTCAATTTGAGCATTTTTTTCCGCTCAGTATTTACGCAGCGCGTGGATGAGATTTGTTCAATCTCATCCACTTTGCTGCTACTGTATTTTGCTGCGTTTTCTCCGGAAGGAAAAAATGCAGCAATTCCGCTACGTGTGGACAAGCCCTACTGGTGCCGAAATGACTTCACAAATGCAACCATCAGAAAATGATTCCAGGAAAATCTGTACTCCAAAAGCCAAATTGCGCACCTTGCCGTGTGACAAACAGCAGTTTACAACCAGTAGAAATTGCATAAAAATGTTGTGCTTTTTCTCCTGAATTCCTTGAGGAAATAAAAGATTTTGAGCTAAAACTTTATATTATTGAAAAAATAAGTATTTTTCATTTTCACAACCAAATTCTAATTAACAAAAAACCTGCGGTGTCAAAATGCTCACTAGAGATTTCTTGAGGGGTCTAGTTTAAAAAAAAAAAAAAATTAATCGGGGGGGGGTGGTGTTTCTTATGTGTTGGCACCTCAAGGCCTCTTAACCCGTTAGTGACCGGCCCATAGTCTTTTTACGTCGGTCACTAACGGGCCTTATTCCGATGCCATAGACTTTTTACGTTGCGGCATCGGAATAAGTAAACAGAGCAGGGAGCTGTCAAATCTCCCTGCTCTCAGCTGCTAGAGGTAGCTGAGGGCTGGGGGCGTCCCTGCTCTGCCGTGTGAGATCGATATAAGTATCGATCTCACCCGTTTAACCCCTCAGATGCCGTGCTGAATAGCGAGCACCGCATCTGAGTGATTTTGGCGAAAGGGAGGGAGCTCCCTCTCATCCAACTGACACCCGGCGATATGATCGCCGAGTGTCTGTGTCTCCGATGGCAGCCGGGGGCCTAATAAAGGCCCCCAGGTCTGCCTGTGGTGAATGCCTGCTAGGTCATGTATTATAAATGCGATCGGATTATCGCATAGCGAAGTCCCCTAGTAAAAAAGTTTAAAAAAAGTTTAATAAAAAATGAAAAACCCACTTTTTCCCCATTACAAACTGCTTTATTATTAACAAACAAAATAAAGTAAAAATGTTACACGTATTTGTTATCGCCGCGTCCGTAACGACCACAACTATAAACTTATTACATCATTTAACCCGCACGGTGAACGTCGTAAAAAAATAAAATAAAAAAACATGCAAAAATTGCTGTTTTCTTTGAATCAAGCCTTAAAAAAAATGTGATAAAAAGTGATCAAAAAGGCGCATCTACTCTAAAATGGTACCGATAAAAACTGCAAGTCGTCCCGCAAAAAAAAAGCCCTCATACAACTGCATCAGCGAAAAAATACAAACGTTACGGCTCTTCAAATATGGAGACACAAAAACAAATAATTTTGAAAAAAAAGCGTTTTTACAGTGTAAAAGTAGTAAAATATACAAAAACTATACAAATTTGGTATCGCTGCAATCGTAACAACCCGCTGAATAAAGTTATTGTGTTATTTATACCACACGGTAAACGGCGTAAATTTAGGACGCAAAAAAAGGGTGGCGAAATTGCTGGGTTTTTTTCTATTCCCCCCCAAAAAAAAGTTAATAAAAGTTAATCAATAAATTCTATGTACCCCAAAACGGTGCTATTAAAAAATACAACTTGTCCCGCAAAAAACAAGACCTTATACAGCTATGTCGACGCAAAAATAAAAAGGTTATAGCTCTTTGAATGCGACGATGGAAAAACGTAAAAAATAGCTTGGTCATTAACGTCTAAAATAGGCTGGTCATTAAGGGGTTAAAAGGGAATGTCTTGCTAGAAATTATTAATTTTTCAGTTAAACAATTAGTATTTGAGTGATTACACATTGTTTTAATTTTTTCACAAGTCAGGAAATATTATAGATTAGATTCTAATTTATAACCTTTCCATGTGCTGGCCACTAAAGGGAGCAGTTCCCAAAATTGCAGCATGGTCACTGTGGTAAAGCAACCTCATTGATTTATGCTGCAAATTTGGGGTGGACACACTCTCCTCTAGTGTCCTCACACAATCCCCCCTCCCTTATTCTGGCTAGTGCCAGGAGAAGGAGGGGTTTGAATCTTCAAACCTCATACACTGTGTGCCGCCATTTTCTGAGCAACTGCACAGTGTAGGAGGATTAGACACAGGGCTCAGCAGACCGTATCACACGAACATAATACACACATCACATACACGAACATAAATTACCTGCCGCTGGTCAACGCTCCTATTCCTTGCGCCTGAACATATGGCGGAAGCCGCGGCCGGAAGTCGTCATCTTACTGTCCGGCAGTGGCTTTAGGTCCACATGAAAATGGCGCCGAATTTCGCTCTGTGAACGAGCTTCGTTTGGTCTGCATGCGCCGTTCCCACAAAGACGGCGTATGCTTCTGAGAACGGAATGGCTCTGTTCGCATTCACTATGGGGCTGTATGTGCCGTATAGCATCTCTGTATGTGTCGTTAATCGACACATACATAGATGAAAAAAAAAAATGGCAGCCCCCATAGAGAAGTAAAAGTTTTAACACAGTAAAAATTAGAACGTGACAACACTAATAAATAACATTTTTGTTTATATTTTATTAAAAGCAATATAATAATAAAAAATCATGACACCCCTTTAAAGGACGAGTGTCGCGGAAATAATTTTTTTATATCAATTTGCTTTTAGTGTTTTATTAAAAAAATTAAAATTTATTTGTGTGCTTGTGTTTTACTTTTTTTTTATTTTTTCACTTTTTCTTGTCTATGGGGGCTGCCATTTTTTTTTCCATCTCTGTATGTGTCGATTAACGACACATACAGACATGGAATACGGCACATACAGCCCCATAGTGAATGCGAACGGGCCCGTTCCATCCACTATGCTGTACGCAGTCTGTGTGCGAACGACGCATGCGCCGTTCCAAACACAGTCCAAATTGAAGGTCTTCGGCCGAGCGACGTCCGGCGCCATTTTCTTGTAGATTACTACTTCCGGTCGCGGCTTCCGGACTTGTGCACTTGGAGCGAAGGGAGCAGACGGACCGGAGGGAGCGGCGGCGGCAGGAGCAGGTAAGTTAGGTCTGTGTATGTACGTGTTTTACTGTGTGTTTACTACTGTATGTAAACCTACTACACTGTGTGTTAGCTAAAAAAATGGCGACACACAGTGTAGGAGGTTTGACCGTTCAATCCCCTCCTTTCTCCTAGCACTAGCCAGGATAAAGGAGGGGGGGATTCTGAGAGCTCACTAGAGCGAGTGAGTCTTCTCAAATTTTGCAGCATAAAGCAATGTGGTTGCTTTACCACATGCCAATGCTGCAATTTTGGGAATTGCTCCATCTAGTGACCAGCACTGGGAAATGTTATAAATTAGAATCTAATTTATAATATTTCCTGACTCGTGAAAATTTGTTAAAAAATTAGAACAATGTTTAATCACTTATACACTAACAGTTGAACTAAAAAAATTAATAAATATTTTTTTCTAGCGACACATTACCTTTAAAGAATGAAATTGTGCCTGGAAAACATCCTAATAAAAAGATGGCCCCAAAATTCACAAGGCGCTCCTTCATTTCTGAGGCCTGTGTTTCAGTCATGTAGCACACTAGTGCCACATATGGAATAATTCTAAAGACTTCAGAATCCGGGTAATAAATATTGAGTTGGGTTTCTCTGTTAACACTTGCTGTGTTACAGAAATAGATGGATTCAAATTGAATATCTGGGGGAAAAAATTACATTTTCAAATTTCAGCTCCACTTTGCTTTGCTTCCTGTGAAACACCTAAAGGGTTAACAAACTTTCTTAATGCTGTTTTGAATACGTTGAGGGGTGCAGTTTTTAAAATTGGGGTATTAATGAGAGGTTTCTGATATGTAGACCCCTCAAAAGCCACTTTATACAGGAATTGATGCCTTTATTGAAAATTGTATTCAAAATTTAAAAAACCTGTTACCTTATAACGTTCTAAAAAAACCAACATTATATTGGAAAAAAAATGACATAAAGAAGACCTATTGTAAACCTTATCTACTAAATTGTGTGGTATCATTAGCTATTTTAGAAGCAGATTTAAGAAGTACTAAAAAGCAGTTTTTTCCAGAGTAAACATATTGACCCAAATTTGCCATTAAATTGAATTTAAATGTGTCATTTAATTCAGTAATAAATTGTCTCTGTTGATTTATATTGTAGGTGTTGCGAGGATATTATCTCACGAGGCTGGAATCAGTGATCTGGCGGTGCTGCAGGTAAATATGCATGCAAAATATCCATTTATTATAAACCACAAAACAAGGAATTAAAGGTTATGTACACCTTGGAAAGATATTATTATTAAATCAATGTTTTAGGTGTTTTTTTGTTTTTAAATGTACTTAGACAAAATTTTTATTCAATCTGTTCCGATACAGCTTCTATGTATCCTCTGTTTAGTTTGCTACGAGCCAATTCAGTTCATCAACTTAGATGTAAATCGATATTACCACTGTCCTTTGTGTTAGACACACACAGGCCTATCTCTCAGCCTAGCCATCTGTTTAATTTAATAAATGTTTAAAATAACAAAAAAAAAAAAGGATTTAATAAAAATGCTTTAAGCTCAGTAGGCGGTGGGTAGAACGATATGTAACACCAACAGGTTGCCAATAGGCAAGACATTTACCCTATTTCTGTTCTACTAATCAATAGATCCTATGTAGATTTACTGAGTAATTGTAAAACATAACTTTTATTCACATGCTCTATAACCATATCAATATTTAAAAAAACAAACTTCAAGGGTTCTGTGATAGTACTTTTAAAGCGGCAGTGCCTGTGTAACGCTGCACTGCAGCCAAAGAAATGATTGAACAACAATGTGTCTTGCTGTATAGTAGTAATCTATTTGATCGCTGGAGTGCGCCTGCATATCGCCTCCCCATATAACAATACAAAGAACCTCTTTGCTTATGTTAAAACCACAAAATTAGTCCCCCCTGATATGTCTCGCTGTAGATACGGCGTCCCCAGGGTGTTATGAAGAAATGGACATGTTATTACTACGACATACACTACCGTTCAAAAGTTTAGGGTCATTTAGAAATTTCCTTATTTTTGCAAGAAAAGCACAGTTTTTTTCAATGAAGATAACATTAAATTAATCAGAAATACACTCTATACATTGTTAATGTTGTAAATGACTATTCTAGCTGCAAACGTCTGGTTTTTAATGCAATATCTACATAGGTGTATAGAGGCCCATTTCCAGCAACCATCACTCCAGTGTTCTAATGGTACATTGTGTTTGCTAACTGTGTTAGAAGGCTAATGGATGATTAGAAAACACTTGAAAACCCTTGTGCAATTATGTTAGCTCCGCTGTAAACAGTTTTGCTGTTTAGAGGAGCTATAAAACTGACCTTCCTTTGAGCTAGTTGAGAATCTGGAGCATTACATTTGTGGGTATGATTAAACTCTCAAAATGGCTAGAAAAAGAGAGCTTTCATGTGAAACTCGACAGTCTATTCTTGTTCTTAGAAATGAAGGCTATTCCATGCGAGAAATTGCTAAGAAACTGAAGATTTCCTACAACGGTGTGTACTACTCCCGTCAGAGGACAGCACAAACAGGCTCTAACCAGAGTAGAAAGAGAAGTGGGAGGCCCCGCTGCACAACTGAGCAACAAGACAAGTACATTAGAGTCTCTAGTTTGAGAAATAGACGCCTCACAGGTCCTCAACTGGCAGCTTCATTAAATAGTACCCGGAAAACGCCAGTGTCAACATCTACAGTGAAGAGGCGACTCCGGGATGCTGGCCTTCAGGGCAGAGTGGCAAAGAAAAAGCCATATCTGAGACTAGCTAATAAAAGGAAAAGATTAATATGGGCAAAAGCACACAGACATTGGACAGAGGAAGATTGGAAAAAAGTGTTATGGACAGACGAATCGAAGTTTGAGGTGTTTGGATCACACAGAAGAACATTTGTGAGACGCAGAACTGAAAAGATGCTGGAAGGGTGCCTGACGCCATCTGTCAAGCATGGTGGAGGTAATGTGATGGTCTGGGGTTGCTTTGGTGCTGGTAAAGTGGGAGATTTGTACAAGGTAAAAGGGATTTTGAATAAGGAAGGCTATCACTCCATTTTGCAACGCCATGCCATACCCTGTGGACAGCGCTTGATTGGAGCCAATTTCATCCTACAACAGGACAATGACCCAAAGCACACCTCCAAATTATGCAAGAACTATTTAGGGAAGAAGCAGGCAGCTGGTATTCTATCTGTAATGGAGTGGCCAGCGCAGTCACCAGATCTCAACACTATAGAGCTGTTGTGGGAGCAGCTTGACCGTATGGTACGCAAGAAGTGCCCATCAAGCCAATCTAACTTATGGGAGGGCCTTTTGGAAGTATGGGGTGAAATTTCTCCCGATTACCTCAGCAAATTAACAGCTAGAATGCCAAAGGTCTGCAATGCTGTAATTGCTGCAAATGGAGCATTCTTTGACGAAAGCAAAGATTGAAGGAGAAAATTATTATTTAAAATAAAAATCATTATTTCTAACCTTGTCAATGTCTTGACTATATTTTCTAGTCATTTTGCAACTCATTTGATAAATATAAGTGTGAGTTTTCATGGAAAACACAAAATTGTCTGGGTGACCCTAAACTTTTGAACGGTAGTGTACATGAAAAAAAACATCAATATATCAAAATATGCCATAAATGCCTGATAGCTGTGGGCTCTAGTGTGTGCTACTTCACTTTTTCTGTAAGTCCCAGAGAGAGCTGCACAAGGTCCCAGTAGAGGCATCCCCACCTATTAGACATTTATGACAGTACTCTAATATATATTACTGGAATCACTCCCTGTAGGATAGGAGGCATTCGTGTTAATAGTACGAAGCAGCAGAACTTGATCGATCTGCCCTTTTAACGCTGATAGCAGAATATAGGAAGAATAGGCTAAATATTAGGTAAGATATTAAAGGGAATTTGTCACCTCCGTTCTGGCGTGCAAAGTCGATCCAAAGTATTACTATGTGTAAACAATGAGCAATGTCTTTGTAAATCAATTACAAAGTGTTCCCACACCGTATGTAAATTAGACGGTCCTGTATCTAAGGCTATCATATGTGATACTGTCTGCTGGGCCCTGTATCTAAAGTCCTATTATGTGTGATACATGTCTGCAACGGGGCCAATGAACCTTTAGCTATGCCCCTGAAAATGGCCCTACCTTGAACATTGTAAAGTGAGGCTGTACTCCCTTTATAAGAGCAACAGTATTCAGATTCACTCAGTAGCTAATGGGAACCCATGCGGCTGAAAGAAAAAAGTCAGACATATTTTTGTAGGTATCACAACTTCCACCTCCCGGTTCTCCTGTGTGGTGGAAAACATGGACTTGACATTAAAGGACCCTTAAAAGGTTTGCAGATTAATATAAGTTATGGGTATAGTACAAGGATATATCATAATTTACTATTTAGTGGTAGTGAGACCACAAGGATCCCCACTAAACCCCAGAATGGAGTGGCTATGGCCCCTTGATTTTCTCTGCACAGGTGCTTTTGGGAGAACTGAAACCTAGCCCAATTCTTGTGATTGCGACTGTGTTACAACCGTCAGGAGCTGCTGTGTTTCACTAGCGCTGCAGCCCTTCGTACTAATAATCTAGCAGTAATTCATAACTTAAAGGTGTTGTCCACAGGATAGGTCATCAGTATATTATCGGTGGGGGTTTGACACCCGGCCCCCGCACCGATTAGCTGCTCCGCCTGCCTCCGGGCACCTGATGTCCACGCTCGAAACAGATGCCTCTGGTCACGGAATAGTGGCCGGACTTATTTACTGGACCCCCGTCGCTCATTTACTGATGACTTATCCCGTGGATAGGTCATCAGTTGTCTGTGCCTGGACGACCCCTTTTAATATGCTGTAAAGACCCCTTTAATGGAAGTGCAGAGCCCATAGTGTAAAGTGGATCCTGTTTGTACACTTTATTTTATTAGCTGCCATCTTTGTTGTGCAGTATAGTACAGAAAATAAGCGCCAGTCACCAGTGCACAGCTAAAGATTTTTCCAGTAACCTTGCATTGCATGGTGCATTATTTTACTGGTCATTGTGTCTTATAATGTATTATAGCGTGTTACATTACTACTTGTCTTATTTTAGTCTACATTACTTTTTAACTTTGGTTATTATTTTGGGGGCTTTGGCATAAATAAAGAGGACGTGTCTGCTTTTCTGACATCTCTGTTTTGTAAATTCTTGGATTCCCTGTGAAATATCCGAGCTCAAGTATCCCTATAAACCTCATGGATGCCAAGATAGTGTCTTCCTCCAGGCAAGGTATTCATTGTTTTTTTTTTACTGTATAGGAAAGTGTAGCCTGCAGCTCTATTTTCTACAGTTGGCCAATGCTATAAAAAAGTTTTCATTGGTTTTCCAACTTATAGCTGTAGTCTTAAATGTACCCAAAATAGGAAAGACACTTTCTAATATGCTTACCTGACCAATTCTGGTTTGGGTATCGATCCATGATGTGGTAAGCTTACTATGGGCGTGCATCTATTGGCTTCTGTAGTGACACAGTGTGACTTTGCAATGTGTGTGTTGCATTATTAAGCCACTTGCAAAACAAGAAGTGGTAGGACATGGATAGCTGCAACGTGAGACCAGCGGAATTAAACTGGGAAGTGTATTTTTAGATTTTAGTCAATTTAAAGAGGCTCTGTCACCACATAAGTGCCCTATATTGTACATGATGTGATCGGCGCTCTAATGTAGATTACAGCAGTGTTTTTTATTTCGAAAAATGATCATTTTTTACTGTTATGACCTATATTAGCTTTATTCTAATGAGTTTCTTAATGAACAATTGGGCGTGTTTTACTTTTTGGGCAAGTGGGTGTTGTACAGAGGAGTGTATGACGCTGACCAATCAGTGACCAATCAGCGTCATACACTTCTCCGTATTCATTTACACAGCAGATAGCGATATAGCTATATCGCTATGTGCAGCCACATACACACACACTATAACATTACTGCAATGTCCTGACAATGAATATACATTACCTCCAGCCAGGACGTGATGTCTATTCAGAATCCTGACACTACAGCACAGCAAGCGTAATCTCGCGGGATTACGCTGTAAACGGTCATTTCAAACGAGATTACGCTTGCTGTGCTCTAGTGTCGAGATTCTGTTAGCGAAGTGTCAGGATTCTGAATACACATCACGTCCTGGCTGAAAGTAATGTATATTCATTGTCAGGACACTGCAGTAACGTTACAGTGTGTTTATGTGGCTGCACATAGCAATATAGCTATATCGCTGTGCTGTGTAAATGAATGGAGAGAAGTGTATGACTCTGATTGGTCAGCGTCATACACTCCTCTGTACAACGCCCACTTGGTCATATAGTAAAACACGCCCAGTTGTTCAATAAGAAACTCATTAGCATAAAGCTAAAATAGGTCATAACTCCGTCAAAAATGATAGTTTTTCTAAATAAAAAACACTGCTGTAATCTACAATATAGGCCACTTATAATGTGGTGACAGAGCCGCTTTAAGGCTATTCCTGAAAGTCAGAAAACCACATTAAGCTGTCATCTGATAGCATGCAGTGTTCTTTCAAACACCTGTTAGCTACCTGCATGAAACATCCATGTGTTATATACTATAGTGTCTAAAGTGGGTGAATACCTGAACATCGCACCTATGATGAGCTTGGTTGACATCCCATGGGCGTTAATATGGAGTTGGCCTCCTTTGCGGATAGAAGAGTCTCCACTCTCGGAAGGCCTTCCACAAGATTTTGGGGTTTGTCTGTGCTATCTTTTGGTTATTCTGCCAAAGGAGCATTTGTGATGTCAGACACTGATGTTGGATGAGAAGGTTTGACTTGCAATCAGCATTTCTGCTATCTTAAAGATGTTAGATGGGGTTGAGGTCCGGGCTTTGTGCGGGCCATTTGATTTCCTCCACACCAAATGCGTCACACCATGTCTTTATGGATTCCGTTTCGTGCTCCGGGGCACAATCATGCTGGAACAGAAAAGCGCCTTCCCCCAAACTGTTGCCACAAAGTCGGAAGCATACAATCGTTCAAAATGTCTTTGTAGCATTAACATTACCCTTCACCGGAAATAGGGGCCTAGCGCCAACCTTGTAAAACAGCCCCAGACCATTATCCCTCCTCCACCAAATGTTACAGAAGGCACTATATTTTCCAGTTGGAAACGTTCACTTGACATCCACCAAAATTCAGACTCGTCCATCAGACTGCCAGATAGTGAAATGTGATTCATCACACTAGAGAACACGTTTCCACTCATCCAGTCTAGTGGTGGCGTGCTTTACATCACTCCAGCTGACACTTCGCATTGCGCATGGTGATATTAGGCTGTGTAGCTGCTCAGTCATGGAAACCAATTTCATGAAGCTCCTGACTTGTGCTGATGTCACTTCCAGAGGCAGTTTATAACTCTGAACAACTTAATATGGTCCTACAATGTTAGAAAGTGGTTTCCAAAGAACACCACACATATATTGTGAGGTGAAGCTCTGTTGGATCTGGTAATTTCTAATAATGCAGAGCTTGTTGGGAATGTCAATGTTCGTGAAAACCTCGGTAACAGTGATCACAATATAGTTACATTTTACCTATACTGTAAAAAACAAACACAGGCTGGGAGGGCAAAAACACTTAATTTTAAGAAGGCCAATTTCCCCAGGATGAGGGCTGCAATTCAGGATATGGACTGGGAAGAACTAATGTCAAATAATGGGACAAATGATTAATGGGAGATTTTCTAATCTACTTTGGGTAATTATACTGTGAAATTTATTCCTATAGGTAACAAGTATAAACGACTAAAATTAAAGCCCACATGGCTTACACCTTCTGTAAAAAGGGCAATACATGACAAAAAAAGGGCATTTGAAAAATACAAATCTGAGGGTACAGCTGTAGCCTTTGTAAATTATAAAGAGCTTAATAAAATCAGCAAAAATACAAAATGAAAGGCAGGTGGCCAAGGATAGTAAAACAAATCCCAAAAAATTCTTCAAGCATATAAATGCAAAAAAGCCAAGGTCTGAACATGTAGGACCCCTAGATAGTGGTAATGGGGAGTGGTGCCAGTGCTGTTAATATATCAGTTGATATACTGAATTAGATGAATGTAGATATGGTGCAAGCTAAATTAAATTAAATAAACGTACACAAGGCCCCAGGACCAGATGGGTTACACCCTAGAGTTCTTAAGGAGCTTAGTTCAGTTATTTCTGTCCCCCTCTTCATAATATTTAGAGATTCTCTTGTGACTGGTATAGTGCCAAGGGACTGGCGCAGGGCAAATGTGGTGCCTATTTTCAAAAAGGGCTCTAGGTCTTCGCCGGGTAATTATGGACCAGTAAGCTTAACATCAATTGTGGGGAAAATGTTTGAGGGGCTATTGAGGGACTATATACAGAATTATGTGACAATAAATAGTATTATAAGTGACAGCCAGCACGGTTTTACTAAGGACAGAAGCTGTCAAACCAACCTGATTTGTTTTTATGAAGAGGTGAGTAGAAGCCTAGACAGAGGGGCCGCTGTGGATATAGTGTGTTTGGACTTTGCAAAGGCATTTGACATTGTCCCTCATAGACGTCTAATGGGTAAATTAAGGACTATAGGCTTATAAAGTATAGTTTGTAATTGGATTGAGAATTGGCTCAAGGACCGTATCCAGAGAGTTGTGGTCAATTATTCCTACTCTGAATGGTCACAGGTTATAAGTGGTGTACCCCAGGGTTCAGTGCTGGGACCACTATCGCGAGATTACGCTGTTAACTGTCATTTCAAATGAGATTACGCTTGCTGTGCTGTAGTATCGGGATTGTATTAGCGATGTGTCAGGATTCTGAATACACATCACGTCCTGGCTGGAGGTAATGTATATTCACTGTCAGGACACTGCAGTAGAGTTATAGTGTGTTTATGTAGCTGCACATAGCGATATAGCTATATCGCTATCTGCAGTGTAAATGAATGGGGAGAAGTGTATGACGCTGATTGGTCACTGATTGGTCAGCGTCATACACTCCTCTGTACAACGCCCACTTGGCCATATAGTAAAACACGCCCAGTTGTCCATTGAGAAACTCATTAGCATAAAGCTAACATAGGTCATAACTCCGTCAAAAATGATAGTTTTTCTAAATAAAAAACACTACTGTTATCTACATTACAGCGCCGATCACATCATGTACAATATAGGCCACTTATACTGTGGTGACAGAGCCTCGTTAAACCTACTTGAAAAAAATCCACAAATGCACGATAAGTATAATATTATGAATATAAAATAGACCTTTTATTAGATGAATTAAAAAACAGACTTAAGTAAGGACATGGATACAGCTCTGAACCGGTCAACACTCAATTAATGCAGTATCAATATAGTAACCCTATGCTGGATACAAGATCCTGATGCATAGGTAACATAAGAATGGTGAAAAGAGAGACCATGCATGCGGATAGCCACAATAAAGTTAAGCAACAGACATGTGAATGTCTGTATGTACCTGAATGTAACTAATTATAAATGAGTCCAATGTAATGCACATGGGATATACAGAGATGTACTGCAAATGCAAAAAATTAACAGGATCTGAAGGCGATGTAGACTGAATCTATATTTAAGCTTCTTTTGCCAAGTGCAGTAACTGAATAAAGCAAGGTATAACCAAAGTTATCATCACAAAAATAGCAGGAAAAAAGGGGGGGAGGAATCCTCCAGCTCACCTGACACTATGGAGTGTGTCTCAGCAGCGCCCGGAATCTCGTGTCGGCACACGTTCAGAAGCACGGAAAGGAGAGGAAAGTGTTGTTCCAGCGCTGCGTGAAGTTTTTTAAAATGGAAGCAGATTTCCAAGTTTAATGGTATTCAATTAAAAATAGTCCAGAGGTATCGTCCTGATGTGAGGGTAAGCGGGCGGTGATGTCCTTAGAGCCTACGCGTTTCGGATGCTACTGCATCCTTAGTCTTGGCTGTAATGTCTGTTTTGAAAAGCGCGCGTTGTCTCGTTTTTATCCTCGTCTCTATGGTGCAGCTGATTGCTGAGTGCGTTCCACTGTTGTTATCCATTTGGAACGCAAACCGGAAGTAAGAATGGTTACTGCCCGTTGTGGTGTTTACATTTTCACTTGCGTACTGTAAGCTGACAAATTGGTCAGTATTATGGTTTGGGGTGTAAGGTTATGCAGGTTCGACCCAAGCATGGATGTATTTTATATTTTATATTTTATATTTCAGGTGGTGTTTGTCGTGTGAAGTGGAGACCAGATAGACGGAAGGTCCCGTCATTCACCACTTACCCTGTAGCCCCAATATATCTATCTAACAGACAATGGTACATATAGGATTGGTAAGTGTTATGTGTATTTATTTATTTAAATGAAGTATTATTTAGACAATTGTTTTATATTGTCATGTAGGTGTTAGCATCTTTTCTTTGGATTTATAGAGTGGTATGTTTGTAATGTCTGTAGGTAGTACGCTATTTGTTTATGTTATAAGTGGGCAGAACTAATGTGTAATATTGAATGATGTTATTAGAGGGGGATTATCGAAGTTCTTATTGAAAAAAGGGGACAGGGACGAGTGCGCGTTTTTGGATATTAAGGACATAACATGGGAAGGGAGTGAGGGTGGGACAACAACTGGAGCAAAAATTATGTGTAGTAAAAGACATAATTTATGAATGTGACTAACGAAAAAGTGGTTTAAAAGATATAAACAGTGGTGTACATGGCAAAAAGCACATGTTATGCATGTACAGACTGTGAATATACAGGAGAGGATGTCTTGGAGAACCATAGTATTGAAACTTTCCAATAATTGGATTATTATTATATTATCTTTGGGTATGGTTTAATTATTGGTCTATGGTGAAACATGGGGAGAAGAGGAGCTCAGAGAGATGCAATGTTGCTGCTATTCTGTTGTTAATACTGAAACATTAAGTCTCTTCTGAGGTTGAGGCCATCTGGATATCTGGTTTTTAGTCTATATATCCAGTATGCCTCCCTGAGGTGGGTTTTGTGTTTAAGGTCGCCTCCCCTTTTGGGGGGGGTAGATCTTTTTCGTTAGTCACATTCATAAATTATGTCTTTTACTACACATAATTTTTGCTCCAGTTGTTGTCCCACCCTCACTCCCTTCCCATGTTATGTCCTTAATATCCAAAAACGCGCACTCGTCCCTGTCCCCTTTTTTCAATAAGAACTTCGATAATCCCCCTCTAATAACATCATTCAATATTACACATTAGTTCTGCCCACTTATAACATAAACAAATAGCGTACTACCTACAGACATTACAAACATACCACTCTATAAATCCAAAGAAAAGATGCTAACACCTACATGACAATATAAAACAATTGTCTAAATAATACTTCATTTAAATAAATAAATACACGTAACACTTACCAATCCTATATGTACCATTGTCTGTTAGATAGATATATTGGGGCTACAGGGTAAGTGGTGAATGACGGGACCTTCCGTCTATCTGGTCTCCACTTCACACGACAAACACCACCTAAAAAACTTCACGCAGCGCTGGAACAACACTTTCCTCTCCTTTCCGTGCAAAGTTATCATCATTATTATTGGATAACAGTTGCAAAGATGTACAGACAATGAAAAGGTGGCTTACCAGAACAAGTGTGTAAGGAGTGTGGCCAGCCGCCTCGACGCACGTTTCACCCAGCTGCCTCGACGCACGTTTCACCCAGCTGCCTCGACGCACGTTTCACCCAGCTGCCTCGACGCGCGTTTCACTAAAGTTCTCCTCCGGAGGCGGTTTATAACTCTGTAGTCTGTGATGCTACACAGGATAGGTGTTTTGTACGCACCACACTTGGTGGCCCCACTCTGTAAGTTTGCTTGGTCTACAACTTCATCGCTGAGCTGTTTTTACCCCCAGATGCTTCCATTTTGCAATAATATCACTGATAGTTGACCGGGGCAGAACAGAAATTTTGCAAACTGGCCTGTGGCAAAGATGGCAGTGCCCTGTTTAAAGTCACTTAGCTCTTCACTACGACCCATACTTCTACCAATGTTTGTCTATGGATATTACATGGCTGTGTGCTTTATTTTATGTACCTGTTTGCAATGGGTGTGTCTGAAACACCTGAGCTCATTAATTAGGAGGGTTGTCCACATACTTTTGGCCATATAGTGTATATTTTCTTCAGAACTATTACATTATTATGCTACTCCGTATGCCAATACTATAATTTGTTTGCTGCACATACGTTCGTTTTTCTGTGTGTTCTTAGGGGTAAAATTATCAAAGATATGATCAAGTGGAGAGCTGCTCAATGGTGATACCTCACTTGGATTCTTGTACTGTTTATGTAGCCCTGTGACCTTTATTACCAAACGGCTCCAATTCTCCTTTCATTTGTTTCCTAGGCAGCTCTTCTACATGATACAGTTGAAGACACAAACACAACATTCATCGAAATCGAGGAGAAGTTTGGGCCAGAGGTCAAGAGGATAGTAGAAGAAGTGACTGATAACAAGACTTTGCCGAGGATGACAAGAAAACAGCAGCAGATTGAGCATGCCCCACACTGCAGCTACCAAGCTAAACTGGTCAAATTAGCCGACAAGTTGTACAATCTACGGGACCTGAACCGCAGCACTCCAAAAGGTACTTCTACCAGCCTCAGAAACCTGCAACTTGTTTTGTAGCTACACTTTACTACTCCATGCAGGAAATACACAATCTATTTTTTAGCACATTTTATTGTTCAACCTCATGTAGTATCAACAAATGCAACAATAAACAATGTGCTGCCGTTAATATTATCCAACCAGTGCTGTCTAAGGGACGAAATACACTTAAATAGGTAATTATCAGCAATTACCTTAAATATATTTTATTCAATTCACC
Source organism: Rhinoderma darwinii (assembly GCF_050947455.1). NCBI lineage: Eukaryota > Metazoa > Chordata > Amphibia > Anura > Rhinodermatidae > Rhinoderma > Rhinoderma darwinii. The sequence goes on along the minus strand of NC_134689.1, from coordinate 300,627,189 downwards.
TGATTATTGAAACCAAGTTCACTGCCCTGCAGGCAACGTGACCAGACTACTAGAATCATTTATGGCAGTCTGTATTCATGGCAGTCTGTATTCATTCACTTAAATTTGTATACAGTGGGTCTCAGTTAGGACACTAGTTTCTTAAAGGGAATGTGTTGCCAGCAAAACATGTTTTGTTTTTTTTTTAGTTAAACAATTAGTGTGTAGGTGATTAAACATTGTTCTAATTTTTTTATTTTTTTTCACGAGTCAGGAAATATTATAAATTGGATTCAATTTATAATATTTCCCAGCACTGGTCACTAGATGGAGCCATTCCCAAAATTGCAGCATTGCATGTGGTAAAGCAACCACATTGCTTTATGCTGCAAAATTGGGTAAAAATCCCTCGCTCTAGTGAGCTCTCAGAATCCCTCCTCCTTTATCCTGGCTAGTGCCGGGAGAAACGAGGGGTTTGAACGGTCTAACCTCCTACACTGTGTGTCGCCATTTTTTGAGCTAACACACAGTGTAGTAGGTTTACATACAGTAGTAAACACACACTGAAACACGAACATACATAGAAATAACTTACCTGCTCCAGTCGCCGCCGGTCCATCCGCTCCGTCTGCTGCCGCTGGTCCATGTGCACAAGTCCGGAAGCCGCGACCGGAAGTAGTAATCTTACTGTCCGGCCGCGACTTCCGGTCCACAGGAAAAACGCGCCGGACGGCGCGCATTTCAAATTGAACTGTGTGGGAGCGGCGCATGCGCCGTTCCCACACAGCGGCGTACACGATAGTGGATGGAACGGGCCCCGTTCGCAGTCCCTATGGTACTGGAGCTGCCGTATTCCATGTCTGTATGTGTCGTTAATCGACACATACAGAAATGGAAAAAAAAATGGCAGCCCCCATAGGGAAGAAAAAGTGTAAAAATAAAAAAAAGTAACACACAAACACACAAATTAATCCAAACGTTTTTAATAAAGCACTAACATCTTTAACATATTAAAAAAAAAATTTTGGTGACACTGTTCCTTTAAGCTGTGGTACGTGATGTTCCCATAGGCCAGGTATCTCAAACACGCGGCCCTGTCATCTGCGGCCAGCGTGGCACCGTAGCTCCCTCCGGAGAGAGCCGTCTGAAGGAGGGGAGCGCCGGTGCTCCTTTAAGTCGTCACACAGCCCCTGTAGTAGATAGCTCTACTGGGGCTCGCTCTAGGAGTGGAATCCCCAGCCAGAGCATTGCCGACACTTTGATCGGGCATTCCCCTGCTGGAGGAGCCCCTGAAGTCACTGTCCATAAATGGACATTGATGTCAGGGGCTTCTCCAACGAAGGAGTCCCAGAGCAGAGACTATACAAGCACTCTGCTCCGAGACTCCTGCTCTGGGGAAGCCACGGACATCACTGTCCACAAATGGACAGTGATGTCGGGAGCAGAGCTGGAATCCAAGGCAGAGAGCTAGTAGCGCTCTGCCTGGGACTCTGGCTCTGGGCAAGCCCCTGATATCACATTCCACTCCAGGAGGATCCCGTGACGTCACTATCTATGGACAGTGACGTCTGGCTCCTCCAGCAGAGGATTCCACTCCTAGAGGGGAGCCCCAATGGAGCTATCTACAGGGGGTTGTGGCACTATCTACAGAGGGCACTGTGGCATTATTTAGGGGGGTGTGGCACTACCTACAGAGGGCACTGTGCCACAATCTACAGAGGGCATTGTAGCAATATCTAAGAAGGGGCTGTCCAATGTTGATATTCTTGTATCTGCCAAACGCTGCCAACTGAGCAGTCAGACTGCATTTAGCGACACTTAAACTGGATTGTTAAAATACACAAATTTCTGGTAAGTTTAAACCGAATGGTATTATTATAGTAATTTAGTATTGTTATAGTAATGTAGTATTATTATAGTAATGTAGTATTGTTATAGTAATGTAGTATTATTATAGTAATGTAGTATTGTTATAGTAATGTAGTATTATAGTAATGTAGTATTGTTATAGTAATGTAGTATTATTATAGTAATGTAGTATTGTTATAGTAATGTAGTATTGTTATAGTAATGTAGTATTGTTATAGTAATGTAGTAGTATTATAGTAATGTAGTAGTGTTATAGTAATGTAGTATTGTTATAGTAATGTAGTATTGTTATAGTAATGTAGTATTATTATAGTAATGTGGTATTGTTATAGTAATGTAGTATTATAGTAATGTAGTATTGTTATAGTAATGTAGTATTCTTATAGTAATGTAGTATTGTTATAGTAATGTAGTAATATTATAGTAATGTGGTATTATAGTAAAGTAGTATTGTTATAGTAATGTAATAGTGTTATAGTAATGTAGTATTATTATAGTAATGTGGTATTGTTATAGTAATGTAGTATTATAGTAATGTAGTATTATTATAGTAATGTAGTATTGTTATAGTAATGTAGTATTGTTATAGTAATGTAGTATTATTATAGTAATGTGGTATTGTTATAGTAATGTAGTATTATAGTAATGTAGTATTATTATAGTAATGTAGTATTATAGTAATGTAGTATTGTTATAGTAATGTAGTATTGTTATAGTAATGTAGTATTATTATAGTAATGTAGTATTGTTATAGTAATGTAGTATTATTATAGTAATGTAGTATTGTTATAGTAATGTAATAGTGTTATAGTAATGTAGTATTATTATAGTAATGTGGTATTGTTATAGTAATGTAGTATTATAGTAATGTAGTATTGTTATAGTAATGTAGTATTATTATAGTAATGTAGTATTATTATAGTAATGTAGTATTGTTATAGTAATGTAGTAATATTATAGTAATGTGGTATTATTATAGTAAAGTAGTAGTGTTATAGTAATGTAATAGTGTTATAGTAATGTAGTATTATTATAGTAATGTGGTATTGTTATAGTAATGTAGTATTATAGTAATGTAGTATTATTATAGTAATGTAGTATTATTATAGTAATGTGGTATTGTTATAGTAATGTAGTATTATTATAGTAATGTAGTATTATTATAGTAATGTAGTATTGTTATAGTAATGTAGTAATATTATAGTAATGTGGTATTATTATAGTAAAGTAGTATTGTTATAGTAATGTAATAGTGTTATAGTAATGTAGTATTATTATAGTAATGTGGTATTATTATAGTAATTTAGTATTGTTATAGTAATGTAGTATTGTTATAGTAATGTAGTGTTATAGTAATGTAGTATTATAGTAATGTAGTATTATTATAGCGGTTGAAATGGCTAATTGATTAACAACAATTTTGTATTGTATCAAATTTGAATGTAATGCGGCCCGTCAACTTCACATTTTTTCTATGTGCGGCCTATTTACCCAGCCAAGTTTTAGACCCCTGTTATAAGCCATGCTTCTGTGACAGGCTTCCTAACTCTCCCACTTTTACTGTTGCAGGTTGCCTTTGTTATGGGGGTCACTGTTATAAGCTGGCTGTTCTATACTAGACTGGTGCATGATACGTGATTGGCACTGTTATCGGGGCTCTGTGGCACCTTAAAAATTGCCAAGACATGCACATTATGACACCTATAAAGGTCCGTCTTCCACCCTCATCTCTAAAAGTTAGAGATCTGCACTCATCCACCTCCACGTTCGAGCCCCCTTTCTCTACCCACACACACATCCAGTTGAGCATTTGTGTTCAAAATCAAGACTGATCATATTCTTGGTTACTTGGTTAAAATTTCTCAGAATAAAGTACGAGGATAAACTGACATTATGAACATACAAACTGCATGCAGATGTTGTCTCTGGATGGATCTTAACCCAGGACCTCAGTGCTGCAAGTCAACAGTGCCTTATTCATATATTATTAGTAGTAGTGGTGCTGGTAGTTGCACAACAGTATTCATAATATATATATGTATATACTAATGAGACTTTTTTCTCACAGTCAACATATACATTTCTTTTGTAGGCTGGTCAGAAAAACGAGTACAAGAATATTTCGGATGGGCATGCCAGGTTGTGAACGGTCTACGAGGTACAAATGTGATGATGGAGAAACATCTGGACCAGCTATTCCAAGAGCGAGGAGTTTCAGCTTGAATCTGCTGTATGAGAATTCACGTCCCATACATCATCAGTGTAAATGTATGCAATAATATGTAGAGCGCTGTTCCATTAAAGAGAACCTTTCACCTCCCCATACATGTGCCGCTGAGTTCAGCATGTAATAGGCAGGGCTGCACAAACCCTGGGGCACTTTAAAAAAAAATCCTATCTTTCTCCGTTATTTACATATCGGTGCGGTTATATTTGGCGCCCGATATGTAAATAAGTCCCTGAACGGTCAATGGGGCGTTTCTATCTAACGAAATGGAAAGGGGGCGAGAACACAGACTGATAGAGCCCGTAGCTGATTGGACAGTCTCGGAGCGAAGACATCACGCCCCCTTGCTATTTACTTAGATAGAAACGCCCCATTGACCGTTCAGGGACTTCTTTACATGTCGTGCGCCAAATATAACTGCACCGATATGTAAATAAGATAGTAAAAAAGTGTAAAGTGAGACCGTGTTTGTGAAGCACTGCCCATTACACGCTGCACTTAGCTGCACATGTATGGGGAGGGGAAAGGTTCTCTTTTTAAATAAACAGTGTTTATAATCAAGGAGGACATTAATAATAAGCTGGGTTATTATTCCTGGGATATAGATCAGGGGTGTAGTATAAAAAGTGGAATATAAAGAGGCTCTGTCACCACATTATAAGTGGACTATCTTGTACATAATGTGATCGGCGCTGTAATGTAGATCATTTTTGACGGAGTTTTGACCTATCATACACTTCTCTCCACAACGCCCACTTGGTCAAAAAGTAAAACACGCCCAGTTATCCATTGAGAAATTCATTAGCATAAAACTAAAATAGGTCATAACTCAGCCAAAAATGATCATTTTTCAAAATAAAAAACACTGCTGTTCTCTACATTACAGCGCCGATCACATCATGTACAAGATAGGCCACTTATAATATGGTGACAGAGCCTCTTTAAGGGCCCTTTGCATATTTAGTATTTGCCCCTTTCTCATTAAATATTTTTTGTTTTTTAAAATGGGTTCATTTCTTTCTCTGATGAAATGCAGGGTGTTTAGTGAATTTATGTATAAACCTGCTGGCACAGACTCTCATAAAACAATCTTTGCTGATCTGAACTGCCGGAAGCTCCTTGAAAGTGCCATCCCTAAAATCCCACACTGCAACAGTTTTGATAATCCGCCTACACTAGGAAATGTCTATGCTCCAATTCTGTAATACCTGTCCTGTACATCAAAGCCATAACCTTTTTGCTGCTAAAGGGATTATGCGACAATTTCTCTACTTTTTCAAATACACATAATAAACCCAAGATTTGAGGGGAAAAAAATCTGAATATATCCTCATACCCATTTATTTTCCAATGTAAAAACCTGGCAAAACGAAATTTTCCATCAAGGTGTAAAAAAACTAAATGCATAAAAATTTATTTTTGTATCTAAAGTCCAGCACCACTTATAAAGCTCAAGATGTGCAGAGTTCATAATGTACCTATAACTATGTCTTCATGCAGAAATGTTCACAAATTCATCAAAACAGAAAGGAACAAAAATCTTTACAAGTGGCCCATAAATTTGACCATCAGAGGGCACATATCCTCTAAGATTGGTAAACCTGTATCACGCCTGTGGATTCACTGTAAGGGTATGAACACACAGGTCGGATATGCTGTGTAAAAGAACACCGCGTGTCTGTCCGGAAAACCACAGGGAATTCCCCACTGAAAAACCTTACCAAATTGTAGTGCAGTGTTTAGCGCGGCATGTCCGCTGCGGGCATCCTGCAGGAATGGAAAAAAAAACCGGTTTATAGTTACCCATGGCCGAAGTCATGGCAACACGTCCCTTTGTTCTGAGAGTAGCCTGGCCTTCTGGGATGACACTGTAGCCCATGTGATCGCTACTGCCTCTGATTGGCTGCAGCAGTCACATGGGATGAAACATTATCCCAGGAGGCCAGGCTGCCCTAAGAATAGAGGATCGCACCACTAGGACTACGGCCAAGGGTAAGTAAAAGCTTTATTATTAATTTGAAATCAAAAACAACATTTTTTTTTTCATATTTGCGCCAGAATCGCAGCACTTCTGCCGCAAAAGTCGCAACACATGGCTCTTTGTTGCGGGTTTTACCTCCCCATTGAATTCAAGGCGGAAAACCTGCAACAGAAGAACAGCAGTTCTGCAGCATTAATTGACATGCTGCGGATTAAAATACTGCACCACCGGTCAATTAATAGACCGTTTTTCTGTGGATGTTTTCAGCTGTGTGGATGAGATTTGCTCAAATTTCATCCACGCTGTTGCTACTGTACTATGCTGCAGATCTTCCGCAGTGAAATCCATTGCGTAAAATCCGCAGTGTATACGTCCAGTATGTTCCTACCCTAAGGCCTAATTCACACAAACGTGTTGTACGTCCGTGTGACGGCCATTAAAACAACGGCCGTCACACAGATCTATATAATTCAATGGTGCTGTTCACATGGACGTTGTTTCAACGGACCAAATGGAGGGTCCATGAGAAAATAGACTCTAGTCTATAGGGGATGCGTGATAATGCATCCCGCAGCGCAGAGCACGGATGCACCACGGACGTGAAAAACTAGTTTTTCACGTCCGAGATGGGCAACGCTCGTGTGAATCCGGCCTAAGGACGGACGGAGGAGAGATGACTCTAACAGGCTGTGAGCTTTCTTCCTGCGATCACTTGCAGCTTCCCCCTCCCAACCTATCCCCTACAGAGAGATAGAACAGGGAAGTAAAACTGAATCCTACTCCCCAACTTGAAATGAGTGCTCATGAGATTTCAGGCTTTAATATGATACCGAGATCGAGGCTCTAGCTCTTTTTTTTTTTTTTTTCTAGTTGCGACAATCATTTAAAGTTGTGGCGTGTTACATACATTCTTGACAGTGAAAGGGTTAATAAGCTGATTGGTAAAAGGTTTTAAAGGTTAAATTAAAATCTTCCCCTGTGTCTCTATCGTTCATGTCTGTTTTAGTAAATAATTGTATTCCCTATAAGATAACTACTCTGGAGAATCTTTTCTTAGAACTCTACATTGTGACTCTGTTCATCCTTCTAGAAATGTATTAATATATTGACAACTGGGTGTTCCCAATCCGGGCGTTCCCACACATAGTGACACTATCCAGTCAGTGCTGACAGAATGAGACTGTAGGGACACGCCCCTTTGACAAGGGGAATGGTAACACCCAGTTGTCTATATATTCATACATTTCTAGGAGGAATAACAGAGGAATGGTACAGCACAGCGTTCTATATTAATATTAATCCTGACAACAATGCTTTCTTCTACATCCTGGTAAAGTCTGAAGATGCTGCATTCGTCTAGCCCAGGGCTTCTCAAGCTTTCTCTACTCAAGCCTTACCATTGGTTATATTCCATACCAAAACTTGGAAAAAATACCTAATGTGTCTCCTGAACTTAGAAGAACATTAAAATAAGCACAAAAGTAGTCAGTTATGATGCTAAAGAGATTGCAGCAACCATAGAAATACCTGTGTAGCGTATAATCTCCTCTGTCTAAACTGCCTCCCCGGCTGCGCCTCCCCAACAACTGGCAACCCGGCTGCGTCTCCCCAACAACTGGCACCCCAGCTGTGCCTCCCCAACAACTGCCTCCCCGGCTGCGTCTCCCCAACAACTGGCACCCCAGCTGCGCCTCCCCAACAACTGGCACCCCACCTGCGTCTCCCCAACAACTGGCACCCCAGCTGCGCCTCCCCGGCTGCGTCTCCCCAACAACTGGCACCCCAGCTGCACCTTGCCTCAGAGTCTGAGAAGCATTAGTCTAGTCCAGTGGTTCATGAACTGTTAGGTGACCTCACCAGTGAGGCGCCCCCTAGTTGTTGGTGCAGGCGCATTTGGGTAGGCACTTTTAACAGAAGTTGTCGTAGGCTGCACAGACCTCTGGTTTAGCAACATAATTGAGTAATTTTGTGCTTATTTTAATGTACTGGGTTCAAGAGACAAATACAAGGTAAGTTTATTAATATTTTTAGTTTTGACATGGATTTCGACCACGGGTGGTGAGGCTCAGGTATCACCATGTTCTGGCTGGTGAGGCCCCAGTAGAGAAAGTTTGAAAGCCTTGGTCAAGCCCATACCATAGAAATGAGATGGATTTATGATCCTTGTTAACCACTATGTATTTCTTTTACATATTTTAAAACCACTACTGAACTATTTATTTTTTATGTTTGCTGAAATTCTTAAATTCTTACTAATGACAACAGTAGGTGACACAGGCAATTCTTAGTGTAACTAGACGTTCAACAAACTTCTGACATGTCATAGTGACGTGTCAGAAGTTTTGATTGGTGGGGGTCCGAGCACTGAGACCCCCACCAATCGCTGAAACGAAACTGCAGATGCGCTCGTATGAGCATTTAGCTGCTTCGTTTCTGTTCTGTTTTTTCCGTAAATCAATGTAGCGGTGTACGGGCTCAATAGAAAGCCCGTACTCCAAAACATCGGCCCGTACTCCGATACATCAGCTTTCCGGAAAAAGCTGAACAGAAACAAAGCGGTTCAGCGCTCGCACCATCGCTTCTGCTGCTTTGTTTTAGCGATTGGTGGGGGTCTCAGTGCTCGTACCCGCACCGATCAAAACTTCTGACATGTCACTATGAGATGTCAGAAGTTTGTTGAACGTTTAGTTACCCTTTAATCCTACTAGCAGTTCTTCTGTTTGTTACATAGTTTGTTTGTACGGTTGAAAAAAGACACATGTCCATCATGGGAAAAGGGAAGGGAAACATTTCTACACATAGGAGCTAATACTTTTTTGTTCTAGGAAATGATCTAAGCCTTTTTTAAAGCCATCTACTGTCCCTGCTGTGACGGCTCCTGCGGTGACTATTCCATAGATTCACAGTTCTCACAGTAAAGAAGGCCTGTCGCCTCTGCAGGTTGAACCTTTCTTTTTCCAGACGGAGGGAGTGCCCCCTTGTTTTTTTAGGGGGTTTTACATGGAACAGGATTTCACCATATTTTTTGTATGTGCCATTCATATATTTATATAAGTTAATCATGTCCCCCCTTAGTCGTCTTTTCTCAAGACTAAATAGGTTTAGTTCTTTTAATCTTTCCTCATAACTTAGATTCTCCATGCCCCTTATTAGCTTTGTTGCCCTTCTTTGTATTTTTTCCAACTCCAGGGCATCCTTTCTATGAACTGGAGCCAAGAACTGGACTGCATATTCTAGATGAGGCCTCACTAATGCTTTGTAAAGTGGTAATATTACATCCCTGTCCCGCGAGTCCATGCCTCTTTTGATACATGACAATATTTTGCTGGCCTTTGAAGCAGCTGATTGACACTGCATGCTGTTATTTAGTTTATGCTTTACAAGTACACCCAGATCCTTCTCAACAAGTGAATCCGCCAGTGTAGCTCCCCCTAGGACATATGATGCATGCAGGTTGTTCGTACCCAGGTGCATAACTTTACATTTATCTACATTAAACTTCATTTGCCAAGTGGAAGCCAAAACACTTAGTTTGTTTAAATCTGCCTGCAATTCACAAACATCTTCCATAGTCTGAACTATATTGCATAGCTTGGTGTCATCTGCAAAAATAGAAATAGTGCTATTAATTCCATCCTCTATATCATTAATAAATAAGTTGAATAATAGTGGTCCCAGCACTGAAGCCTGGGGTACACCACTTATAACCGGGGACCATTCAGAGTAGGAATCATTGACCACAACTCTCTGGATACGGTCCTTGAGCCAATTCTCAATCCAATTACAAACTATACTTTCTAAACCTATAGTCCTTAATTTACCCATTAGACGTCTATGGGGGACAGTGTCAAATGCCTTTGCAAAGTCCAAAAACACTATATCCACAGCGGCCCCTCTGTCTAGGCTTCTGCTTACCTCTTCATAAAAACAAATCAGGTTGGTTTGACAGCTTCTGTCCTTTGTAAAACCGTGCTGGCTGTCACTTATAATACTATTTATTGTCACATAATTCTGTATATAGTCCCTCAATAGCCCCTCAAACATTTTCCCCACAATTGATGTTAAGCTTACTGGTCTATAATTACCCGGCGAAGACCTAGAGCCCTTTTTGAAAATAGGCACCACATTTGCCCTGCGCCAGTCCATTGGCACTATACCAGTCATGAGAGACTCTCTAAATATTATGAAGAGGGGGACAGAAATAACTGAACTAAGCTCCTTAAGAACTCTAGGGTGTAACCCATCTGGTCCCGGTTGTATGAGGCCTTATTCAGAAAGTGCCGTTTTTGTACTTGTTTTTTTTTAATTTTAAGCCAAAATTGGGATTAGTATAAAGCAATCTTCCTGACGCCTCCATTCTTTAGGATCTACTACTGCTTTTGGAAAAATATACAAAAATTGCATTAAAACGAGGTGCAGTTTTTAATACATTTTAGTTTTTTTTGTGTTTAACTGAAACTGGGATTGAATTCAAAGAAAGCTAAAGAAGTCTCTCCTAATATTTTTCCTGTATCTAGGATCCACTCCTGATTTTGGACTAAAAAACTTCCCTGAATTGTTGGTGCCATCCTTCGTCCTAATTGGTTGGCCCATGGATACTCTACATAGGATGCTACCATGGGCTCTCCAATTTTACTGTAGACGCAGGGGTCTAATGCACTTGTATGTGGTCAGTCATAGATATTATAACGTTGTAGGTTTTTCTGTTTAATAAATAAGAAAATCATTGCTTTAACCCCTTGCGTACCTTCTCCGTAATAGTACGTCGCTGGCCGCTTATTGCAGCGTACCTTCGCCGTACTATTGGGGAGAAGGAATAAACTGTCACTATGTGAAATCACATAGTGATATAACAGCGGCGGCAGCTGTCATTGACAGCTAACCGTCTCTGCTACCAGCCTGGGGACCAATTAGCAGTCCCCAATGCCGGCGATTGCTGTGATTGGTCAGTCTCTGAAGACTGACCAATCACAGCCGTCTGCAGGAGAAAGCTCCTGTCACTTTCTCTGATCTCCTCATTTCTGTGAGATCCGTGAGGAGATCAGAGAAAGCGGTGTAAAAAAAACAAAACACTATTTTTATTAACCCCTTCCCGAATGGTAAGGTAACGCCCTGAGGATGAAGCGGGCACAGGAGCTGTGCTCGCTCCATCTTCATCGGATGTCGGCTGTAATATACAGCCGACATCCCACTGCAGCTACAGCGATCACTGTCCTCTCCGATCGCTGTAGTTTAACCCCTTAAATGCCGCTGTCAATAGCGACAGCGGCATTTAAGTGATTGATACAGAGGGAGGGGGCTCCCCCTGCACCCCATTGCCCCCCCCCACCCCCCGCGAAAAATCGCGGGGTTCTGATGGTTCCAATGGCAACCAGGAAGCCTAACAACAGCTTCCTGGTTGCCAGGTACGGGAGCCTATTAGGTCCTGCCCAAGGCAGGACGTAATAGGCTCAACTGTCAGTTGTAAAGTGACAGTTACAACACACTGCACTACATCAGTACATAGAGAAGTAGTGCAGTGTATTGTACAGGGCATCAGAAGATCAGATCCTCCAGTCCCCTAGTATGTGTAAAATAAAAAGTAAAAAAAAGTAAACATTTTTTTTTCGATAAATAAATACAAGTTTTACGTAATAAAAACAATAATCGCCTTGTTTCTCTGATCGAGCCCTTTATAATTAGAACAAAAAGACAAAAACTAGACATAATAGGTATCGCCGCGTTCGTATTGGCCTGACCTAAAAAAATATCATATATTATTTATCCCACACGGTGAACACCGTAAAAAAAATACAATAAAAAACAATGGCAGAATTTCCTTTTTTGGTCACGTGGTTTCCAAAAAAATGGAATAAAAAGTGATCAAAAAGTCGCGCGTAGCCAAACATGGTACCAATAAAAACTACAGTGTGTCACGCAAAAAGCAAGCCCTCACAAAGCTCTGTCGACAAAAAAATAAAAAAGTTATGGCTCTCAGGACATGGTGACACTAAAACATTTTATTTAGAAAAAAAGTGTTTTTATTTTGTAAAAGTAGTAAAACATATAAAAACTATATAAATTTGGTATTGCCATAATATCGAATCGCAGAATAAAGTAACCATGTTGTTTATACTGCACAGAGAACGCCGGTAAAAAATTATAAAAAAAATAGTGAAAGAATTTCGTTTTTTTGGTCTCCTCACCTCACCTCAGAAAAAATGGAATAAAAACTGATCAAATTATCGCATGTACCCCAAAATGATACTAATAAAAACGACAGCTCGTCCCATGAAAATCAAGCACTCACATAGCTAGTCAACGGAAAAATAAAAACTTATGACTCTTGGAACGCAATAATGCAAAGTGACGGCCCAGACTAATTTATATGTGCAGTTCTTCACCTAAAACCCCACGTCATCATTTGCAGCCCCCACAGGTAGACCCTGTAAATGCAGCGGAAACTATGACATTTTGGGCTCTGTGCTACATATGGGGCTAGTGAAGAAGTCAAAGATTAGGCAATACTGGAGTGCGGATGTTTTTTACAATACCACGGACACCCTTTAGAAGTGCGACTCCTGCACCCAATAATCCGGCCTGTGCATAAAGGATTGGTTCAAAGCGTACGTCACTATCCATGGATAATTAATTTTATTATTCATTCTCCCCATTATTACATCATCCTATTTATGACCTGTTGCACTCCGCCCAGCTTACATATACCCTGATGTACTCCACATAGCTTACATATACCCTGATGTACTCCGCACAGCTTACATATACCCTGATGTACTCCACATAGCTTACATATACACTGATGTACTCCGCCCAGCTAACATATACCCTGATGAACTCCGCCCAGCTTACATATACCCTGATGTACTCTGCACAGCTTACATATACCCTGATACACTCCACCCAGCTAACATATACCCTGGTGCACTCCGCCCAGCTTACATATGCCCCCACATTATAAACTGAAACACCAGTAAAACACTAAACAAAACTACTACCAAGCAAACTCTGCGCTCCAAAAGCCAAATAGCGCTCCTTCTGGGCCTGGCAGTGTGCCCAAACATCAGTTTATGACCACATATGGGGTATTACCGTACTCTGGAGAACCGCTTAACAATTTATGGAGTGTATGTCTCCAGTGGTACAAGCTGGGCCCAACACATTGGGCACTGAAATAGCATATCTGTGGAAAATGGCAATTTTCAATCTGCAACATCTACTGTGCACTAATTTCTGCAAAACCTTTGAGGGTCAAAATGCTCACCACTTCTAGATGAATTCCTTGAGGGGTGTAGTTTCCTAAATGGGGTCACTTCTCGGGAGTTTTCACTGTACTGGTACCTAAGCGCAATGCAACATGGCGTCAAAAACAAATTTTGTAAAATCTCCACTCCAAAAATGAAATTGCACTTTTTCCGTTTAGACCCTTGCCGTATGTCCAAATAGCCGTTTACAACCACATATGGGGTATTTCCCTACTCAGGAGAAATTGTGTAACACATTTTGGGGTGTCATTTCTCCTGTATTCCTTGTGTAAATTAAAAATTCGGAGCTAAATCTACAGGTTATTGGGAAAAAAATGTTTTTTCATTTTCACTGACCAATTCTAATAAAATCTATAAAACACCCGAGGGCTCAAAATGCTCACTACACCTCTAATTTAATTCTTTCAGGGGTATAGTCTCCAAATTGGGATCACACCTGGGGAATTTTTACTGTACTGGTACTTCAGGGGCTCTGCAAATGCGACATGGCCCCCAGAAACCAATTCAGCAAAATCTGAGCTGCAAAATCCAAATGGTGCTCCGTCCCTTCTGAGCCCTGCCGTGGGTCCAAACAGCAGTTTATTACCACATAATGGGGTATTTCCGTAATCAGGAGAAATTGCTTTACAAATGTTTAGGTGCTTTTTCTCTTTTATTCCTTATAAAAATTAGAAAATTCTGTTCTTTTTCCAAAAAAAAAGTCTCTTTTCATCATCACAGACTAATTCCAATAAATTCAGCAAATAACCTGTGGGGTCAAAATGCGAACTATACCACTAGAAAAATTCCTTGAGGGGTATAGTTTCCAAAATGGGGTCACTTTTGGGGGGATTCCACTGTTTAGGTCCCTCCAGGGCGTTGCAAACGTGACACGGCACCGAAAACCATTCCAGTAAAATCAGAGCTCCAAAATCCAAATGGCGCTCCTTCCCTTCTGAGCCTTGCTGTGGGTCCAAACAGCAGTTTATTACCACATATGGGGTATTTTCGTAATCGGGAGAAATTGCTTTACAAATGTTGGGGTGCTTTCTCTCCTTTTATTTCTTGCAAAAATTAAAAAAAATTACGTTTTTCCAGAAAAAAAGTAGATTTTCATTTTCACAGACTAACTCCAATAAATATAGCAAAATACCTGTGGGGTCAAAATGCTAACTATACCCCTAGATAAATTCCCTGAGGGGTGTAGTTTAAAAAATGGGGGTCACGTTTGGGGGTTTCCACTGTTTTGGCACCTCAAGACCTCTTCAAACCTGACATGGTGCCTAAAATATATTCTGAAAAAAGGAGGCCCCAAAATCCAAGAGGTGCTCCTTTGCGTCTGAGGCCTGTGTTTCAGTCCATTAGCACACTAGGACCACATGTGGGATATTTCTAAAAACTGCAGAATCTGGGCAATAAATATTGAGTTGCATTTCTCAGGTAAAACCTTCTGTGGTACAGAAGAAAATGTATTACATATGAATTTTGTAAAAAAAAATGAAATTTTAACATTTCAGCTCTACTTTCCTTCAATTTCTGTAAAACGTCTAAAGGGTTGAAACACTTTCTGAATGCTGTTTTGGATACTTTGAGGGGTGCAGTTTTCAAAATGGGGTGTTTTATGGGGGTTTCTAATATATAGGGCACTCAAAACCACTTCAGAACTGAACTCGTCCCTGAAAAAATAGCTTTTTGTCATTTTCTTAAAAATATGAGAAATTGCAGCTAAAGTTCTAAGCCTTGTAACGTCCTAGAAAAATAAAAGGACGTTCAAAAAACGATGCAAACATAAAGTAGACATATGGGAAATGTTAATTAGTAACTATTTTGTGTGGTATTACTATCTGTTTTACAAGCAGATACATTTAAAATTGGAAAAAATCATAATTTCTTCAACTTTTCTCTAAATTTTCGTGTTTTTCACAAATCAGCAATGAATTTATGGACCAAATTTTTTCACTAACATAAAGTACAATATGTCAAGAAAAAACAATCTCAGAATCAATTGGATAGGTAAAAGCATTCCAGAGTTATTACCACATAAAGTGACACATGTCAGATTTGAAAAAATGGGTCTGGTCCTCAAGGCCAAAATGAGCTGGGTACTCAAGGGGTTAATACAGAAGGTTCTTAACATATGAAAGCGTTTATGTATTAACATGTTTGTCATTTGACATAGGGGAGAAAAACAAAATGGCTGCACTGTAACACATTTCTCCACTTGTCTCATGAACCCTTTCATACGTCCTTGTTAGGTCTATATGTTTCTTGCCAAAGAGTGAGAGCAGATCCCATCACGTGAAAGCAGGAAATGTACGGGCCTCTCAAGGACCAAAAATACAGATGTGTGAATGCAATGCAGCATGGGAATTTCAACCATATTTAATTAAATGGCTGAATCGGTAACAACATGAATATTTACTGGAAGAACTATAATGCTACAGATATGTTTTTTTTAAATTATGTTCTGAACCTCAATTGGTATCACAAATTCACTGAATTTATATAAAACCACTTCAATATGTGATGGTAAAGTGTTGGTAGGAGATATATATATATATAAAATTAAAATGTATTATTAATATTAAAATATTTATAATATAAATAAAAGGGTGATTGAAAATAATTACAATGTGTTTATTTGATAATCAAGTTTGGGAATAGGGTTGATGGGGGAGTGGCAAGTCTTTGTTTATTATTCTGTATGGCACTTATATTGAAAAATGAATAAAAACAGAATTCAAAAATAAAAAGTTAACCATGTTTGATTTCTATTTTATGTTCTACTTTTTCTAATATCAGCAACAAATTACAATACAATTCAATTCAATTGAAATGGGGTTTTACAAGACTCCAGTCACGTGCAATGGCAGAAATCTGTACTGATTCTAGAGCGTGCTACACAGTGGTGTAACTACCGCCGTAGCAGCAGCACGGTCCCCACATGCAAGGTGGCGCCGCTATGGCTGCAACAGCGGTAGCGACGCCACATTCAATAGTATCTGCTATAGAAAAATTCCCATTTTTACTCTGCAACATCGAAAGCACACTAATTTACGGAAAACACCTGCAGGGTTAACATGCTCACTACACCCCTAGGTGAATACCTTGAGGGGTGTAGTTTCCAACATGGGGTCACTTCTAGTGGGTTTCCACTGTTTTGGTCCCACAGGGGCTTTGCAAATGCGACATAGCAACCAGAAACCAATCCAGCAAAATCTGCACTTCAAAA
This sequence comes from Rhinoderma darwinii, assembly GCF_050947455.1. Lineage (NCBI taxonomy): Eukaryota > Metazoa > Chordata > Amphibia > Anura > Rhinodermatidae > Rhinoderma > Rhinoderma darwinii. The sequence goes on along the minus strand of NC_134689.1, from coordinate 300,610,660 downwards.
GCCAAATGGCGCTTCTTCCCTTCTGAGCCCTACTGTGTGCCCAAACAGCAGTTTATGACCAAAATGCTCACTACACCCCTAGGTGAATTCCTCAAGGTGTGTAGTTTCCCCAGTGGAGTCACTTTTGGGGAGTTTCCACTGTACTGGTCCCACAGGGGCTATGCAAAAGCGACATGGTGCCAAGAAACCAATCCATCAAAATCTGTGCTGCAAAAGCCAAAGGCTGGATTCACACGAACACATTACATCCGTAATTGACGGACGTATTTCGGCCGCAAGTCCCGGACCGAACACAGTGCAGGGTGATTTATGGGGGATTTCTAATATATAGGGACCTCAAAACGACTTCAGAACTGAACTGGTGCATGAAAAAATAGCCTTTTGAAATTTTCTTGAAAATGTGAGAAATTGCTGCTAAAGTTCTAAGCCTTGTAACGTCCTAGAAAAATAAAAGGACGTTCAAAAAACGATGCAAACATAAATTAGATATGTGGGAAATGTTAACTATTAACAATTTTGTGTGGTATAACTATCGGTTTTACAAGCATATACGTTTAAATTTAGAAAAATGCAAATTTTTGCAAATTTTCTCAATTTTGGTGTTTCTCACAAATTAAATATTGAATTTATCAACTAATTTTTTTCACAATCTCAGAATCGTTTGGATAGGTAAAAGCATTCCAAAGTTATTACCACATAAAGTGACACATGTCAGATTTTAAAAAGAAGTCTCTGTCAGGAAGGTCAAAAGTGGCCACAGCGGAAAGGGGCTAAATAATGTGTGGAGTTAAAAATAAAAACTGTGCTTAAAACTGGGCACTAGGAGAGAGTCTAAATCGCACCTGAGCAGGAAATGTTTACATACTGTATATGCTATTGCAGGTTGGAAAAGTTGCCATACACATAGATATTAATGGCAGAAGCCCCCATGATGCAATGTGTATGAAGTCTAGCTGTCCCACTTTCCTATGCGTCGGTTGAAAGAGGGATTGGGCACATTGGATTCCAACAGTCCAATACTTTGTTCTGCAGGGATATAGTCAGTGTTAAACATTCATTTATTTACACTTCTAACACTAAACCTGCATAGAGAAAGAAAGGAAATTTGATCAAGCGCTCATAAATCGTTAAAAGGAAACAATGTTCCTAGTTTTATTCGTAAACAAAGTTTAAAATATCGGGACACAATGAGAGGTGGTTTGTAGTAATGATTCGCCTACACGTTTCAGACACCGCTCGTGTCCTTAGTCATGGTATGTTGTCAATTCAAGTGCTTGTTCCGTGGGTCTATATCCGGTCAAAACGGCCTGAGCAAAAATCGTGCTCCACAGCACCTGTGATTGCCGGAAATACGTATAAACAGGTAACCCTTTCAAATCTAAAATCAACTCTGAAAGTAAAAAAATTAGATACGTGTATGCGTGACGGTATAATTGTGTTTGTAACATCTGGGTGTGTTTACTTGTTTTACTAGCTGGGCGTTGTGAATAGAAGTGTATGATGCTGACGAATCAGCATCATTCACTTCTCATCGTTACCACCCAGCTTCTGGCAGTGAACAGACACACAGCGTGATCTCGCGAGATCACGCTGTGACGCCACTTCCTCCCATAGGAACTTCATCGCGTCGGACGAGCGAGGACACGCTGTGTGTCTGTGCACTGCCAGAAGCTGGGTGGTAACGATGAGAAGTGAATGATGCTGATTCGTCAGCATCATACACTTCTATTCACAACGCCCAGCTAGTAAAAGAAGTAAACACGCCCAGATGTTACAAACACAATACACGCCCAGTTGGAAATAAGAGAAAACACGCCCAGTTGTCCATTAGAAAGGCTCATTTGCATAAATATAAAATTGCTCATAACTTGGCCAAAAATGATCGTTTAAAAAAAAACAAAAAACTTTACTGTTATCTACATTGCAGCGCCGATCACATGCAATAGGAGATAGGGATTTGATCATCTGGTGACAGAGCCTCTTTAAAGAGGTTCTGTCACCTTATTATAAGTGCCCTATCTCCTACATAATGTGATCGGCGCTGTAATGTAGATTACAGCAGTGTTTTTTTATTTTGAAAAACGAACAATTTTTCCGGAGTTATGACCTATTTTAGATTTATGCTAATGACTTTCTTAATAGACAAGTGGGCGTGTTTTTACTTTTTGACCAAGTGGGCGTTTTAAAGAGAAGTGTATGACGCTGACCAATCAGTGACCAATCAGCGTCAGACACTTCTCTCCATTCATGTACTCAGACATCATGATCTTACGAGATCATGATGTGCTGTCACTTACTCACACATTAACGTTACTGAAGTGTCTTGAGAGTGAATAGACATTGCCTCCAGCCAGGACGCGATGTCTATTCACAATCCCGACGCGCACAGTTGCAGAATACTACAATTAGCCCAGAATGCTTCTGGACTATAAAAGGAGCTCTGCCCTCTCGATCCTTGCCTGAGCGTTGTTGTGTTACCTTAAGTTTGTCCTTGCAAATGGTCTCCTAGTTGTAACGTCTATGGCCGCGGACCGTCGTTCTGACTTACCCTCTGACGGCCGTGGCCATTGACGTATGAGTTCTCGGCAGCACTCACTTCCTGGTTCAGTGACTGTCTCCCGCAGGGCACGCGTGCACGGCCTTAAAGGGCCAGTACGCGTCCAGTTGCAGTGAATCTGCAGTCAACCCAGAATGCTGCTGGACTATAAAAAGGGCTTTGCCCTTTTGTTCATTGCCTGAGCGTTGTTGTGTTACCTTAGTTTGTCTTGCAAATGGTCTCCTAGTGTTTTCCAGTTCCCAGTGTTACCTGTTCCTGCTGCCTGTATCTGTATGCTATCGTGCCTCTGTGCCATCTAGAGTTGAAGTCGAGTTGTGTCTTCCGCTACATCTACTGTGTGACACCCACCGGGTGTCTGCCTTCTGCCGAAGCCTCATCTTAAGCCTGAATCACCGCTACTGTCTACATTGCCACAGGTATCCTTTCTGGACTATAGACATTGTATTGTACCTGGTTGGTCAGCTACCTTTCCGCTACGTGGTACGGCCCAGTGGGTCCACACCCCGCACCGTGACACTAGTGTTTTCCAGTTCCCAGTGTTACCCGTTCCTGCTGCCTGTACACTGTATCCTGTGCTACCGTGCCTCTGTGCCTTCAACAATTGGGGTCATGTTGTGCCCTCCGCTGCATCTATTGTGTTGCACCCCGCCGGGTGTCTGACTGCTGTCGGAGCTTCGTCTTAGCCTGAATCCACTGCTACTGTTTACATTACCTCAGGTACCTTTCTGGACTATAGACATTGCATTATACCTGTTTGGCCAGCTGCTATCCCGCTACGTAGTACGGCCCAGTGGGTCCACAGCCCACACCCTGACAGTATATTTTGATGGGAAAACGTCTTTCCCCACTAGAATTACAAAAGCTTTTAGTAGGTTTTGTGAATAAACAAACCTTACATGGATGAGAACCACATTTATAGAAACCAGGGTGCTGTAAACATGTAGTTTTGGTTTTGCAAGACATGAAAAGGGAGGGAGATAGCATGTTACTCAAAGTGGGCGCTCTACGTGACACTACAAAACATCCCTGTTTTAAGATTGTTTCCAATTTTGTCATCTTCAAATAAAATGGGGATATATTTATACACCATGTCTCTGATATTGTTAAATTGATTGCTTTATTGGAGAACTAATGTTTGTTTATCTGAACTCTGAGTGTGGAATGTTTTCTTGTTAAAGAGTAATTCATCTCGGGATTTGAGCCCCACTATTTGGCTCTAGCCAGAGTCCAGCTCTTGTAGCCCCTATTGTTTAGTCTATAGTTTTGGTTTTTTCGCTATCAAAGCCTTGAGCTAAACTGCAATTTCTCCTGGCTCTAGTTATTTCCCCTACTGGTATTGAGGAGATAGTATGCTTGAGGTGGCTACTTTAAAGCGGCTCTGTCACCAGATTCTCAAATACCTATCGCCTATTGCATGTGATCAGCGCTGCAATGTAGTTATGAGCTATTTTATATATATATATATATAAATATATATATATATATATATATATATATATATATATACAAATGAGGTTTTAAATGGACAACTGGGCGTGTTTTTTTTCGTATGTCCAACTGGGCGTGTATTGTGTTTTTAACCCCTTCCCTCTTTAGCCACTTTTGACCTTCCTGACCGAGCCTCATTTTTCAAATCTGACATGTGTCACTTTATGTGGTAATAACTCCGGAATGCTTTCACCTATCCAAGCGATTCTGAGATTGTTTTCTCGTGACACATTGGACTTTATGTTACTGGCAAAATTTGCTCGATATGTTCAGTATTTAATTGTGAAAAATACCAAAAATTAGCGAAAAATTGCAAAAATTAGCATTTTTCTCAATTTAAATGTATCTGCTTGTAAGACAGGCAGTTATACCACACAAAATTGTTGCTAATTAACATCACCCATATGTCTACTTTAGATTGGCATCATTTTTTGAACATTCTTTTATTTTTCTATGACGTCACAAGGCTTAGAACTTTAGCAGCAATTTCTCACATTTTCAAGAAAATTTCAAAAGGCCATTTTTACAGGGGCCAGTTCAGTTGTGAAGTGGTTTTGAGGGCCTTATATATTAGAAACCCCCAAAAAGTCACCCCATTTTAAAAACTTCACCCCTCAAAGTATTCAAAACAGCATTCAGAAAATGTCTTAACCCTTTACACATTTCACAGGAATTAAAGCAAAGTAGAGGTGAAATCTACAAATTTCATATTTTTCTGCAGAAATAAATTTTTAATACAATTTTTTTTATAACGCAGAAGGTTTTACCAGAGAAATGCAACTCAATATTTGTTGCCCAGTTTCTGCAGTTTTAGGAAATATCCCACATGTGGCCGTAGCGTGCTACTGGAATGAAGCACCGGCCTCAGAAGCAAAGGAGCACCTAGTGGATTTTGGGGCCTTATTTTTGTTAGAATATATTTTAGGCACCATGTCAGGTTTGAAGGGCTCTTGCAGTGACAAAACAGTAAAAATCCCCCAAAAGTGACCCCATCTGGGAAACTAGACACCTCAAGGATATTATCTAGGGGTGTAGTGAGCATTTTGACCGCACAGGTTTTTTACAGAAATTATTGGAAGTAGGCCGTGAAAATTAAAATCAACATTTCTTCAAAGAAAATGTAGGTTTAGCGATTTTTTTTCTCATTTCCACAAGGACTAAAGGAGAAAAAGCACCATAAAATTTGTAAAGAAATTTCTCCCGAGTAAAACAATACCCCACATGTGGTAATAAACAGTTGTTTGGACACACGGCGAGGCTGAGAAGGGAAAGAGCGCCATTTGGCTTTTGGAACTCAAATTTAGCAGGAATGGTTTGCGGAGGCCATGTCACATTTACAAAGCCCCTGAGGGGATAAAACAGTGGAAACCCCCCACAAGTGACCCCATTTTGGAAACTATACCCCTTGAGGAAATTATCTAGGGGTATAGTGAGCATTTTGACCCCACAGGTTTTTTGCATAAATTATTGGAAGTAGGCCCTGAAAATGACAATCTAAATTTTTTCAAAGAAAATGTAGGATTAGCTAATTTTTTATAATTTCCACAAGGACTGAAGGAGAAAAAGCACTGCAAAATTTGTAAAGCAATTTCTCCCGAGTAAAACAATACCCCACATGTGGTAATAAACGGTTGTTTGGAGACACGGCGTGGCTGAGAAGGAAAAGAGCGCTATTTGGCTTTTGGAGTTCACATTTAGCAGGAATGGTTTGCGGAGGCCATGTCACATTTACAAAGCCCCTGAGGGGACAAAACAGTGGAAACCCCCCACAAGTGACCCCATTTTGGAGACTACACCCATTGAGGAAATTATCTAGGGGTATAGTGAGCGATTTGACCCCACAGTTTTTTTGCAGAAATTATTGGAAGTAGGCCCTGAAAATAATAATCTAAATTTTTTCAAAAAAAATCTAGGTTTAGCTAATTGTTTCTCATTTCCAGAAGGACTGAAGGAGAAAAAGCACCACAAAATTTGTAAAGCAATTTCTCCCGAGTAAAACAATACCCCACATGTGGTAATAAACGGCTGTTTGGACACACGGCAGGGCTTAGAAGGGAAAGAGCACTATTTGGCTTTTTGAGATCACATTTAGCAGGAATGATTTGCGGAGGCCAGGTCACATTTGCAAAGCCCCTGAGGGGACAAAACAATGAAAACGCCCAAAAAGGGACTCCATTTAGGAAACTACACCTCTTGAGGAATTCATCTAGGGGTGTAGTGAGCATTTTGACCCCACAGATGTTTCATAGAATTTATTAGAATTAGGCAGTGAAAATAAAAACAGTCCTTTTTCTTCAATAAGACGTAGCTTTAGCGCAAATTTTTTCATTTTCTCAACAAATAAAGGAAAAAAAGAACCCAACATTTGTAAAGCAATTTCTCCCGAGTACGGCAATACCCCATATGTGGTCATAAACTGCTGTTTGGGCAAACGGCAGGGCTCAGAAGGGAAGGACCGCCATTTGGAGTGCAGATGTTGCTGGATTGGTTTCTGGGCGCCTGTGGGCCCAAAACCGGAAACCCCCCAGAAGTGACCCCATTTTGGAAACTACACCCCTCAATGCATTTACCAAGGGGTGTAGTAAGCATTTTAACCCTGCAGGTGTTTTGTAGAAATTAGTGTTCGCTCGATGTTGCAGAGTGAAAATGGTATTTTTTTTCCATAGATATGCCAATATGTGGTGCCCGGCTTGTGCCACCATAACAAGACAGCTCTCTAATTATTATGCGATGTTTCCCGGTTTTAGAAACACCCTACATGTAGCCCTAATCTTTTGTCTGGACATATGACAGGGCTCAGAAGTGAAGAGTACCATGCGGAGTGGAGGCCTAATTTGGCGATTTACAAAGTATTGGTTCACAACTGCAGAGGCTCAGATGTGAAATAATAAAAAGAAACCCCTGATAAGTGACCCCCACTATGGAAACTGCACCCCTCAAGGCATTTATTAAGGGGTGTAGTGAGCATTTTCACCCCACAGGTCTTTTCCATAAATGAATGCGCTGCGGATGGTGCAAATTAAAAATTTTTATTTTTCCCTAGATATGCCATTCAGTGGCAAATATGTCATGCCCAGCTTATGACGCTGGCAACACACACCCCAAAAATTGTTAAAAGGGTTCTCCCGGGTATGACGATGCCATATATGTTGAAGGAAACTGCTGTTTGGGGACGCTGTAGGGTTCAGAGCCGAGGGAGCACCATTTGGCTTTTGGAGAGCGGATTTTGCTTGGTACTATATTTGTTTGAGTATTGCTGGTGTTTTATAATGTGGGGGTACATGTATGCGGGGCGGAGTATATAAGGGGCATAGTCAGGTGGTATAAAAATAAATAAATAATCCATAGATGTGTGTTACGCTGTGAAGCAATTCTTTCCGCACAGGCCAGTGTCGCACTGATAAATGGTGTCATTTCTTATCCCCCTTTTGGTCCACACTCCGCACCTTTTGTAGTTTGGGGAATTTTGCTGGGAAAGTGTTGTCCTGGTATAATACGGGCACCGTCGCTTCCAGCAGATATGTTTGGGCTCTCCCCTTCCTGGTTCCCTAATTTTAGGTCCTTGATAAATCGCCTCTTGAAACTTTTGAATTTTTTTTATTTCCTGACTTATTGGAGCCATAACTAATTTTATTTTACATAGACGTAGCGGTATGAGGGCTGGTTTGTTGCGGGACAAGCTGTAGTTATTATTGGTACCATTTTGGGGTACATGTGACTTTTTGATCACCTTTCATCCTATTTTTTGGGATGCCAGGTAAACAAAAAAACGCAATTCTGGCACAGCTTTTTTCGTTTTTTTTATACAGCGTTCACCATGCGTTATAAATTACATGTTAACTTTACTCTGCGGGTCAGTACGATTCCGGCGATACCTAATTTATAGCACTTTTTTATGTTTTACAACTTTTTGCTCAATGAAATTACTTTTGTAAAAAGAATGTATTTTTTCTGTCTCCAAGTTGTGAGAACCATAACTTTTTAATTTTTTTGTCGACGGAGGTGTATGAGGGCTTGTTTTTTGCGGGACGAGCTATAGTTTTTATAGGTACCATTTTTGGATACGTGCGACTTTTTGATCACTTTTTATTCTAATATTTGTAGGGCAAAGTGACCAAAAAACAGAAACTCTGGTAACGTTTTTTTTTACGCTGTTCACCGCGTGCAATAAATAATATAATATTTTGATACCCCAGGTCGTAACGGTCGTGGCGATACCAAATACATATGGTTTATTATTATTTTTCAATAATAAAGGACTTGATAAGAGTAAAAGGGGGATTGTGTTTTATTTGATTACTTGAAACTTTTATTGTTTTCAAACTTTTATTTTTTGCACTTTTTTTTTACACTTTTTTATACTTTTTTTACACTTTTCTTCAAGTCCCACTAGGGGACTTGAAGGTCCAACGGTCAGATATTTTTTTTTCTAATACATTGCACTACCTATCTAGTGCAATGTATTAGATCTGTCAGTCATTCACTGACAGCAAGCCGATTAGGCTTCGCCTCCCGGCGGGGCCTAAATCGGCTTCCGTAATGGCAGAGCAGGAGACCATTGTGTCTCCTGTTGCCATAACAGCAGTCGCCAGTCCCGATTGCCTCTCAGGGCTGGCGATCTGCTAGTAACCGCTACGATGCAGCAATCGCTTTCAATTGCTGCATCGAAGGGGTTAATGGCAGGGATCGGAGCTAGCTCCGGTTCCTGCCGTTACAGGTGGATGTCAGCTGTACAGTACAGCTGACTTCCACCGCTGATGACGCCGGATCAGCTCCTGACCCGGCGCCATCTTGCCGGCAGCTACGGAAGCCGATCAGGCTCCGCCGCCGGGCGGATCTTGACCGGCTTCGGTGCTAGGCAGACCGGGAGGCCAGTATTAGGCCTCCGGTTGCCATTGCAGCCACCGGGAACCCTGGCAATTTCATTGCTGGGGCTCCGATGAGCTGCAAACACCTTAAGTGCAGCGATCGCGTTTGAGCGCTGCACTTAAGGGGTTAATGGCGAGGATTGAAGCTAATTTCGGTCCCCGCCGTTACAGTCGGATGTCAGCTGTAAGATGCAGCTGAGATCCGACGATGATGGCACCGACTCAGCTTCTGAGCCGGTGCCAAACATTTGACGTAAATGTACGGCATTTTGCGGGAAGTCAATGCTTTCCATGACGTACATTTACGTCAAATGTCGGGAAGGAGTTAACTGGGCGTGTTTACTTGTTTTACTAACTGGGCGTTGTGGAGAGAAGTGTATGATGCTGACAAATCAGTGACCAGTCAGCATCATGCACTCCTCTCCATTCATTTACACAGCAGCATCACGTTCTTACTAGAACGATGTGCAGCCACATACACAAGTGTCCTGATAATGAATACACATGACCTCCAGCCTGGACGTCATGTGTATTCAGAATCCTGACACTTCTGAATCTTTTCTGTGAGATTTCCAGCAAGGGAAACGAAATCTCGTTTACCTCGTAATCTCGCGAGATTACGCGTGGCTTGCTATCCAATAGTATAGGTATATCCCTGTTGTTATACTAGTTAGCATACATCATATTCAGACATAGTTGCATGGTTGCATATCATTTACCGGAGGCTGGCATGGTGGCTGTTGACGGTCTCAGAGAAATAGCACCAGGACGCGCGTTTCGCACCCTTCGTCAGGAGGTGATGCTAGTGTGCAGGAATATGGTATAAATAATATACCTGTATATTGGTAACCAATGGCGGATGACTATTAATTAGGTCCTCCCACGTGTGTCTTCCGCGTCAGGAGCGTTCCGTGCAGAGATGGAATCCCCCATCTCTGCACTTCCGCCCTCACTATGACAGCTTCCGGCACAACATGTGGAGGGCCAATCAAGTGCATGCGCACGTTACCCTATTTGTCAAGTCGTCTGGCGATATAATATAGATCAGCCATTCAGACTGTTTACAATACGTTTCTGCGGGGAGGGGTTTGAATATCCATAACGTCCGTCACTAACCATCAATGCCTTTTTACAGTTTATTGTACTCGCCATGCACATACATGTATAGTAGAATTTAGGTCCCCACGCCTACAGTCAGATATATAAAAATATGAATATAAATGTATCATGAGATGTACGGCCGCGGGGCATCCACAGCGGAGGAACGGGAGAGGGAGACCACCACCAGTGCCCAACACAGTTGGTGGAGATCCCCCACCCGGACCCCCACAGCAGCAACATCGCGTCCCACAGGTCATAAATATACATATCCAATTCGTGGAACACACTATAAAGGTATATCCACCGTAAGGTTACACGGCATGCACCATCAACGGGAGGACGGACAGGGAAAACAGCACCCCCAGAGCTCAGCCCCGCGGGGTGAGTGTCCCCCACCCGGACCCCGCGACGCGCACCCCGCGCCCCACAGCATCGCAGGACACTCTAAATAGAAAAAATACAGTCATTAGCGCATGCGACCATTTATAAATGTATAGATAGCTCATTTAACTGGGGTACACTCGGCGAAGGCAACCATCCAAATGGGCGGCTACAGTCCACCGAGTGCACCCCAGACACGAGTATCAAAAAATACAGATGTGGTGTTATTATAATATTACACGAATACATTCCCTTTTCATGGGTGATAATGTGAGAAAATAACATCTACATATAATATATTTTATTAGGCTATTACCTGAACCAAAGGTGTAAAAAGTAAAGGAATATATTATAAGAAAAATATAATAGGGTATGGGGAGGGTGGACAACAGCCACACTCCTCATACAAAATAACATAAAATCTGTCCATTAGTCGCCGGAACAGCCCGGAATTTCTCCAAACCAGTCCGGGAAGTAAGGGACAGATAATATCTATAAATCCATGTGCTAAAAATAAAATTACAACGCAAAAAATATTAATATAAGTGTTAATTAATTGAAAAAATAATAAAATAAAAATGTGTATATAATAAGGTATGATAATAGTGGACTATCAGCCGCACTCAACATACAACTGTTACAAAGAATCTGTCCATTAGTCACCGGAACAGCCCGGGAAAAATTCCAGACCAGTCCGGGAAGCGAGGGACAGATATACATCAAAATATCCATTGTGATAAAATATATATACCAGTGAGTACACATTAATATTATTTCGTATGAACAATATTACAAATTATGTATACTAATAAGATAGTGATTAATACCATATGAATACACCATATATTCAGTATATCAGTGATCTGATCGTATACATCACTACATCTGAAGAGAAATGTATTATGGACCCCAATAACCACCATAAAAGGTCTCGATCCTTAGGACCATCTACACATATAGACATTGTTCCACATTTGTTTTATAGTTCTCCTCTCCACGTCTTTCTCCACTTGTCACATAGATTCACTCGACATCCCAATAATGTGATTAGCTAACGGTGTTCGTCCAATTCCACACACTATCAAAAATATCTCCCATATCTAAACCTGCATACAGAGGGCCCTAATATTTTTTACTGTAATGGGCTCAGAAATTGCAGATGGTGGCCCTGAAAAAAACGATAAAAATTTGTTATCGCTTTAATCATATGGACCCGCAGACTAAAGTTAACACGTCATTTTTACTCTTGACGCGGGTTGCGAGCCTGCGTATTTTAACCAAAATATGAACCAAGACCTCATGTTTATCATTTTTGCAGGATGCCGCAGGGCTGGTGATATTGGGGGAGAATGGGGTATCATTACTGTGTGTTGTACATTAAGGCCTCCTGCACACGGCCGTAGCTGTGATTACGGGCTGCGGAGTTTCATCCGTGGGCCTTCTGTTTATTTGCCTTTAGCGCACAGCCAGAGGCATCTCATGTAAATGCACCCTTAAAGTATATATTTAGTCGTTGCGGTTGAGGTGCAGTTACAAACTGCATCAAAAACGCACTTTGGTGCATAAATGCATGGGGTTATGCAGATGCGATTTATTTATTTTTTTTAGTTTTTTTTTAACAATACTTCAATCATTATGTATGAATGTATAGTTTTTTTCTTCGAGTAGATTTGATTCCATTCTTTGTCATTTCTTTTTATTGTTAATGTAGGTACTCGCAATATGATGAGAATTAGAGATGAGCAAACTTTTGAAAAGTTCGGTTTGGCAGGTTCGCCGAATTTCATGAAAAAGTTTGATTCGGACCGAACTAGTTCTGACCGAACCTGTAATACAAGAAAGCCCCTATAAATCGTGTATAACACTGTTTAAAAGCCCTAGAAGCCCTGTATAACACTCTTAGGTCACCCATGAGTGTATTCAAGTACTTTTGAGCTGTCTTTAAGGCAAAGTTAGTGTCAAAGTTACGCCAACATGTATGGCTATAGGAAAACGGATGGGACACGGTGATAACTAACAGAAACCACTGCACTTGTGCATGTTTTATGCTTAATGCATTGTTAAAAAAGGTACAAAAATTAGCCAGGGTTCATACATATAAGGTGGTAAAAGAAGAAGCAATGGCTTTTGACAAGCCCTCAAAAAATGTACCCTTTATGGTGGCAGATGCCTGCCGGGGTTCATCCATACATGGATGTTAAAGCAACAAGCAATGGCTTTTCACAAGCCCTCCAAAAATTTACCCATTTTATTGGCAGATGCCTGCCGGGGTTCATCCATACATGGATGTAAAAGCAACAAGCAATGGCTTTTGACAAGCCCTCCAAAAATTGACCCTTTTTATTGGCAGATGCCTGCCGAGGTTCATCCATACATGGATGTAAAAGCAACAAGCAATGGCTTTTCACAAGCCCTCCAAAAATGTACCCTTTTTATTGGCAGATGCCTGCCGGGGTTCATCCATACATGGATGTAAAAGCAACAAGCAATGGCTTTTCACAATCCCTCTAAAAATGTACCCTTTTTATTGGCAGATGCCTCCCGGGGTTCATCCATACATGGATGTAATGTAAAAGCAACAAGCAATGGCTTTTGACAAGCCCTCCAAAAATGTACTCTTTTTATTGGCAGATGCCTGCCGGGGTTCATCCATACATGGATGTAATGTAAAAGCAACAAGCAATGGCTTTTGACAAGCCCTCCAAAAATTTACCCTTTTTATTGGCAGATGCCTGCCGGGGTTCATCCATACATGGATGTAAAAGCAACAAGCAATGGCTTTTCACAAGCCCTCCAAAAATGTACCCTTTTTATTGGCAGATGCCTGCCGGGGTTCATCCATACATGGCTGTAATGTAAAAGCAACAAGCAATGGCTTTTGATAAGCCCTCCAAAAATTTACCCTTTTTATTGGCAGATGCCTGCTGGGGTTCATCCATACATGGATGTAAAAGCAACAAGCAATGGCTTTTCACAAGCCCTCCAAAAATGTACTCTTTTTATTGGCAGATGCCTGCCGGGGTTAATCCATACATGGATGTAAAAGCAACAAGCAATGGCTTTTGACAAGCCCTCCAAAAATGTACCCTTTTTATTGGCAGATGCCTGCCGGGGTTCATCCATACATGGATGTAAAAGCAACAAGCAATGGCTTTTGACAAGCCCTCCAAAAATTTACCCTTTTTATTGGCAGATGCCTGCCAGGGTTCATCCATACATGGATGTAAAAGCAACAAGCAATGGCTTTTCACAATCCCTCCAAAAATTTACCCTTTTTATTGGCAGATGCCTGCCAGGTTCATCCATACATGGATGTAAAAGCAACAAGCAATGGCTTTTGACAAGCCCTCCAAAAATGTACCCTTTTTATTGGCAGATGCCTGCCGGGGTTCATCCATACATGGATGTAAAAGCAACAAGCAATGGCTTTTCACAAGCCCTCTAAAAATTTACCCTTTTTATTGGCAGATGCCTGCCAGGGTTCATCCATACATGGATGTAATGTAAAAGCAACAAGCAATGGCTTTTGACAAGCCCTCCAAAAATGTACCCTTTTTATTGGCAGATGCCTGCCGGGGTTCATCCATACATGGATGAAATGTAAAAACAACAAGCAATGGCTTTTGATAAGCCCTCCAAAAATGTACCCTTTTTATTTGCAGATGCCTGCCGGGGTTCATCCATACATGGATGTTAAAGCAACAAGCAATGGCTTTTCACAAGCCCTCCAAAAATGTACCCTTTTTATTGTCAGATGCCTGCCGGGGTTCATCCATACATGGATGTAAAAGCAACAAGCAATGGCTTTTCACAAGCCCTCCAAAAATGTACCCTTTTTATTGGCAGATGCCTGCCGGGGTTCATCCATACATGGATGTAAAAGCAACAAGCAATGGCTTTTCACAAGCCCTCCAAAAATTTACCCATTTTATTGGCAGATGCCTGCCGGGGTTCATCCATACATGGATGTAATGTAAAAGCAACAAGCAATGGCTTTTGATAAGCCCTCCAAAAATGTACCCTTTTTATTGGCAGATACCTGCCGGGGTTCATCCATACATGGATGTAATGTAAAAGCAACAAGCAATGGCTTTTGATAAGCCCTCCAAAAATTTACACTTTTTATTGGCAGATGCCTGCCGGGGTTAATCCATACATGGATGTAAAAGCAACAAGCAATGGCTTTTGACAAGCCCTCCAAAAATTTACCCTTTTTATTGGCAGATGCCTGCCGGGGTTCATCCATACATGGATGTAAAAGCAACAAGCAATGGCTTTTCACAAGCCCTCCAAAAATTTACCCTTTTTATTGGCAGATGCCTGCCGGGGTTCATCCATACATGGATGTAATGTAAAAGCAACAAGCAATGGCTTTTCACAAGCCCTCCAAAAATTTACCCTTTTTATTGGCAGATGCCTGCCGGGGTTCATCCATACATGGATGTAATGTAAAAGCAACAAGTAATGGCTTTTGACAAGCCCTCCAAAAATTTACCCTTTTTATTGGCAGATGCCTGCCGGGGTTCATCCATACATGGATGTAAAAGCAACAAGCAATGACTTTTCACAAGCCCTCCAAAAATGTACCCTTTTTATTGGCAGATGCCTGCGGGGGTTCATCCATACATAGATGTAAAAGCAACAAGCAATGGCTTTTCACAAGCCCTCCAAAAATTTACCCATTTTATTGGCAGATGCCTGCCGGGGTTCATCCATACATGGATGTAATGTAAAAGCAACAAGCAATGGCTTTTGATAAGCCCTCCAAAAATTTACCCTTTTTATTGGCAGATGCCTGCCGGGGTTCATCCATACATGGATGTAATGTAAAAGCAACAAGCAATGGCTTTTGATAAGCGCTCCAAAAATTTACCCTTTTTATTGGCAGATGCCTGCCGGGGTTCATCCATACATGGATGTAAAAGCAACAAGCAATGGCTTTTCACAAGCCCTCCAAAAATGTACCCTTTTTATTGGCAGATGCCTGCCGGGGTTAATCCATACATGGATGTAAAAGCAACAAGCAATGGCTTTTGACAAGCCCTCCAAAAATGTACCCTTTTTATTGGCAGATGCCTGCCGGGGTTCATCCATACATGGATGTAAAAGCAGCAAGCAATGGCTTTTCACAAGCCCTCCAAAAATTTACCCTTTTTATTGGCAGATGCCTGCCGGGGTTCATCCATACATGGATGTAATGTAAAAGCAACAAGCAATGGCTTTTGATAAGCGCTCCAAAAATTTACCCTTTTTATTGGCAGATGCCTGCCGGGGTTCATCCATACATGGATGTAAAAGCAACAAGCAATGGCTTTTCACAAGCCCTCCAAAAATGTACCCTTTTTATTGGCAGATGCCTGCCGGGGTTAATCCATACATGGATGTAAAAGCAACAAGCAATGGCTTTTGACAAGCCCTCCAAAAATGTACCCTTTTTATTGGCAGATGCCTGCCGGGGTTCATCCATACATGGATGTAAAAGCAGCAAGCAATGGCTTTTCACAAGCCCTCCAAAAATTTACCCTTTTTATTGGCAGATGCCTGCCGGGGTTCATCCATACATGGATGTAATGTAAAAGCAACAAGCAATGGCTTTTCACAAGCCCTCCAAAAATTTACCCTTTTTATTGGCAGATGCCTGCCGGGGTTCATCCATACATGGATGTAATGTAAAAGCAACAAGCAATGGCTTTTGACAAGCCCTCAAAAAATTTACCCTTTTTATTGGCAGATGCCTGCCGGGGTTCATCCTTACATGGATGTAAAAGCAACAAGCAATGGCTTTTCACAAGACCTCCAAAAATGTATCCTTTTTATTGGCAGATGCCTGCCGGGGTTCATCCATACATGGATGTAAAAGCAACAAGCAATGGCTTTTCACAAGCCCTCCAGGCCTGCTTGTAGCAGACGGCAGTAGAGGTGTATTGGTGGTAGTAGAGGTAGCCAACACAGACAGCAAGGGTGGTAGACTGGTAGTAGTAGTAGCAGCACATTAAAAAAAGAGACTGGACGACAGTCACAGGACAAAGCCCTGTGGTAGGGCAGGCCTCAGGCCTGCTTGTAGCAGACGGCAGTGGAGGTGTATTGGTGGTAGTAGAGGTAGCCAACACAGACAGCAAGGGTGGTAGACTGGTAGTAGTAGTAGCAGCACATTAAAAAAAGAGACTGGACGACAGTCACAGGACAAAGCCCTGTGGTGGGGCAGGCCTCAGGCCTGCTTGTAGCAGTCGGCAGTGGAGGTGTATTGGTGGTAGTAGAGGTAGCCAACACAGACAGCATGGGTGGTAGACGGTAGTAGTAGTAGTAGCAGCACATTAAAAAAAGATACTGGACGACAGTCACAGGACAAAGCCCTGTGGTGGGGCAGGCCTCAGGCCTGCTTGTAGCAGACGGCAGAGGAGGTGTATTGGTGGTAGTAGAGGTAGCCAACACAGACAGCAAGGGTGGTAGACGGTAGTAGTAGTAGTAGCAGCACATTAAAAAAAGAGACTGGACGACAGTCACAGGACAAAGCCCTGTGGTGGGGCAGGCCTCAGGCCTGCTTGTAGCAGACGGCAGTGGAGGTGTATTGGTGGTAGTAGAGGTAGCCAACACAGACAGCAAGGGTGGTAGACGGTAGTAGTAGTAGTAGTAGTAGCAGCACATTAAAAAAAGAGACTGGACGACAGTCACAGGACAAAGCCCTGTGGTGGGGCAGGCCTCAGGCCTGCTTGTAGCAGACGGCAGTGGAGGTGTATTGGTGGTAGTAGAGGTAGCCAACACAGACAGCAAGGGTGGTAGTAGTAGTAGCAGCACATTAAAAAAAGAGACTGGACGACAGTCACAGGACAAAGCCCTGTGGTGGGGCAGGCCTCAGGCCTGCTTGTAGCAGACGGCAGTGGAGGTGTATTGGTGGTAGTAGAGGTAGCCAAAACAGACAGCAAGGGTGGTAGTAGTAGTAGTAGTAGTAGCAGCACATTAAAAAAAGAGACTGGACGACAGTCACAGGACAAAGCCCTGTGGTGGGGCAGGCCTGCTTGTAGCAGACGGCACTGGGGGTGGATTGGTGGTAGAAGTAGTAGCAGCACCAACAGCGGCACATTAAAAAAAGAGTGGACAGGACAGAATCCCATAGTAGCAGGCGGCAGTAGCAGGCGGCAGCGGCAGCAGCAGCAGCAATGTCAGATCTAATCAGTGGCATCAGGCACAGGGGTTTTAAAATCCTCATCGATCCACGCTTGATTCATTTTCAGAAACGTGAGATTTTCCAAGCTGTTGGCGGACAATCTTGTTCGCTTAGGGGTGACGAAGCCCCCTGCCGCGCTGAATACCCTCTCTGACGCTACACTGGAGGGTGGACAAGACAGTACACCCATGGCAAACTGGGCCAGTTCTTGCCAATGATCCAATCTGCTGACCCAGAAGTCCATGGGGTCTGGGATCAGCATTTCTGAAGGAGAAAGGGCACAGTCCAGGTACGAGTGAACCTGGTTGTTTAGGTGCTGCACCTGGTGATGGTGAACATCCCTTTGGTGACTACGATGTGTGTCAGGTCGGGGTATTGGATGTAAAAATGTTGTCATCATATTTTCCAAACTGAATTGGCTGCTGCTGCTGCCGCCTATTGCAGAGGTAGCTCTGCCAGAGGCGGTGGAACGATGAGACAGTGGGGAGCGGAGAGTGGCCCCCCGGTCAGACATGCTTGCAGCAGGTGTTTGCCGTTTGAAAGCCGTGACAAGCTGGCTGCATAGCTTCTCTCGATAATAAGCCAATTTTGCCTCCCTCTCGGAAGGCGCAAAAAACTCCCCCATTCTGGCTTTATACCGAGGGTCTAAAAGTGTGGCTATCCAGTACTCATCTCTTTGCTTCATTCTAACAATACGACAGTGAGCGCGCAAGTAACGAAGCATACAGCTCGCCATCCTGGCCAGCGTTTCAGAGGGCCCGATTGGTTCCATCTCCGTCCCATACTGCCATGGTTGTCCATCATCAAGGTCGTCGTCAGACCCGTCATCACCACCATCACTGTCATGTTGTGCGGCTGCCTCGTCCCCTATCCCTTCCTGTGATTCCATCTCCAAATCCAGCTCCTCTTCAGGTCCTGTTTCCTCATCCTCCTCCTCAACATCCATAGCCAGATGTGATCCTTCCTCCATCCTTTGCTGAATCATCGCTGTGAGCGTTTGCTCCATAATGAATATCAGCGGCATAACATCGTTCATTCCGCTAGCGTCACGGCTCACAAATCGTGTGGCCTCTTCAAAGGGCCTCAAAACGCGACATGCGTCTCTAACCAGCTGCCAGTGCCTGAGCTCGAAATTACACTGGCTCCAAACGCTGCCCGTCTGCTGCATCAGGAAATCATTCACGACTTTCCGCTGTTCGTACAGACGGTCCAACATGTGCAGGGTGGAATTCCAGCGTGTTGGAACGTCGCAAATCAGGCTGTGTTCTGGGAGATTGTTTTGACGCTGCAAGTCCAGGAGGGCGTGATTAAATGCATACGAACGTCTAAAGCGAACGCAAACTCTCCTGGACATGGCCAGCATACCCTTCAAACCAACATATGACTTTAAGAAGCGTGTTATGACCAGATTGATCACATGTGCCATATAAGGAGCGTGTGTAGGGTGACCTAGACGCAGTGCAGCCACAACGTTCTTGCCGTTATCAGAGACAACATTGCCCAGTGTGAGTTTCAGAGGAGACAGCCAGCGTGCGATTTCCTCCTTGTTGCACAGCAGCAGCTCCTGCCCTGTGTGGCTTTTCTCGCCCAGGCTCAGCAGGTGTAAGACAGCGTTGTGGCGCTTCACCTTGCACCTATGAAAAGAGGAGGGAGGAGAAGTGGAAGATACGCTGTGTCCTGTCGGGGACGGGAAGACCTCCAAGGAGGAAGGCAAGGAGGAGGAGGAGGATGGTAGGCGCCTGGTGTCCGGAGTTGAACCAGAAAGATACAAGCGTGGAGGTGGTAATGCCTGGCATTGCTGCGGTGGTGCATCGGACTGCAAAATATTGACCCAGTGGGCCGTGAAAGACATGTACTGTCCCTGCCCATAGTTGCTGCTCCACGTGTCGACGGTGGCATGTACCCTGCTGCACACGGATAATTGCAAGGACTGGCACACCTTTTCCTCCACATGCTTGTGCAAGGCAGGGACAGCTGTTTTGGAGAAGTAATGTGGGCTAGGTATTCGCCACCTAGGCTGAGCGCACGCCATCAATTGCTTGAAGCCGGCGGAGTCGACCAGGTGGTACGGCAGCGACTGCACCACCAACAACTTAGCCAGGTGTGAATTAAGCCGCACGACAAGTGGATGACTGGGTATATATTGTTGCTTATTGGACAACGATTCCGTAATGGATAACTGACGGGACGTAGGAGGAGCACTAGATGACAGTGATGATGATGATGACAACGACATGGTGGATAACGCCTGGCTACTACTTAGATGACAGGGACTCGGAGCAGCAGCAGCGGCAGAGGGGTCTTCATTAGATGTACATGATGATGGTGGGGCATGTCGATTGTCCCACATGGCTTTGTGATGCCGCTCCATGTGTTTACGTAGAGCGGTAGTTCCTACATTGCTGCCCTGCCCACGCCTTACTTTCTGCTTGCAGATACGGCACTGTGCCATGTTTTCGTCCTCCGGGAAGGTACAGAAAAATTGCCACACGGCAGAGTACCGTAAAGAGGTAGTACCATGTCCACCACCACCACCACCACCACCCGAGCTTGCCCCTTGTCTGGCAGGCTTTTTGCGAGAGCCTACACCAGCATCAGTGTCGCCGTCACCGGCTCCTGAGCTGACCCTACCGCTGCAACGTTTTGCAGATTGACTTCTGCCCCTACCTCGGCTTGGCTGTTTATCACGGCCAGTGCCGCCACTACTACCCTCCTCCTCTGACGCCGTCATCACCTCGTCACCTGGTTCCCACGTCCTGTCTAAAACAACATTATCATCATAGCCTTCCTCATCATCCCCGCCACTTCTGTCACTGTGTTGTGAATGTGATGTGACATCATGGCGGGCTCCATGCCCCCCCTCATTACTGCGTCTGCCACCACGGCTACCACCACCAACACCCCCACTACCGCAGCTATGCGTCTCGGACACCGCTTCCACCTCCACCACCGCCGCAACACACTCCGTTGGCTGTCTCGCGGAAAACAAATCATCATCATCACTATGTTGTTCAGTATCTTCCTTCGCACCCGAGGAGATGTCTCTTAGGACTCTCAGGAAAGATGGCTTCCCGCTAGGAAGGGGGAGCGAAGACATAGATGATGGAATGGAAACGCTAGAAATACCTATATTACTACTGTCACTGTGCCAAGGAACTGTAGAGGATCTGGAATCCAACGAAACCTGGCTTGAAGACAGATCGTCAGAGTCTTCCTGCTGAGATGACCGCGAGTCAGCCAACCAGTCCACAATGGCCGTATTGTCTAAAGTAACCTGCCCACCGGAGGAGATGGACAAGTCTGGCTTGCTGATACTGCTACTACTACCAGCAGGCACATGGCTGCTGCTACTAGTGGAACTGGGCACATGTCTTGTGCCACAAATGCTGGTACTACTGGGTCTGGCACCAACAGATCCAACATTTGGACTGGAAGAGGAGACGGCATGGGTGTTTTTTCCTCTACCCCGTCCTTTCACAACCTTTTTTTTACCAGACATTTCACTGCTGGAGTGCAGCAAGTTGAATCAAAACCCGGGGGATGAGCCCCTTCTAAAAGCATATTCACACACTGGCTTGGCAAATGGCAATTAATGAGAATTTCTATCAGCCACGCCGCGGTGCACTCAGGGAATGCTGGGCCTTGTAGTACTACTAGGCTGCCTGTATTGCAAGTTGGATTGTTATTTCGTTATGTTAACGGCCGGGGATGAGCCCCTTCTAAAAGCGTATTCACACTGACACTGGCTTGGCAAATGGCAATGAATGAGAATTTCTATCAGCCACTGTGCACTGACTCAGGGAATGCTGGGCGTTGTAGTACTACAAAGCCTGCCTGTATTGCAAGTTGGATGCAACGGGGATGAGCCCCTTATAAAAGCGTATTCACACACTGGCTGAGTAGTGAGTAGTGGATGAGCCCCTTCGATTGCTGGATTCCTGCCTTTTAGATTCCTAAAGCTTTCCCTTACTGCACAGAGATGCTATCCCTACAGCTCCTGTCTGTAAAATGACCGCTGAGCTCCGTGCATAGACTTTTATTGCAGGCTTGAGCCCGCCCCTATGCTGCCTCCCGATTGGCTGGGAGAGCCGTTTGCAAGGCATTATGGGGTAGCCTGATGTCAGGTGATCTTGTGAAATCCTCCATTTTAGATGTAACATGTGGCAGGCGCCAAAATGTAGCCGGGTTCGGTCAAAACGGGTTCGGCCGAACCCGGTGAAGTTCGGATTCGCTGCGAACCAAACTTTTCCCGAAGTTCGGACCGAAACCGGGTTCGGTTGTCCCGGTTCGCTCATCTTTAATGAGGATCCTTGACGCAAGTTGCCAGCTTGCATATTTTGGCCAAATTATCAACTAATACTTTAATACCTCATGTTTATTATTTTAGCAGGATACAGTATGGCCTTGTGATGTTAAAGGGGTTTTCCCATAAGCATTATTTTTTATAAATATCTGAACAATGGGGTTTCCGACCATTGAGTCCCCCACCGATCCCGAGAACGGGCTTACCTTGCCATTCATATGGGGCTTCCAGGATCGGCAAGGTAAGCCTTTTCTCGTGATCAGTGGGGGTCCCAGCAGTCGGACCCCACCGATCAGATATTTACCACCTATCCTGTTTACCACCTAGTCTGCTCCGGGACTCTGTGGAACTCCCTGACATCGCTGTCCATATATGGACAGTGTGTCAGGGTCTTCCCCAGAGCGGAGTCTTGGGCAGAGCGCTAGTATCGTCTCTGCTCCGGGACTCTGTGGAACTCCCTGACATCGCTGTCCATATATGGACAGTGTTGTCAGGGTCTTCCCCAGAGCGGAGTCCCGGGCAGAACGCTAGTATAGGCTCTGCTCTGGGACTCTGGGGAAGCCTCTGACATCGCTGTCCATGCATCGACAGTGATGTCAGGGGCTTCCCCAGAGTAGGAGTCCCAGTGATGTCAGGAGTACAGCCGGAGTCCCAGGAAGAGCCTACTCAGTGGCAGATTAAGTAAACCATGGGCCCTGGGCTGCTACCCAAACTTGGGCCCCCCTTCCGCACCGCCGCGCCGTAACTATTTTTAACACTACCTTTTTGGGCAAGCATTAACACATGGGTGTTACGATTCCCCTTGTCACAGGGCTGCGTCCCTACAAACTGACAGTATCACACTGTGCTGGGACACATCCTCCTGACAAGGGTAATTGTCTATCAGTCCTGGACTGCAGAAAGACTTTTTGTGAAATACAAGGATTTCCTATAATAAACATGTCAGGAGAGGTGACAGATTCTCTATAAATCTGGTGACTCACAGGTGACAACGTCTCAGATTCTAGTAGTTTTTTCCTCTTTTCTTCTCCATCCAGTCCAGAGCTCATGACGACTTCTCCCGGCCATGACTCATTTCTGCAGAATTTGCCACTCAGATGTCTTCGGCTCCTCACTTTTCCAACATTTCCACATCTATAAACGAAAATAAAGTTACCATGGTGCCACATACTGTGCCCCTAAATATAATAGCACCAAACACTGCGCGACTGAATATAATAATACCACAGACTGTAAAACACCACATACACACAGCCCCCTGTACATAGTGCCACACCCAGCCCCTGTAGATATTACACACTTACATAGATAGCGCCACACAGCCCCCTGTAGATATCACACATCCCCCCGTAGAGAGCGTTACACACAGCCCCCTATAGAAAGTGCCATACAGCCCCCCTGTAGAGAGTGCCACACAGACCTCCCCCTCTTGTAAATAGTGCCAAAAAGCCTGCCACACACATACCGCTGTGGATAGCGCTACACAGCATATAGGGCCACATAGCGCTCCTCCCTTGTATATAGTGCACACAGCGCTCCCCCTTTGTATATAGTGCCAAACTGCACTCCCCCCTTGTATATAGTGTAACGGAGCAATCCCCCCCTCCTTGAATATATACACAGCGATAGTCCCCACCTGAAAAAAAATATATACAGTTTACTTACCTTACCCCGTGGCGGCCGCTCCAGCTGGACGCATGTGAATTCTCCGGACTAGACACATGCGCAGACCGGCGTGATGCAGTACCTCATCACGCCGGCCTGCGCAGGGAGTCTTCCCAGCGCCTTATAGGCTGCAAGCCGAACGTGACCTGCAGCCTATAGTATTCATTTGTATCTGTCCTGAGGATTTAAATACAAATGGATGTGGCCAGGGTCGTAGCTAAAGGCTCATGGGCCCCCCTCCCCCCAATTGCTGAAGCTGATGGGTCGGGGTAAGACTCCCGGGACCCCCGCCAATCAGCTGTCTTGAAGGGGGTACAGAGCTCGTACGAGTGCTGCTTCCCCTTCATTTCCTTCACTTGCTCACACTGTGAATCGCTGACACGTCCGTGTCGGCGATTCATTGTGAGAAAGTGACCGTAATGAAGGGGAAGTAGCACTCGTACGAGCGGCTGCAACCCCTTCAAAACAGCTGATGGGCGGGGGTCCCGGGTGTCGGACCCCGACCCATCAGCTTCAGCAAGACACTAAAATTAAACTTACCTCCTCTTCGGCCGCAGGTCCTCACTCCATCAGGTGTCGGGATGTTATGCGCTGCACACAGCGATGTGACGTCAGAACCTCCGATGCGCTCCAGGAAGAGGAGGGGTAGGTTCTGTCAGTTACTATTGTAACAGGGGTCCGTGTAGTTTATTACATAGGCCCCAGTTACTATAGTAACTTTTCATTGTTGCGGAGTGGGGGGTTACAACACTGAGTGTGGCTGCCGGTAGCACCGGGTCCCCCTCCGGTGCTAGCGACGCCACCGGGCATGAGGGGGCCCGTGCAATCATGTGCGTTTCGACCGGCCATGAGCCCCCAGGCAGCCTTGGGCCCCGGGCGGCCACCCGAACCGCCGTAATGATAATCTGCCACTGGGCCTACTAGCGCTCTTCCCGGGACTCCAGCTCTGGGGTTGCCCCTGACATCTATGTCCATATATGGACAGTGATGTCAGGAGCAGAGCTGGAATCCCAGGCAGAGTGCTAGAAGCGGCTCTGCTCCGGGACTCCAGCTCTGGGCAAGCCCCTGACATCACTGTCCATATGTGGACACTGATGTTAATGGCTTCCCCAGAGTTCCGGCGCAGAGCCTATACTAGTGCTCTGCTCCGGGACACCGGCTCTGGGGTTGCCCCTGATATCACATTCCGTTCCAGGAGGATCCCCTGAAGTCACTGTGTATGGACAGTGACGTCAGGGGCTCCAACAGTAGATGAAACGCTCTGGCTGGGGATTCCACTCCTAGAGGGAGCCCAAATGGAGCTATCTACTTGGGGTGTGTGTGGCATTATCTGCAGAGGGCACTGTGGCAGCATCTGCGGAGGGCACTGTGGCAGCATCTGCGGAGGGCACTGTGGCAGCATCTACGCAGGGCACTGTGGCGTTATCTAGGGGTGTATTGCATTATCTACAGAGGGCACTGTGGCATTATCTACAGAGGGCATTGTGGTATTATCTACAGAGGGCACTGTGGCAGCATCTGCAGAGGGCACTGTGGCAGCATCCACAGAGGGCACTGTGGCAGCATCCACAGAGGGCACTGTGGCAGAATCCACAGAGGGGACTTTGTCACTATCTAAAAAGGGGCTGCCCAATCTTGACATGTGTCTGCCAAACGCTGCCAACTGAACCGCCGGACCGCATTTAGCGACACTTAAACTGGAAAACTGGATTGTTGAAATAAGCACGTGGAGAATTCTCTCAAATTTTAAACCTAGCGGTATTATTATAGTAATGTAGTATTATTATAGTAATATATTGTTATAGTAGATCAAATAACTAATTGATTAACAATAATTTAGTATTGTATCAAATTTGAAAGTAATGCGGCCCGTCAACTTCCCATTTTTTCTATATGTGGCCCACTTACCCGGCCGATTTTGAGACCGCTGGTATATATATATTTATATCGGAGACAACATATCTATAGGACTATGACCCCTATAGCTACACCACTGGATGGAATTAGAAACAGCAGCTCAGCAGACAGTATCACACATGATAGAATTAGATACAGCAACTCAGCAGACAGTATCACACATGATAGAATTAGATACAGCAGCTTAGCAGACAGTATCACACATGATAGAATTAGATACAGCAGCTCAACAGACATTATCACACCTGATAGGCTTAGATACAGGGCCCCAGCAGTCAGTAGCATACATGATAGGCTTAGATACATGTCTCCAGCAGACCGTATCACACATGATAAGCTTAGATACAGGGACCCAGCAGTAAGTATCCTTGTACTTGCCCTCAGGAGCGGAGTTGCCATTTCTGGAGCCCCAAACAAATTTATATCTAGAGCCCTAATCAAAGACATCTGTAAAAAGTGCCACGCACAGTGCCCCCTGTATGTAGTGTCATACAGTGTCTCCTGTAGGGAATGCCACACACAGTGCCCCCTGCAGATAGTATCACAGTGCTTCCTGTAGAAAGTGCCACACGCATCACTCCCTGTAAACAGTGCCCTTAAACAAATAAAACTTATACTCACCTAACCCTGTTCCCACGATGAACAAAGCTACACAGCAGGTCTCCTGAGCAACGTTAGGCCTGCAGCCTATAAGACGCCGAGACGGGACCCTTGCATAGGTCCGCACGTCTTAGTGACGTCATTGTGCCGGCTTGCGCAGGATCCAGTACCAGCGTCTCATAGGCTGAATGTCTAACGTGGCCTGAAACCTAGTGAATGGTGGAGTAGGGAGCTGACAGCTCCCTGCTGCGCCATAGTATTCCAATGTATCTGCAATCTGAGGACGCAGATACAATTGAATGTGGCAGTCACCCGGGGCTACTGAAAATTGCTTAGAACTAAAAGGAATGCTCCTTTAAGGCTCATCCACAAAAGCAGATAATCAATCAGATTCGAACTCCAATGATCAAGCGTGCATCATAATTATTTAATGTAAATAGGTGAAGGCACTGAGTGAATTGCAATAAAACGCTTGTTCATCGTATGGAAAATCGTTTATATAAAAATAATTAGTTGTTATGACTTTGCAGTATGTAAACATAAATTATTGGTTGGAAAGACGTCCAGCGTTTGCATGTCGAACCCACGGTCACGTGCGGTGGCGAATAGCTGCACAGTTTTGCCAGCAATATCCGCCAAAATACAATGATTGCTAATATGAATATCTGCTTATGTATATGGTCCGTTAGAATATTTGCATTGTACAAGATGATTATATTGACAGATACAGTAAGTTCAGCAATACAGCTCCATAAATCCAATCTTTAATTAGAAAAAAATATGATAAGGCAGAAGTGTCTGCAAATCTATTGTGCATAATTCATTATGTAAAACACCGGAGAACCCACAATGACTCCCGAACGTCTGCACCATCAGTAGCGGTCTTGGCAGCTTATGGTGTCCTGACAATGACGAAGGAAAGGAATGAACGGCTGCAGACTGACAGATGAACTTCCGCTTGTAACCGTTCCTATGGTGACTAACACTTCCCTCGAACGATTGAGGAAACCGGAAGATGTCCGTTCCCCTTTTCTTCCCTCGTTGGCGCCTCTAACTTTAGTTCCTAGCATAGACCCATCTATCTACTGTACATACGGTGTGGAGTCACGGAAACTACCGAGGAGGTCAGTGTGGGGGCTGTGGACAGGGTTCTGTAGATGGAAGGGCTCATATGGTTTGGGTACTTGAGGCATGGCCGGAAGTCCGCTTCACAGTCACACAGCGCTGTCTGAGCTGTCACCTATTCAGCACTATAGTATACTTACCTTTATCCAGGGTATACGGGTAAATATCGTAACACGCTTTGTGAATATACACAGAGAAGCGTATCATACGCACTGTGTATACTAGTGCAGGCAAGAATTGGAGCAGTTGACTATAGTAACCAATCAAATCACTTATCTAATTTTCCAACCTGCTCTGAAAAAATGAAAGCCGGAATCTGGTTGGTTGCTATGGACAACTGCATTTAAAAAAAAAATTAAAAAATTTGCCTTCATGTTTAGTTATGTCTATGCCATACCTCCCAACTTTCAAGCAACGCAAAGAGGGACGCCGCGGCAAGTTTATTTCCTTTTAAGCCACTCCTTTAATCCTGCCCATACACACCCGCTTCAGCCCACACAGTATCATTCTCTCGTAGTGCCTCCCACACAGTATAATGCCCCCATAGCTGCCCATACAGTATAATGTCCCTTAGCTGCCCCTGGTGCCAGTGACCACGTAGATAGTGCCACAGTGCCCATTTAGATAGTGTCACCCCCTGAGAAATAGTGTCACCCCCCCCTGTAGCCATTAGGACTCCCTCTAGGGGCGGATTACCCGGCCAGAGCATTGGACAGTATATACGGATAGTGACGTCAGTGGCTCCTCCTGGAGCTGGATTCCACTCTGGCCCGGGATTCCGCTCCAGGAGCAGCCCTTGACTTCACTGTCCATATATGGACAGTGGCGTCAGGGATTCCCTCTATGAGGGGTATCCCCGGCCAGAGCGTTGGCAACGCTCTGGCAGGGGATTCCGCTCCAGGAGGAGCCACTCATGCCGCTGTCCATATATGGACAGTGACGTCAAGGTCTTCCCCGGGCTCAGCGCTTAAAGTAGCGCTGTGGCCAGGGAGCACTCTGTACTAATGCTAAAGCAGGGAGTTTACAGTTCCCTGCTTCAGCATTGGGTTCAACTGTATCTGCGTCCTGAGGATGCAGATACAGTTGACACTGGGAGTCCGGGAAATACCACTGGCCTGCCAGGACAGCGGGACACCGCCCGGAACCCGGGACAGTCCCGCTATATCTGGGACGTATGGCAGGTATGGCTGTGCTGTGACCGGGTGTAGACATACCAAGCTTTGGTCCTGTCATAATATTGTGCTGGTATAACAAGCCGTCATATGAGAAATTCAGTCATAACTACTTAACCATGCTTAAAGAGGCTCTGTCACCACATTATAAGTGGCCTATCTTCTACATAACGTGATCGGTGCTGTAATGTAGATTACAGCAGTGTTTTTTATTTAGAAAAACTATGATTTTTGACGGAGTTATGACCTATTTTAGATTTATGTTAATGAGTTTCTTAATAGACAACTAAGCGTGTTTTTACCTTTTGACCAAGAGGGCGTTGTGGAGAGACGTGTATGACGCTGACCAATCAGTGACCAATCAGCGTCATACACTTCTCTCCATTCATGTACTCAGCACATAGTGATCTTGCTAGATCATAATGTGCTGTCACTAACACATTTGTTTAACCCAATTGATTTCTATTGGAGTTATGCAAACCGCTGAAAACAGGTCGCTTGACTAGTTCTGTACCTCCTGTCCACTTTAGAAGACTTGACAGGTGTGAGTAGACCTGCGTTCGAGATAGTTGTGGGTCCCATAAGTGGTTCCTCCATCTATCAGACATTTATAGCATATCATGGGGATATACCATGAATTTATGAGATGGGATTCAAAAAACCCATTTAATTACTGCAATATTCCTTATCAGCAAACAGTGAGGTTCTTGGCACACAGACACAGACCGGTTCACACATGATAGGCTTACATTGCCCTCTGTAGCTAGTGCCACACACAGCCCTCTGTAGCTAGTGCCACACACAGCCCTCTGTAGCTAGTGCCACACACAGCCCTCTGTAGCTAGTGCCACACACAGCCCTCTGTAGCTAGTGCCACACACAGCCCTCTGTAGCTAGTGCCACACACAGCCCTCTGTAGCTAGTGCCACACACAGCCCTCTGTAGCTAGTGCCACACACAGCCCTCTGTAGCTAGTGCCACACACAGCCCTCTGTAGCTAGTGCCACACACAGCCCTCTGTAGCTAGTGCCACACACAGCCCTCTGTAGCTAGTGCCACACACAGCCCTCTGTAGCTAGTGCCACACACAGCCCTCTGTAGCTAGTGCCACACACAGCCCTCTGTAGCTATTGCCACAACACTCCCTTGTCAATAGTGGCCTCTGTAGATGGTGCCACACACCTCTTGTACATAGTGAAACAGTTACCCCCTTGTAGATAGTGTCATATGCCCCCCCTTGTAGATAGTGTCATACACCCCCCTTGTAGAAAGTGCCACACACATGCACACCCCCTGTAGATGGTGCCACTCAGTGCCCTCCTTGTAGTGCCACACACAGTCAATAGAGCCACTGTCCCCTGTCAATAGTGCCACAGTCATCTGTATATGGTGCCACACAATGCCCTTCTTGTAGATAGTACCATGCACCCCCAAAGTAAATTTTATCACACACCCCCTTAAAGATAGTGACACCCCCATATTGTAGATTGCCACACATCCCTCCCTGCACATAGCTCTCCAAGAAATAAGAAAAAAAAACACCTGTACTCACCTAGTCCGGGCTGTTCCCGCGATGAACGGAGCTACAGCCTACTCAATCACATTAGGCGTGGAGTGTACGCTGGAGAGACGACTTCTATCCGCTGGCACGATGGATCTAGTCCCCATGTAGGCGCAATGACATCATCGCGTCTGCGCAGGGATCCAATCCCTGATATAGGTTGCAGCTGCAGGCCGCCTAGTTTAGCGAATAGTGGACAAGGGAGCTAGCTCCCTGCAGCTCCGCCATTGTATTCAATCGCATCTGCGTCCTGAGGACGCAAATACAATTGAGCATGGAAGTCGCCGGGCCGGTTGAGCGAGGGGGAACGTGGGGCCTGGAGCTGGAGCTCCAATGATAATCCGGCCCTGCCCTTAAGGCATTTCTGTAGTCAGCATTTTGACCCCACAGGTGTTTTTTCATAAGAAATTAATGCGCAGCAGATGGTGCAAAGTGAAAGTTGCAATTTTCCGCTGATATGCCATTTTAGCGCACAATATGTTGTGCCCACTTTGTGCCACCGAAGACAAATACATCATAAAATTTTAAGTGGGCTTTCCCGGGTATGGCGATGTCATATATCTAGATGTAAACTGGTGTTTAGGCACGCTGTAGGGTTCAGAAGGGAGGGAGCGCCATTTGGCTTTCGGTTTGCAGATTTTGCTTGGTAGTAGTTCTGTTTGGGGTATTGCTGATATTTCAGTTTATAATGTGGGGGCATATGTAAACCGTGAGGGGGTACATCAGGGTATAATAAGAGGGTATAATAATGGGGTAAATAAATTCATAGATATGTGGCCGGTGTCACACTGATAAGTGGTGCCCAATCGTATCCGCTTTCTGCACGTTTTGCATCGCCATATTCTGAGAGCCAGAACTTTATCTTTTTCTCCACCGGAGCTGTGTGAGGGCTTATTTGTTGCGGGACAATCTGTAGTTTTCATTGCTACCATTTTGGGGTACATGCGATTTTTTGATCACTTTTTATTCCATTTTTTGGCAAGCAAGGTGATCAAAAACAAGCAATTCTTACAATGTTTTTTATTTATTTATTTATGGCATTCATTGTGGCCTATAAATGCCAATTTTACTTTATTCTGCGGGTCGATACGATTACGGCGACACCAAATGTATATAGTTTTTTTACTTTTTGCCGCGTTTGCGCAGTAAAATCACACTTTTTGTTTTTTTACATTTTATTAATTTTTTCTGTCACCATATTCTGAGAGCCATCATTTTTTTATTTTTCAGTCAAAAAAGCTGTGTAAGGGCTTGCTTTTTGCGGGACGGGTTGTATTTTTATTGGTACCGTTTTAGGGGACATGCGACTTTTTGATCAGTTTTTATTCCATATTTTGGGAGGGGTGGTGATAAAAAAAAGAGATTCTGGCATACTTGTGGGGGCTGTAATGGTGTCATCTAGATTTCCCAGAGCTAATTTATCAAAAGACAAAACAGGAAATGTTATTTGATATATTTAATGCAAAGTGCCCTATGAATTTGATAATAGGAAATGATAACTTATTATTTGTCTTTCCCTTGTAGGTGGGTTACTAAGAGAGCATAGTGATGGCATCAGAAAGGTTAGATGCCCCACAGCTTCCTGATTTCACCATACTCAAGAGGCTGGCACGAGACCAGCTGATTTATCTTCTAGAGCAGGTCAGTGTCTGCGCAGATACAATACAATGAGTAGGATTCATATGTCATACCATCATTTACATGTTAAAGGGTAACTAAACTTTCAGAAAACTTCTGACCTGTCATAAAGACGTGTCAGAAGTCTTGATCGGTGGGGGTCTGAGCAGCGAGAGCCCCACCGATTGCTAAAACGAAGTGGCAGAACCGCTCATGTGAGCCATGTGCCGCTTGGTTTCTGATTGGCTTTTCTCAGAAAACTGAGTAGTTGGTGTACGGGCCCACAGACTTTCTATTGAGTCCGTACACCGCTAGATCGGCTTTCAGAGAAAAACTGATCAGAAACCAAGCGGCTCAACTCTCACCCGAGCGCTTCTGTCGCTTCGTTTTAGCGATCGGTGGAGGTCTCAGTGCTTGGACCTCCACCGATCAAAACTTCTGACATCACTATCACATGTCAGAAGTATTCTGAAAGTTTAGTTGCCCTTTAAAAAGACATGCTGGCTATGGTTTTACAACAGTCTATAGCCTGGACCCCATGAACACACTATAGACTAATGTAAATAGCAATCTACTGCCTGCCAATGGGCTCTAAGGAGATGGAATTCCATACAGCTGCTCTATTAAGTGGCCTAATCTCTGAGGAAAAATAAGACTTATAACATATTAAAGAACTGAACATAATAGACTTCCCCAGTAGCCAAGGTACCTTCGTATCAGAAGGGCTTTTTAAAGCGAATCTGTTACCATACTATGGGCACTGGTATTCTCACAAAAACTATTGGGCCATTTGTCTAATAGCAGCTAACATGGAATACAGTGGACTCCTAGTTATAACACTACCCCTGCATCCCCCACCCCTATCGGCAGTGATTGGTGGCTGCCTTGTATACATGCAGATATATGGTGGCCCTCAGTCATTGGTAAGAACGGAAGGAAGAAATGGGGAGCAGCGGTTTAGTATGATGACATTCTGCCGCTCTCTGTGTTGCGGCAGAAGCAGGTGAATTCCGACCTTGAGTTCTCGCTGAGCTGTGCTGTTTCCGTAAGTCCCATAGTAGTGAATGGCAGTTTCGGAAACAGCGTAGCATGCGAGCTACGCTGTTTCTAACTAATTCAGTTCTATGGGGTTTACGGAAACCGCATAGCTCAGCGAGAACTCATGGTTGGAATTCACCTGCTTCTGCCGCAATGCAGAGCGGCAGAACAGGGTTTAGGGAGCCCCATTCTAGAGATAGGTGCAGGTCCCAGAGGTGAGACACGCATCTATCTGACATTTATGTCATAAATGTCCCTCATGGGAAAACCCCTTTAAGGCCAGATTCACAGCTTTTGAAAAAATCCCCAGTGCACCCCAGAAAATCGGCAGATTAATCTGCATGTATTAACTCTATAATACTGTATTTTTGTTGCAGAATCCATGGCAAAAATGTAACTTTTGGCAGAAATTAAACGAAAAATGGTCCTTTAAATATGTTGTGTCTTTTTATGTAACCATTCATATAACATGTGCGTTAGTTTTAACTAATATGTTTTAATTACAGCTCCCTGGAAAAAAAGATTTGTTCATTGAACCTGAGCTGATGAGCCCATTGGATCGAATTGCAAATGTCTCGATATTAAAGGTAGCTCAAAATATATTTGGGATAAAGTTTTCTATAAAATCATGGTGGGGAAAAAAGATACTAATAAATCTGATTAGTGAAATGTTTATTTGTTTGGATGATCTTTTAGCAACATGATGTTGACAAGTTGTATAAATTGGAGAACAAACCCATTTACACCAACTCTGACCAGTAAGTAACTGACCAGTCTTTATCTTCTTTTTATCTTTTTATATGTGACCTAAGTATTGCATCAGCCGCTTCCTTTTTTTTAAAATCTATTGTAATTTTTTTGCTCTTGTAATTTAGAAAATACTACTAAGGGCCTGTTCACATCAGCGTTGGCTTTCCGTTCCGGGGTTCCGTCGGATGTTTCCGTCGGGTGAACCCCGCAACGGAAAGTGAAACTGAAACCACAGCTTCCTTTTCAGTCACCATTGATATCAATGGTGACGGAAACATCGCTAATGGTTTCCGTTCGTCACCATTCCGGCAGGTTTCCGTTTTAACGACGGAATCAATAGCGGAGTCGACTACGTCAAAACAACAGAACCCTTAAACAACGGACAAAAACGGAAACCATTTGCACCGGATCCATCACCATTGAAATAAATGGTGATGCAAACGGAAACCTATGGTTTCCATTTGTTTCAGTTTGGATTCCGTTTATGGGTTCCTCTGACGGAACCCATGAAAGGAGACCCGACGCAGATGTGAACGAAGCCTAAAAGGGGAAGACCCTTCATTTATAAATGAAGTAAGCCCACTGTTACTTGGTAACTCGCTCTTCTGTCATGGGCAAAGCTGGGTCTGGAGGCTGACTTTCCAACCTTTATTCTTTCTGTATACAAATGACCAGAATTTTGTTCAATTTGACAAACCTTAACCCTTTAAAGTTCAGGCCATTTGTTTCGTTTTTCAGCCATAGTTTTTTTATTTTTCCGTCAATGAAGTGGTGTGGAAGCTTATTTTTGTCAGGAGGAGTTGTAGTTTCTATTGCCACTGTTTAACCCCTTTGTTTTTCACTCCCCGCTTTCCAAGAGCCATCATTCTTTTATTTTTACATCAATGGAGCGGTGTCAGGTCTAATTTATTGCCTGAGGAGTTGTAGTTTCTATTGGCACCATTTAAAGTACCATATAATGTACTGAGAAACTGATAAAAAAATCTTTGTGTGGTGGAATTGTGAAAAACTGTGATTCCTCCATTGTTTTTTGGGTTTTGTTTTTACGGCTTTCAACGTGTGGTAAAAACGACAGCTTAACTTTATTCTGCAGCTCAATACGATTACGGTGAATCAAATTTATATATATTTATTTATATATTTTACCACTTTTACAAAGAAAAATCTATTTGTTAAAAAAAATAATTTTGTTTCACTACATTCCGAGAGCCAGAACTTTTTTATTTTTTCGTATATTGTCATTTTTACTGGCTTCTATTAAGCTCTGCCACAGGCTTAATAGAGTGAAGGCAGACCTGGGGGCCTTCATTAGGCCCCTGGGCTTACATGACAACCATCAGTACCACACGACCACATTATGGGGGCGGCAATGGGTTGTCGGAGGGGCCGTCTCCTCTGTCTAACGTCTTAGACGATCACGATTCACTACGGCATCTAAGTGGTTAAGCGGCCAGGAACAGTGCGATCGCTGTTCATGGCCATTAGTCCCTGAAGTCAGCTGGCTGACATCCACAGCATATGGACGGGCATAATTCTGTATGCTCTTACATTATACTGTGTCACTATGACACAGGCCGCTGTTATGGCAAAACATAGTGTCCCCTAACAGCAGGCTTACTCAGCAGACACCCTTGGTGTCCTTTCTAGGTGTCCAGGGTTGACTGCAGGAGGTTTCGCCAGTCTCAAATCTCATAACCGGTGACACGATCGAATAGTTGAGTCTCCTTTGACCATGCCGCGGACAGAGACGGTGGCTATCAAAGGGTTAAACATCTGGGGTCTGAGTTTCAGCAGGCTAGTCTAAGTTCAGGAGCTGTAAGTTAAGAGGGGACCGGCCATCAAGACAGCGTTCGGTCGCTAAGGGGTTAAGTAATTGTAATCAGTTTGATAGAAATGTGTTTATAGTTACAATTGGACAATAATATTAGTCCAAGTATTTCGCCAAACTGCTGTCCAGTCCATGTGGGACCATTATCTTTTTTTCTTACACCCGATGTCCTTTTTCGGCCAACATCTCACACAGCTGTAAATTGGCATAAAATGAAACATTGTTATATCTATATAATGTGGAATAATGATAGACGGGATTGTTATTTCATCTCGGACCTACTACGGAATTGCAGCACAGCTTTGTTTCCTACACTGTAATAACTTGTTTTGTGGGCATATCTGTCTCTAGATTGTGCTTTCTGATCAGACCACGTGTCAAGCATGTGAAGTATATTGCCAGTAAGTAAATTCCCTTCCTCCAGCAGATAGTAAATGCGATAACTGACAATATGATCTATCTAATATTTTATATTACCTGCTTACCAAACCCTTCCTGTCAAGCAATGAGGTTACTAAGAAGCTTACAAGAGAAGGCTGTGTTATGAAATATTAGCACAAAAAGCGCTCCATAGTGCAGGAAAAAAAAAAAAAGGGTAAGAAAATCAACTGGACGGACCGTGCGGCACTCACCAGACATAGTTGTGCAAAACAGCGAGCACAACCATGGGATGCGTGTATAGGAATGTTCTCGGTCCTCCGATCAGCATGGTTGCTGCTCCACCTGCAGACCTCAATCCCGAGATTTTAAACGATATAACACCAAGCCAAAAGAAAAATGCAGGATCCACCGCGCGGTACGTTCCTGTACCGGAGGAAGAGGTCCAACCGAACTTGAAACGCGTTGTACGTTCATTAAATCATCCTTTTGAGCTTTTACTCCAGCTTTCTCATTTTGGTGGCGCCCGGTTGATCCTGCATTTTTCTTTTTGCTTGGTGTTAGGAAATATGGCAGTGTAACGCACAAGGTTTGGTACATTTGTCACTTGTGACCTTAAAAACACAGGAACGTTCAGAAGATAAGCACGTGGCATTAGGTTGTCTCAGAATTGCCTACTCTTTGTACGTATAAGTACGGTATATAACAAGTCTCATTGTGTATTCGGTCTGTAGCTGTCCATACAAGGTCGATCCAGGATACCGGTTATGTATGTAGATATTAAATGATTCTGATATATAGAATGCACAAGGAGATTTACAAACATCTTAGTAAAGTTTTCACCCAATCCGTGCTTTTCCTATATAACCCGCCTGTGTATGGCCATTAACAGTGCACTGTGTATCACACCTAATATGTATTATTTATGTACTTATTCTTTATAGATCTTGTCAATGCAGATAAGAAAGCAGGTGTGAGCAGAAAGTACAAGATCATTTTCAGTCCTCAGAAGGTAAGTGTAATACATATTCTTTTTCTAAATTGATACCTCTTTGTCATTGCAGTTGAAGCACCAAATGTATTTCCTCCATTTTTATTCTTTAGTTTTACACATGTGACATGATTCTGGAGCAGGAAGGAGTATATGGCGGTAAGTGTGACCTGCGGATCGTTATATGCTGAATATTTATATATATTTTTTAGGAGGTTTAAATTTTTACATGATATAAACAGATATCGGCTGATTAACGACCTCCATATAGCCTCTTTACGGCGGCCATTCGGGGTAGTTCTTCTGAAACGCCGCCTTTTCACAACGTCACTTCAGAAGAACTTTTCCCGCTTCGGGCGGAGCTCCTGAAACCCGGGCTGTTGCGAACAGCCTTGGTCTTCAGGGCAACGATCGGTGACCACTAGCGGTGGTCTCCGATCATATTTAACCCCTCAGATGCGCCGCTCAATAACGAGCGCCGCATCTGTGTGGTTTTAGAGGGGGGCTCACTCTCTCAACCCACTGACATCAAGTAATGCTATCGCGGGGTGTCAATGGTTTCTATGGCAGCCGGGTGCCTAACAAAGGCACCCAGGTCTGCCTCTAGTGATTGCCTGTTAGGCCATGAGAGACATGGCCTAACAGATGCCTGTCAGTTTTACACTGACAGGCAATAATACAATGCAATACAGGAGTATTGCATTGTATTATAAAAGCGATCAAAAGATCGCACAGTAAAGTCCCCTAATGGGACTAAAAAAAAAGTTTAAAAAGTTTGAAATAAATAAAAGTCCCAAGTAAAAAAAACATGAAGAACTCACTTCTTCCGCTTACAAAATACATTATTATGAAAGAAAGTAAAAGGTACACATATTTGGTATCGCCGCATCCGTAACGACCCCAATTTTAAAACAATTACATTATTTAACCCGCACGGTGAACCCGGTAAAAAAATAAAATAAAAAACAATGCCAGAATTGCTATTTTCTGTTCATCCTGCCTTAAAAAAAATTTGAGCGATCAAAAAGTCGCATCTACTCCAAAATGGTACCAATGAAAACTACAAGTCGTCCCGCGAAAAAAAAACCCTCATACAGCTGCATCGGTGTAAAAATAAAAAAGTTATGACTCCTAAAATATGGCGACACAAAAACAAATAATTTTGAAATAAAAAAGTGTTTTTACTGTGTAAAAGTAGTAAATCATAAAAAACCTATATAAATATAGTATCGCCGAAATTGTAATGAACCGCTGAATAAAGTTATGTTATTTATACCACACGGTAAACGGCGTAAATTTAAGACGCAAAAAAGAATGGTAAAATTTTCATTTTTTTTTTTACACTACCCCAACAAAAAAGTCAATAAAAAGTTAATCAATAAATTCTATGTCCCCCAAAATGGTACTATTAAAAAAATACAACTTGTCGCACAAAAAAAAGTCCTTATACAGCTATGTCGATGCAAAAATAAAAAAAGTTATAGCTCCTTGAATGCGACGATTGAAAACTTAAAAAAAATTGCTCGGTCATTAAGGTTTAAAATACCGTTGGTATTAAGGGGTTAAACCACATGGCTGTCTATCATAAAAAAATTCTGTTGAGGTTCAGGGAGAAGAAATGAACAGTGCATGCTCTCCTTGCATAAAGATGACAAGACAATTCTCATTTTAATTTCATAACCTGACTGAATATTGTATTATATATAAGCGAATGTGTTATAGGAAAGTTATAGGAGTTTTCAAATACATAATATATCATCTACAATCCATTGCACATTTGAAAAAGAATAAACAAAATCCCCCCAGGCCAATCAGAGTGCTCTACACCTCATATATTATATATCTGGCTAGCGAGGTCTAGACTGCAGCCCAGCCGCAACATCTGACGATGAACTCATGCCCCTGCTTTCCACCCATGGAGACCATATTTTATCGAATGTATGCTTAACATGCCTAGCTGTGTAAATATATTTTTCCATGCGTGTTAACCACGTGACTTTGTTACAGAATTCCGATAACGTAGGTGGTCGATCATCCAGCCAATGTTGTGCAATAAGCTTCCTAGCCACATACAACATACGAGCAACAGCCAGATTAACCTGTTCAGAAATAGAAATATTCTCCACATACCCTAGGACACATACAAACGGAGTGAAATCTACCAACACTGCATAGATAGAAGAGATAGTGTCCGCTACCTCAGACCAGAACTGTCGCAGCTGCACACATTCCCACATCATATGTATCAATGTGCCAGGTTCCCACCACACCTAGGACAGTCGGGGGAGTCCCTGACCCCAATTTTAGTCAGAAATTCCTCCGTTCTATACACCCGACGTACCAAAAACAGATGAGAGATTAGGGATGCACGGTGCATCGAAACTTCGATACTGTTTCGATACTGTGCATCCCTAAACGGTTCGATACCGCTATTTCCTGTATTTCGATACTGAGCTGCGCAGCCGCACAGCTCAGTATAGTAATACATGAATGTATGGGAGCGCGGCTGCGGCTGTGTAATTCAGCCACAGCCCCGCTCCTGAGTCATGATAAGTGCGCAGGGTCAGGATGATGTGATGCGGCCGCCGCTGCACTAATGAGCGGCGGCACTGGAGACAGAACATGGCGGGCGCACTACAAAACACCCCCATGTTCTGTCCTCAGTGCCTGAACTGCCGCTCATTAGTGCAGCGCCGGCCGCACCTCCTCATGATGACCGCGCGCGCACTTCCTGTCAGGAGCGGGGCAATGGCTGTATTACACAGCCGCAGCCCTGCTCTATAACGGCGGAGATCAGAGAAACCTCTCATCTCCGCCGTTATTCCCCTGAATGCTGCGATCACAGCTGACTGCAGCATTCAGGAGAAATTGAGCAGGGGGATGCCCCTGGATCGCGTCACAGGGAATTCCTGTGACGCGATCGAGGGCCATACCATATATGGGCAGACAGCTCAGGGTCTATTGACGGACCCCAGGGCTGTCTTACCATATTTCATGTCGTTAGGACATACCCAAGTATGTCCTAACAACTGCCTGTGTGCTATTCGTCCACAGGCTAATGTACTGGCACATATCTGATATATGTCAGTACATTAGAGTTTAAAAATAAAGTAAAA
This sequence comes from Rhinoderma darwinii, assembly GCF_050947455.1. Lineage (NCBI taxonomy): Eukaryota > Metazoa > Chordata > Amphibia > Anura > Rhinodermatidae > Rhinoderma > Rhinoderma darwinii. The sequence goes on along the minus strand of NC_134689.1, from coordinate 300,571,039 downwards.
ACAAAGTATTGTTAAATTTAAAAAAAAAATATACATTCACCTTTTTTACAATAAACATTAAAATAAGTCTCAATACATAAAATATACACATATTCAGTAATGGCGCGCACAACAATTTTTTTGCATCATTTATGATGTGTACGCTGTAAAAAAATGAAATAAACACGGCTTTCATTCACTTATTAATGTGAGGCGCGAGGTGCGATGAATTTAACCTCCATGTTCCTCACAGTAATAGTAATTAACCCCATCATGTACCTCGCACATTAACCCATTATGACTGAGAAACATGATGGGATTACTATTAATGTGAGGCGCGTTCAAAATTAATCACACGTCGCGCCTCACATCAGAAAACGGAAGAATTTTTTTTTTATTACTGTTGGCAAAAGTATCGAAATTGGTATCGAAATCGCAATACTAAACGAAGTATCGGTATCGAAGTCCAAATTCTGGTATCGTGACATCCCTATGAGAGATACGATGTGCCTCATTCATAGAAAGTTTAGGTATCCGTGACAATATATCTCCCCACTGACTTTCTTCTATGGGCCCAAGACCTCTTTCCTATTTACTCCTCAATATGGAAGGTGAATCATCTAGGGATCTTATCAGAAGACTTTTGTACAGAAGAGATATAAGGCCACAAGTATGACTAGTCTTGCTAATAACTCCTATCAGGACATTATCCATTATTGTGACCGCGTTACTCCTATTCTCCATACCGTATGCATGACGAACCTGAAGATATTTATAAAATTGGGTATGAGGAAGACCAAACTCCGTCTGTAAACATTTCCCCTTCATTTCTACTTGCTCACTTTGAATCTTCGACACGCATTTAGCGGCGATTCACAGGTATTGCAGCCTTTTCTCCCATTGAAGCGAATGGGAGAAAAGGCTGCAATACCTGTGAATCGCCGCTACATGCGTGTCGAAGATTCACAGTGAGAAAGTAGAAATGAAGGGGAAGCAGCGCTCGTACGAGCGCTGGACCCCCTTCAAAATAGCTGATCGGCGGGGTCCCGGGATTTCGACCCTGACCGATCAGCTATTGATGGCCTATCCCGAGGATAGGCCGTCAATTTCTACTGTCTGGAAAACCTCTTTTAAGTCTTGACATAAAAAAGTAGTAACATAAAATATAACATATTCACTTGAACGGAGCTGGACTGTAATAACAGACACAGTCCATTGCCAAGGAAAAGAAGCAGATCCTGTTTTCTAATCTCATAAAATCCCTTTAGAGCAGGGGACTCAAGCACGCGGCCCGCGGGCCGCATGCGGCCCCTGGGGCTGTCATCTGCGGCCCGCGGGACACAGAGCCGCTAGCATCGGCTCGAGACTGGAATTCCCTGACATCGCTGTCCACATATGAACAGCGATGTCTGGGGCTTCCCCTGAGCCGGAGTCCCGAGCAGAGCGCTGGTGTCGGCTCTGCTCCTGGACTCTGTGGAATTCCCTGACATCGCTGTCCACATATGAACAGCGATGTCTGGGGCTTCCCCAGAGCCGGAGTCCCGAGCAGAGCGCTGGTGTCGGCTCTGCTCCGGGACTCTGTGGAATTCTCTGACATCGCTGCCCATATATGGACAGTGTGTCAGGATCTTGCCCAGAGCGGAGCAGAGCGCTGGTGTCGGCTCTGCTCCTGGACTCTGTGGAATTCCCTGACATCGCTGTCCACATATGAACAGCGATGTCTGGGGCTTCCCCGAAGCCGGAGTCCCGAGCAGAGCGCTGGTGTCGGCTCTGCTCCGAGACTCTGTGGAATTCCCTGACATCGCTGCCCACATATGAACAGCGATGTCTGGGGCTTCCCCGAAGCCGGAGTCCCGGGCAGAGCGCTATTATCGGCTCTGCTCCGGGACTCTGGGGAAGCCTCTGACATCGCTGTCCATACATCGACAATGATGTCAGGGGCTTCCCCAGAGCAGGAGTCCCAGTGATGTCAGGAGCACAGCTGGAGTCCCAGGAAGAGCCTACTAGCGCTCTGCCTGGGACTCCAGCTCTGGGCAAGCCCCTGACATCACTGGGGCAGCCTCTACAGAGGGCACTGCTGCAGCCTCTACAGAGGGCACTGGGGCAGCCTCTACAGAGGGCACTGGGGCAGCCTCTACAGAGGGCACTGGGGCAGCCTCTACAGAGGGCACTGGGGCAGCCTCTACAGAGGGCACTGTGGCAGCCTCTACAGAGGGCACTGTGGCAGCCTCTACAGAGGGCACTGTGGCAGCCTCTACAGAGGGCACTGTGGCAGCCTCTACAGAGGGCACTGTGGCAGCCTCTACAGAGGGCACTGTGGCAGCCTCTACAGAGGGCACTGTGGCAGCCTCTACAGAGGGCACTGTGGCAGCCTCTACAGAGGGCACTGTGGCAGCCTCTACAGAGGGCACTGTGGCGTTATCTACAAGTGGGTGTGTGACAGTATCTGAAGAAGACACTGGCATTATCTAGGGGTGTGTTGCATTATCTACAGAGGGCACTGTAGCCTTATCTACAGAGGGCACTGTGGCCTTATCTACAGAGGGCACTGTGGCCTTATCTACAGAGGGCACTGTGGCCTTATCTACAGAGGGCACTGTGGCCTTATCTACAGAGGGCACTGTGGCCTTATCTACAGAGGGCACTGTGGCCTTATCTACAGAGGGCACTGTGGCCTTATCTACAGAGGGCACTGTGGCCTTATCTACAGAGGGCACTGTGGCCTTATCTAGGGGTGTGTTGCATTATCCAGAGAGGGCACTGCGGCAGCATCCACAGAGGGCACTGTGGCCTTATCTACAGAGGGCACTGTGGCCTTATCTACAGAGGGCACTGTGGCCTTATCTAGGGGTGTGTTGCATTATCCAGAGAGGGCACTGCGGCAGCATCCACAGAGGGCACTGCGGCAGCATCCACAGAGGGCACTGCGGCAGCATCCACAGAGGGCACTGCGGCAGCATCCACAGAGGGCACTGCGGCAGCATCCACAGAGGGCACTGCGGCAGCATCCACAGAGGGCACTGCGGCACTATCTAAAAAGGGGCTGCCCAATCTTGACATGTGTGCTAACTGAGCCGCCGGACTGCATTTAGCGACACTTAAACTGGAAAGCTGGATTGTTGAAATAAGCACGTGGAGAAATATCTCAAATTTTAAACCTAGCGCTATTATTATAGTAATGTAGTGTTATTATTCTAGTAATATAGTGTTATAGTAGTTCAAATAACTAATTGATTAACAATAATTTTGTATTGTATCAAATTTGAAAGTAATGCGGCCCGTCAACTTCCCATTTTTTCTATATGCGGCCCACTTACCCGGCCGAGTTTGAGACCCCTGCTTTAGAGTGTAGCTAAACGTTTGACAAACTTCTGACATGTCAGAAATTTGTATTGGTGGGGGTCCGAGCACTGAGACACCCACCAATCGCTAGAATGAAGCAGCTGAAGCGTTTGTGTGACCGCTCAGCTGCTTCGTGTCTGTTCGGCTTTTTCCAGAAAGCCAATGTATCGGAGCACGGGCTCATAGACTTTCTATTGAGTCTGTACACCGATACATTTATTTCTGGAAAAAGCCGAACAGACACGAAGCGGCTGAGCGGTCACACAAACGCTTCAGCTGCTTCGTTCTAGCGATTGGTGGGGGTCTCGATGCTCGGACCCCCACCAATACAAACTTCTGACATGTCAGAAGTTTGTCAAACGTTTAGCTGCACTTTAATGTTGGTGGAACTTCTGTAGACGTGAATGGGGCTGTAATGCGCACTTTGTTGCGCTGCTGGGTTATGCCTGTAGCCTACAATAATAAACATTTATACACGGATATTTACTAATTTTAAAATGAAAAGACTAGACTGGAATGTCCTGACATAAAAAAGCCTAGCTTTCTTTTCTTATTTGTACATAGATGTAACCAGTGATGAATGGTCTTTTTATCTCCTCCCATTGGATGACGATATCATCAGTATGGAGCTGCCAGAATTTTATCGGGACTATTTTCTTGTGAGTAACATATGTAAAATCATTACTATGTCAATACTTATTATAGATCAGCAGAAAAATATATCTTCACATGAAGCCTGCTTTCAGTTGAGTAGGTCTCTACTCCAAATTCACCTATTTTTAGATCACAGCACCCTCTCCTTGGTGACCATGTCCCATGTAGTGTGGAGGAATTTGGAGAAAAAAGTTTGTGCAAATATCTGCCATCTCAACTGTCTGAAAGTCTTTTGGTCCAAAAAGGTGCTGGACTGTGCTAAAAATGGGCTTAGGATTAATAGAAGTAGGGCTTAGAAATTGAATTGCTCAAATTATTAAGACTTTGTATACAGAGATGTCTTACTGGATTTTGTATAAACAGATTTTTAATTTTATGAATTTGTATCTCAGCTGGAAGTCTTTACATAGGGACATAATGACATCCGATGTCACATATATATTTTGAATAATGTTTAATTATATGTATACATTCTATTATTCCCATGTATCTATTATCTTGCGTATTTGAAATAGTTTCCTTCTTTGTGTTTTTCTAATCCCCTTAAATATGACGAGCCCAAGTATTCTGTGGAACACAAGCAGAGGCATTATTAGTATAGATAAATCATATAGCTTTAGAAGTAGTTTGTTAGGACTGTATTTGTTTATTAAAGTTCCCAATAACCAGCAATGGAATTAGCATTTCCCACAGACCAGAACATGACCTCATATTAGGAACTCCGTTGCATAATACAATTGTCATGAGGCATGCAGAGGATGGTGTAAGACCACTGTGTTGCCAAAGGATTTGGCGTGAAGCTAATCCAGGGAGCGGAGTCTAAGGAATGTAAACTTGGCTGCTAGGAATCCCCATGTCGCCACCCCAGAGTAGTTTCCATTGGCAATGGCTGACGGGAACAGACAAAGCAACAGTAGGCAAGTTACACAGTCAATACTAGCAGAGGTCAGGGAGTTTGGTCGTAACGAGAGACAAGCAGAAGGTCAGGGCAAGCGGCAGGCAAGACGTAGTCACAGTTCAGGCTGAGTCTGTAATGGTAAATCCAATGAGGTAATCCAGCAGGGAAACTAGCTACTAGCAAAATAACCTAATTGCTCAGGCCCAGAGCAAAGGGGGATTGTACCTCGTGTACCCTGGGAAAGCTGGGTGGATTGGCACGCTGGCTCTTTAAGGTATAAAGAGTCAGAGTGCGTTTACTAGTAGAAGACTGAGGACCTAGAGGAGAGTGGCAGGGGGTGGGGTGCGATCCGGGTGGCCTGGGGGTGCAGCTTCGGCCCGGACATAGGAGATGCGGAGGAGAGGTAAGTATGCCGTGACACAGCTATGACAACAATGTACAAAGAATGTAGCACTGTGAGCATCCAGAAAGGAATAACTAACGAAATGTCATGGATTATTAGTAAATCATAAAACTGCACATAAACGCTACTTGTGAGGGTAGAGAACTTCCAGATATGCGACTATTACTGCCTCTTTATAGATGTATCATTTTTGGTACAGTAGTATGTGTGCTTCTTAACTGAACTATTAATGCCCAGTGTGAATGAGCGCTAAGAATCTTTTAAGCAGGGAAGGCATCGTTTTAAAGATGGAATAGGTTCCACATTTTCCAATATGGCCTATACATTTTATATGTTTCTTTAGTGACTTACTGTACAGCATCTTCGATACAACATAAAATACTGCTTTCTTATATTTTCTAAGGAAGGAGACCAACGGTGGATTGGAACTGTGGCCCGAGCTCTGCATTTACTGAATTCTATCTTTGGACCGTTGTCAAAGGTTCATGGGATAGGGAGGTGTGCTAAGGTAATGATGCCATTATAGTGTTGTGCACCTTAGATCACGTCTGGTTACTTTTGGAGCGAACCTTACTCAGAAATGGTCTCCAATGGTGTCCAGCACTGCTGCCGTTTTCTTAAAGCAAAGGCCGGAACTTCACGCTTACAATAGTGCTTAGGTTTTCTGTACAAATTTGCAGCTATAATCTCATTTGTGGCAGTACGGAGGACACGGCTCATTATTATTCATATATTCTTTACAGGACCTGCATTTTTAGTAACGCCTCTGTGTTGTGATTGGCTGAGGCATTACCAAACAGTTGGTCTTTCAGCTTATTTCTATTTACTGTATTAGCAAGCTGGGTCCCTTGTACAGCTACAGATGGCAGGGTGTAGATGACCTTGTTGCCACAAGCTTATACGTAAAACCTAGCATTATTGGGAAGGTGGCAACCTAGATGGCTGAAGTTCTGGCCTTTGCTTTTAAGAAAATTCTGACTGCGGCGCACAGTGTTGGAGACCAATATGGAGTTGTTCCAGTATGAACTGCACCTAACTAGTATTGGCAAATTTTTGTAACTACGGGGTGGAAATACACTTTAACCAGTTCAGGACCGGGCTATTTTGCGCCTTCAGGACCAGACATCGTTTAGCCATTTTTAGCACGTGTTAGTTAAATGGCTATAACGTTTTTATTTGTTGGGCTAACGACGTGATTTTTGCGACGTTTTTTCCGTAGACAATGCAGGTTTCATTTTTATCGTTTTTATACACACCTTTTTTGCTATTTTTGAATTTTTATTCATAAAGTTTGAAAATAATAGTAAAAAAATAAGCTTTTTTACGTTTCAGCTATTTTTTTTTGGTAATAACATAGTTTTACCCTAAAATAGACCTTTTATTTGTGATCGTCATTGTCTACCGTAAATTTTAATATATTACATGTCTATATTAGGGTAATTGGGTCAGCGCTAGCGTTACAACAATGATTGACGGGGGGAACGTTTATTTTTGGGGTGGGTATTTTATGTGTATTTATTATTTACATTTTTTTTGCACTTTACTTTATTATTTTTTTATTACTATGGTCTGTCCCTCAAAGGTCAAAAAAGAGCTTTGGGGAACTTTATATATTTTTTTTCTTTCTTTCACACCATCTTTTCCACTGTAACTGGAGCTGCACAGCAGCCCCAGTTACAGGGGAAATCAGCCCTCTTATAGTGATGATTGTCACTAATAGGGCTGTGCTGGGTCTAGTAAGACCCAGCAGCAGTCTGTCAGTAACGGCACCCGGCGATCATGTGACCAGTCACATGATCACCGGTAGGAATAGAGACAGCGGCGCGGCTGCTGTCTCTATTCCTATACACAGCGTTCATTGAGCGCTGTGTAAAAAGACATCGGAGAAGACAGAAGCAGCTAAAGCTGCTTCTATCTTCTCCTCAGGGTCCCCGGCAGTCACTGACAGCCGGAGACCCGACATTCAGCTGCCCGATCGCGCAGGCAGCAAGTTAAAACCCGAGCCGTAAAAAGTCTATGGCTCGGGTTTTAAGGACCCGTCCCTGACCGCTGGCCGTAAAAACACAGCCAGCGGTCGGGAACCAGTTAAGCATTCAGCACATCTACAGGCCTGGTTGGAATATTCTTAGGTTTGCGTGGAAGACAAGATATGACAGGGGCCCTGTATGTCACGGATAAGGCCATGTTCACATCACGTTTGGAAGAGCAGCTCTCCTATTTTTTATCATGGAACTTTTCTCTACTGTCTTGTGTCAAGCTTCAATCCTCCGTAAAGAAGTGGGGAGAGCAGGTCTCCTGAGCATCAAGTTAAAGGGTGACTAGACTATGAATCTTTCAGTTTTTTCACCTGCAGTTGGGATATTTCCCCCTAAGGGCATGTGCACACACAAACTCAAAAACGTCTGAAAAAACAGAGCTGTTTTCAGAGAAAACAGCCTCTGATTTTCAGACGTTTTTGAAGCTGAAAATGAAGCTTCTTGGCTATGTTCACACAGAGTTTTTTGACGCGGAAACCGCGCCAAAAAACTCGTGAAAATGCCTCCCATTGAAGCGACATGCCCTATCTTCGGGCTTTTACGCCTCTGACCTCCCATTGACTTCAATGGGAGGCAGAGAAAGCGTATTTCGCAGCGTTTTATGCCCGTGGCGCTCAATGGCCGCGGGTGAAAAACGGCACGAAAATTTGCGTGCAGGGAGAGGAAAATCTGCCTCAAACTTCCAAACGGAACTTTGAGGCAGAATTTCCGCCTGCAAAAAACTCCATGTGAACATAGCCTTAATTTGGAGCTTCTTTTGAGGAGTTTGAGGTGTTTTTTAGGCGTTTTTCATAGTGTTCAAAGGAAAATCGGCTCCAAAAAATGCTTCAAGAAGTGACATGCACTTATTTTTACGGAGCGTCTTTTTACTCTACGTTTTTTAAAACAGCGGCGTAAAAAGAAGCACCATATGAACTAAATGCTGTTTTCCCATTGATTTCAATGGGCAGATGTTTGTAGGCATTCAGCTTCCATGTTTTCAGGCATTTTTCAAGGCGTAAACGCCCCGAAATACGCCTGAAAACACTGCGTGTGAACATACCCTAATAGTGAACATCCTTCTCAAGTATGAGTCCATGCATTTACCTCCATTGTGATGTATATATGTATTACAGATGGCATATCAAATGTGGAAAGAACTCCTTGAGGATGAAGAGATTGTTCTAAAGGAGAGAAAACCAGATCTGGGTCTTGTCTTCATGATTGACCGAGGTCAGGATTTTATTCATGAATATATATTATTATATATAAATAATTATACTATTGTAAATATGGGCTGTAGAGAACTGTTGAGGAATTATAACAAACAATGAGTTTGATTCTTTAATGTTTGAGATGAATCTTCTTAAAGCGACACTCCAGGAAAAACATATACATTGTGTTTATACCTAAAGCAGAGCCTGAAGGGCGGTTGATTACACACAGATTAACCCGTTCGTGACCGCCCCATAGTGTTTTTATGGCGGCCACTAATGGGCTTTATTCCGATGCAATAGCCTTTTTACGTCGCGGCATCGGAATAAGTAAACAGAGTAGGGAGCCGTTAAATCTCCCTGCTCTCAGCTACCAGAGGTAGCTGAGGGCTGGGGGCGTCCCTGCTCTCGCGGGTGAGATCGATATCAGTATCGATCTCACCAGTTTAACCCCTCAGATGCGGCGCTCAATAGCGAGCACCGCGTCTGAGTGGTTTTGGAGAGAGGGAGGGAGCTTCCTCTCATCCCACCGGCACCCGGCGATAAGATTGCCGGGTGCCGGCGTCTTCTATGGCAGCCGGGGGGCCTAACAAAGGCCCCCAGGTCTGCCTGTAGTGTATGCCTGCTAGGTTATGCCAGAGGCATGGCCTAGCAGATGCCTGTCCGTTTTACTCGGACATGCACTAAAACTCTGCAATACAGAAGTATTGCAGTGTATTATAAATGCGATTGGAGGGTCGCATAGTGAAGTCCCCTAGTGGGACTAGTAAAAAAGTTTAATAAAAAGTAAAAGAAAAACCCACTTTTTCCCCTTACAAACTGCTTTATTATTATTATTATTATTATTATTATTAAAAAAAAAAAAAAAAGATAAAAATGTACACAGATTTGGTATCGCCGCATCCGTAACGACCCCGACTATAAAGTTATTACATCATTTAATCCGCACGGTGATAGTCGTAAAAAATAAAATAAAAAAACAATGCAAATATTGCTGTTTTCTGTGAATCCTGCCTTAAAAAAAATTTGATAAAAAGTGATCAAAAAGTCACCTCTACTCCAAAATGGTACCAATAAAAACTACAAGTCGTCCCGCAAAAACAATCCCCTCATACAACTGCATCGGCAAAAAAATAAAAACGTTACGGCTCTTCAAATATGGAGACACAAAAACAAATAATTTTGAAAAAAAAAGCGTTTTTACTGTGTAAAAGTAGTAAAACATACAAAATCTATATAAATTTGGTATCGTTGCAATCGCAGCAACCCGCTGAATAAAGTTATTGTGTTATTTATACCAAACGGGGCACGGCGTAAATTTAGAACGCAAAAAAGTGACAAAATTGCTGGTTTTTTTCTATTTCTCCCCCCAAAAAGTTAATCAATAAATTCTACGTATCCCAAAATGCAAATAGTCCTGCAAAAAACAAGACCTTATACAGCTATGTCGACGCAAAAATAAAAAAGTTATAACTCTTTGCATGAGATGATGGAAAAACGTAAAAAATAGCTTGGTCATTAAGGTCTAAAATAGGCTGGTCATTAAGGGGTTAAAAGACCACCAAAGATAGGAGTCATGCTGTCCCCCTTCAGGCTCCGCACTAGACATAACACATTGCACCAGATTTTCCTGTAGTGTTCCATTTTTGAACTTTCATCAATGCGTAGGGTTCAAGATTAACCCCTTCGGGACAAAGCCATTTTTTTTATTTTCGTTTTTCACTCCCCGCCTTCCAAGAGCCATAACTCTTTTATTTTTCTGTCAATAGAGCGGTGTTAGAGCTTATCTTTTGCTGGAGGAGTTGCAGTTTCTATTGGTAGCATTTAAAGTACAATATCATGTACTGGGAAAAAAAAAGATTTGCAGGCTGAAATTGGAAAAAACTGTGATTCCTCCATTGTTTTTTGGGTTTCGTTTTTACGGCTTTTACCGTGTGGTAAAAATGACAACTTAGCTTTATTCTGCGGCTCAATACAATTACGGTGATACCAAATTTATATAGTTTTTTTAAAATATTTTACTACTTTAAAAAAACAAAAAACTTCTGTTTTACCACATTCTGAGAGTCATAACTTCCATATTTTTTCATGGGATTGAGCTGTGTGAGAGCTCATTTTTTTGCGGGACGAGCTGTAGTTTTAATCGGTACTATTTATTGGTACATACAATTTTTTGATCCCTTTTTATTACATATTTTTAGACCTAAATTGACCAAAAAAACCGGTGATTTTGGCGTTTTAAATGTTTTCGTTTTTACGGTGTTCACCATGCACATTAAATAACGCTATATTGTAATAGTTCCGAGTTTTACGGACGCAGGAGTACCAATTTTGTTTAATTTTGTGGGAAATGTTTTTTTTTAAACTTTTAATATTTTATTATTTTTTTTTACTACTGAAAACTTTATTTTACTTTTTTTTTACAAATTTTAATAGTCCCTCTAGGGGACTTGAACCAGCGATCGTTAGATCTCTGGTACACTACACTGCTATACTAATGTATTGTAGTATATTGTCATTTTTACCTGCTTCTGTTAAGACCTGCCACAGGAAGAGGCAGAGTGAAGGCAGTCCTAGGGGCCTTAATTAGTCCCCTGGGCTGCCATCGTCACCCCAATCTGGTTGCGGGGAGGCGATGAGTTGCCGGAGAGGCCGCCCCCCTCTTTTTAACGCAGCAATCACGTTGTTCCTGGCTGTTTAACCCCTCATGCTGCGGTCAATCGCGACCGCAGCATTTGAGGGGTTAAACAGCCAGGAACAACGCGATTACTGTTCCTGGCCATTGGTCCCGGCTGTCAGCTGTAAGACACAGGTGACACCTACTATGTATAGAGCACGCTCAGCGTGTGAGCGCGCTCTATACAGCACTCCCGCACTATGACATACCTGGCATGTCATTTTGCAGGAAAGGGTTAAGATTATGAGTGTGAATGAGTGCCAATGTGCTGTTATCTTGGTCTTGCAGATGTGGACTATATCACTCCCCTGTGCTCTCAGGTCGTATATGAAGGACTTGTCGATGATATTTTTCAAATTAAATGTGGTGAGTTAAATTCTGATTACGATGTTGAGATTAAAAAATAAATTTCTTATGTGATTATTTGGTATCTGCTGGACTATACTTGTGTTATCCATTATGTAATCCATACTGACATTATGAACAACGTTCACGTCACCGCAGTCACTAGCGCACACAGCACTAGAGATATTGGATGATGCGTCTATGTGAATTGGTCACGGGACCGCTGTACTGCTGTCCGTGTGGATAAATACTGGTGATTTACCATTGAAGCCCAGTAGGGCACAGCTGAGAAGTTTTAGAAAAGTTACACTAGTATGTGGCATTCTTTTAAAATAAGGCAAATTGAAGTTCTCCCATACAAAACAGTCATTCAAAAAATATTTTTAATCCTTCTGAAAATGTTGAAAATGTTTTGAGATCCTAGCATAGTCTGTGAAAAACAAAAGGCCTCTTCATAGCAAACAAGAAATGAGTCTCTAGTTCCCCTCAATGTATCCTGTTATTTTGTGTGTAGGGAGTGTGGAGTTTGGGCCGGAGGTGACCTCATCTGATAAAAGTGTGAAAATTCTTCTGAACTCTCAGGATAAGGTAACAAATTATCCAATGACGTTCCTTTTTTTATGTAGATCTGCTCTTGTATGAGATGTATTATTGCATTGTTGATGGGAAAGCAAACCTTCAATAGTACTTCTTCCCAAAGCTGACGTTTATTCTCATTAGGATTCTCCTCTCTAGGAAATGTCATACCTTGCTGACCGCAGTTTGATTGGGAGTCTCCTTATGCAATTCAGAACACTGCAATAATGTGATCTCCTCCACATTCTCAAGATTGCCTCACTCCCTCAACACTCATCTGTATATAGCAGATACAGTAGAAACCCTATAGCCAGCCGTGCTGCCACTGTATCTCTCTCACTGACAACACTCACTTTCCAATAATCCAAGGGCCACTAAAACTAGTATCTATTTGCACTGCAGTTGAACAGTATCTGTTAATACCTATAGATGTATACCACAATATCTTATAGTAATCCAATACATATTTAATAGAAAATACCTTTATTAGAGCAATACATAGTGACAAAAAAATATATACCAACAGCTTCTCAATAAAATCTATTAAAATCACATAAAACAGACAGAGGTGGTCACAACTAATAGTATAAAATACAAAATCAATTGTTATAAAGAACAATCAACAAGTTCTAAACACATATACAACAAGACCGTAAAAGAAATATACAGGTCCTTCTCAATGAAATAGAATATCTTCATAAAGTTAATTTATTTCAGTAATTAAGTTCAAAAAGTGAAACTCATATTATATAGATTCATTACACACAGAGTGATCTATTTCCAGCATTTTTTTTATTTTAATGTTGATGATTATGGCTAACAGCTAATGAAAACCCAAAATTTGGTCTCTCAGAAAATTAGAATATTAGATAAGCCCAATTTCAAAAATGATTTTTAATACCGAAATCTAGACCTACTGAAAAGTATGTCCAGTATATGCACTCAATACTTGGTCAGGGCTCCTTTTGCATGAATTACTGCATCAATGCGGCGTGGCATGGAGACGATCAGCCTGTGGCACCCCTGAGGTGTTATGGAACCCCAGGTTGCTTTGATAGCGGCATTAGGGCTCGTCTACATTGTTGGGTCTGGTGTCTCTCATCTTCCTCTTGACAATACCCCATAGATTCTCTATGGGGTTTAGGTCAGGCGAGTTTGCTGGCCAATCAAGCACAGTGATACTGCGGTTATTAAACCAGGTATTGGTAGTTTTGGCAGTGTGGGAAGGTGCCAAGTCCTGCTGGAAAATGAAATCAGCATCTCCATAAAGCTTGTCAGCAGAGGGAAGCATGAAGTGCTCTAAATTTACTGGTAGACGGCTACGCTGACTCTGGACTTGATATAACACAGTGGACCAACACCAGCAGATGACATGTCTCCCCAAACCATCACTGACTGTGGAAACTTCACACTGGACCGCAAGACACTTGGATTGATGCCTCTCCACTCTTCCTCCAGACTCTGGGACCTTGATTTCCAAATGAAATGCAAAATTTACTTCCATCTTAAAACAGGACTTTGGACCACTGAGCAACAGACCAGTCCTTTTTCTCCTTAGTCCAGGTAAGACGCTTCTGGCGTTGTCTCAAGGAATGCGACAGTTGTAGCCCATGTCTGTGTGGTGGCTCTTGAAGCACTGGCTCCAGCCGCAGTCCACTCCTTATGAATTTCCCCCAGATTCTTGAATGGCCTTTTCTTGACAATCCTTTCACGGCTGCGGTTATCCCTGTTGCTTGTGGACCTTTTTCTACCATACTTTTTCCATCTTCTCAACTTTCCATTAATACTCTTGGATACAGTACTCGTGAATAGCCAGCTTCTTTAGCAATGTCCTTTTGTGGCTTATCCTCCTTGTGGAGGGTGTCAATGAAGGTCTTCTGGACATCTGTCAAGTCAGCAGTCTTCCCCATGATTTTATAGCCTAGTGAACCAGACTGCTGAACCATTTAAAGGCTTAGGAAACCTTTGCAGGTGTTTTGTGTTGATTCGCTGATTAGAGTGTGACACCATGAGTCTACAATCTTCAACTTTTACCCAATATTCTAATTTTCTGAGAGACTGAATTTTGGGTTTTCATTAACCGTTAGCCATAATCATCAACATTAAAATAAAAAAATGCTGGAAATAGATCAGTCTGTGTGTAATGAATCTATATAATATATGAGTTTCACTTTTAGAATTGAATTACTGAAATAAATTAACTTTTTGATGCTATTCTAAGTCATTGAGAAGGACCTGTAGTGGCAATGCATTTCTTTGATAGGTTGAATAGTATATGTTGTTCCTTTCTAATATCCCCCTCCCACAGTCATTACTCTCTTTAGCTTGCATACTTCTAGTTCTGAGGATCTCCAGAAACTCTTACATACATGATGATAATAGTTGTGTGATTTTACTGTTCATTCATGTAACAATATTATTTGGTAGATCTTTTCCACCCATTTCTATTTTGTTGGATGACCGTCACTCTATAGGAAAAAAGAGCGACCATTCATATTACAGGAAATCCTCTGTAGCACCGCCTAGAAAAAGCTGCATCTCAGATACATGAAAATCACTCTTGTGCAATTTAGTGTTTTCCTATATGTAATTCGACACAGTGTAATAAGGCTTACTTTTATTTTGGTAACCCTGTAAAAGAGACCTATAAAGTGAAATGCCTTTTTGTTTAAAAGGGGTTGACCCATCTGGACAACTGGTTATCTAATGAGGACCTGCTGGCGATCAGCTGGTCACGTCAGCTCCAGCAGCTCGCACCTTCCTTCTATGATATCCATATGCTCTTATTGGATAATCCATACTGATATATGATCACTTGAAGTTACTACTCTCATAACTGAGATTTTGAGGACAATATGTCCCCTTCTGAATTCTTCCAGTTTCAGTGTTGTTATGGAGTTTTATATGAATTCTTTTTTTTTTTTTTTATTATTATTATTGTTTTTATTGGATTATAAAGTAACAAATTGTGTTCAACCACAACAAACAGGGTAGGAGAGAAAGAGAAGGTGGGAGGAAGCTATAGGTAAGGACTCTATCCTGGCAGTGGCTGCAAAGTTAAAGGGAACCTGCCACCAGCATTTCATCTATTAAACGCCAATCACCCCTCACTGGCCGCTGCTCTCAAAAGTTTATTGCCGTTATCCCCTCTCCTAAACTCCTCCTCCTACCGTAAATAACGGTCTGCAAACATTTTGCGCCTTTTATGGTAATAATCCAGCAGTCTCATTCGTTCCTCTTCTTATGCCCGCCCACCCCGAAAACTGTCCCACCCCCCAAAATCAAAATTCTCTCCCCTGCTTCGTTCGGGCCTCAAATCTAGTTACTGTGCATGCGCCGCTGTGGTGTCCCGTTGTGCGCACGCACCAGAGCAGGACATTGATACGCAAGCGTGAGATTTTGTGTGTGGCGATGAGCTGTCAATCAAAAGTAAGGAGGCGGGGTTAACTCACAAAGGCTTGAGGAATGAAGATATGACTTTTTTTCAAACAAAGATATGATTCTTTTATGCTCATTAGCATACGGCACAGGAACACTAAAAAACTGAATACTAAAGGTACAGAGCCGACTTAGAATATAATTACAGGTTACATAAAAATAATTTTTCCACCCACTTCCCCAAGGGATTGCTGGTTTAATAGGTGAAATGCTGGTGACAAGTTCCCTTTAAAGTTCAGTTAGTTTCTGTGCGTGGATTCTAGAGATGACATCCATGGGTAAGTTGTGTCCATAAAAAAGTATAGTAGCAGTTGTACTCCACAAAGAGTAGTCCTAGGTGTAAGTATCCAGTGCACGTTTAGCTTCATGGTGATAGCTGCTAGTGAGGGGCAGTACTTCACAGAACATAAGGAAAGGATCCAATACCGGCTAATCGGGACATTGCAGCCACTCGGCGACAATTTTAATTGTGTCAGCAAAAGAGGGAAAGAAAGTGGGGAGGAGAAAGTAGAGGGGATGAGTACCTGTAGACTGAAATCTGGTAGGATGAAGGTGATATGGCAAAAAAAATGGGTGGGCATAGGAACACCCAAGGAATTGTTGAAGCAGAGCCTCCAATTTTGTTGATATTTTTATTTTTTATTTTTTATTGTCCCTCCGTGCTCTGGTGTACACCACCTATTGAATAATAAAAAGTGTAGGTATGGGTAAAGAGGGAAAAGTAGAGCACGGTGGGTTTAATGTCGCCTTCAATGGTTTTATTGATACCGACTAATGTAGTAGGGAAAAGATTTGTCCTGTGCAATGTCCCCTTTTATTGCCACAATTTATAATATTTTTATTATTAATAAAGTCTTTCAACCTTATTTTATTATATTATGTATTTCTTGGTTTTCAAATTCCACTGATAAGGAAGCTATTGGAAGCTTTTCTCCTTCAGTGGAAATAGAAGAGGTGGTGCTGCAAGGGTCTGTATTGGATTTATTATAAACCCTGCGTATGCACACCGCAAAGAATCGTGCTCTGTCTCAGTGAACAGCTGACTGGTCACTGAGTATATTGTTATATATATTCTCTCCCAGCGTGGCCACTCGGGTCTTTAAATGATTAGCAGCCCAGGATTACCAGCTGCATCTGTAATTTAGTAGAAGCGCAGGGTTAACAGCTATCGTTGCGTTTAGACAGGCAGACAGTCTGAGTGAGCAGCTGATTGATCACCAATGCGTTTTAATTGTGTGATTTTCTCCCAGCGTTGCCACTCCAATCTATTGTTGAGCAGCAGCGCTGGGATGACGACTATCACTGTGTTTAAACAGACGTAAAGTCTCAGTGAGCAGCTGACTGCTCCCCGAGTACGTTTTCTCCCAGTGTTACTGCTCCAATCTGTGTTGAGCAGAGGTGCTGGGATGACAACTATCGCTGCGTTTAAACAGGCAGACAGCCTAGTGAGCAGCTGACTGATCACCAATGCGTTGTTATTGTAATTTTCTCCCAGCGTTGCCACTCTGATTTATTGTTGAGCAGCAGCGCTGGGATGACGGCTATCACTGTGTTTATACAGACGTAAAGTCTCAGTGAGCAGCTGACTGCTCACCGAGTATGTTTTCTCCCAGCGTTACTGCTCCAATCTGTGTTAAGCAGAGGTGCTGGGATAACAGCTTTCGCTGCATTCGGATAGACCGACAAGAATGTCCGTTAGCAGTCAACACTCTTAGGTAGTGAGACTGGAAAATTGCTAGCTGGATTATGTCTGCAATATTCAGTCTCAGCCCCCGGAAGAAGCTGACTTAGTTCAGTGAAACGTACGTCGGGACTATACCGACTCTGATAGTAGGGAAAGATTACATAGAGGGAGAGATTAGCATAATGAAAATATAACATAAACTAATCCTACCGCATCTAGAGAATCGCTCATGACAGAGCGGGAACGAATGAGTGTAGTGGCGATTACACTGCACACCACTTAGCCGTTGTCACGGCTGAGACTCTGAATATTGCAGACATAATCCAGCTAGCAATTTTCCAGTCTCACTAAGAGTGTTGACTGCTAACGGACATTCTTGTCGGTCTATCCGAATGCAGCGAAAGCTGTTATCCCAGCACCTCTGCTTAACACAGATTGGAGCAGTAACACTGGGAGAAAACGTACTCGGGGAGCAGTCAGCTGCTCACTGAGACTTTACGTCTGTTTAAACACAGTGATAGTCGTCATCCCAGCGCTGCTGCTCAACAATAGATTGGAGTGGCAACGCTGGGAGAAAATCACACAATTAAAACGCATTGGTGATCAATCAGCTGCTCACTCAGACTGTCTGCCTGTCTAAACGCAGCGATAGCTGTTAACCCTGCGCTTCTACTAAATTACAGATGCAGCTGGTAATCCTGGGCTGCTAATCATTTAAAGACCCGAGTGGCCACGCTGGGAGAGAATATATATAACAATATACTCAGTGACCAGTCAGCTGTTCACTGAGACAGAGCACGATTCTTTGCGGTGTGCATACGCAGGGTTTATAATAAATCCAATACAGACCCTTGCAGCACCACCTCTTCTATTTCCACTGAAGGAGAAAAGCTTCCAATAGCTTCCTTATCAGTGGAATTTGAAAACCAAGAAATACATAATATAATAAAATAAGGTTGAAAGACTTTATTAATAATAAAAATATTATAAATTGTGGCAATAAAAGGGGACATTGCACAGGACAAATCTTTTCCCTACTACATTAGTCGGTATCAATAAAACCATTGAAGGCGACATTAAACCCACCGTGCTCTACTTTTCCCTCTTTACCCATACCTACACTTTTTATAGGAACACCCAAGTATGATGTAGTTCTCGGTCGATTATACAAGATTTCCACCTGCTGTAGTCTGTTCTAGGTACCAAGTTGTAGAGCTGAAGCATTCATGTATTCTTGATTTAACATTGGTAAAAGTTGAATGACGAGTCACCATGTTTCAAAAAAATGCTCTGACTCCAGTTTTTTTTTTTTGCAAAGCGGCATATTCCCAGTCCACCTTAGTTTTTCTAAAAATAAACATAGAGAGGGGATGTCTGGGTGCAACCGAGTTTGTAGAATGATTTTACGAACAACGGCAGAGATGCAGAATAGGAGTTTTTTAAATATGAATTCTAATCATCCACATTAATATTTCTATCTTAACTGTAAATAGTGTGAACATGAATGTGGGTCTTGAGAATCAACAAAAGACTTCGGGCAAAATATGTTCTTTGAAAAAGCTTGCCATTTATATCTGTTCAGTTAGCCAAATCCTACTATCTATGTTCTCTATGGTCCACAAGGGACATTGTCTAATTATAATATCACCAAATTTTGCCTCCTAGTTTACATACAACAGCCCACATCTACTTCTTCTACACTTTCATCTTTGCTGTGCTCTGTACACATTTCTCTTGTGCATACTGTATAATGCGACCTCCTATATGTATCTGTGTGCTATTGCACAGTTGTAACGTTATATACTGTTTTTCCTGTATTCCTAGGTATTTGGACAAATTCGGAATGAGCATTTTTCCAATGTGTTTAGCTTCCTGAGTCAGAAAGCCAGAAACCTGCAAACCCAATATGATGTAAGTTATTTGTGTGGATTTTATGTTGTGTGTGGTTTAACATCTTTAAAAAAAACTGTTACCGCAAATTTCCCTTTTTTGACAATTTAATTTTTTTTTTCTCTTCTATTTCCTAACAAATGTAATTGATACAGCAAAATGCTCTTTTCTGCTCAGCATTCATCATATATGAGGGAAAGTCATAATAAAAGTTCTCTAGTTTATTTCCATAGATGCGTTGATTGTAGTCAGATTTAACTGTGATGTCACGTAATTTGTTATTTTCATGGCATGTCATTGGGGACACAGATGAGCATGGGTGTAGGCTGATACCACTCTGCTCTGCAGCCGTGACTTCGATTCCAGCGGCTGGTGGCTGTGCGGCAAGCGTTTGTTGCGCCTGGTAATAAACCCACACAGCTACCACCGACTTCTCAATTTCCACAGGAGACCTCACCTAGGTCTCTTAAGCTATGCAGGCCATGTTGGACTGCTGGCCAATCCAGTCTCCTCCTGATCCCTCTGACTGTGCAGTCTTTCCTACAGCAAATAAACAATGTGGCCACTTAACCCACCTCTTCAGCTTCCCCCTCCAGAAACTTATTCAGACATATCATCCTGGGAAGCAGACCCTTTGGAGGCTGAGGTTTCTGAATCGGATTCTGATCTAGACCCAGAGCAGACATCTAAACTTTCATCCATGGTTGACAGCCTCATTTTAGGCAGTTCTGGACACCCTAGAAGTCAAGGATAATTAACCTTCTACTACCTAGGTTTTCCTTCCTACACCCTTGGCACCACCTGAAGGTTTTTCCAGCCCATTCTGAGTTTGACAATGTTGTATCCAAGGAGTGGAAATTCCACAAAAGGCATTTCTCCAAACCTAAGCGTTTAAATGTGATGTACCTGGAACCTGAAGACCTCTTCAACAAATGGTAATCTCCAGCTTGGTCAAGAGTACTGCCTTGCCTATTGAAAATGCAACTACCTTTTAAGATCACCTTGAAAGAAAGCTAGAATCTTTTGCTAAATCCTCCTTTTAAGCAGTCGGATCAGCAGTTAAAGAGGATCTGTCACTAGTTTAGTAATGCCCAATCTCCTAGCTAATCTAATAGGCGCTGCCACACTGATAATGCTAGTGAAAATTGTGTCTCAAAACGTTTATTAAATGTTATAAGCTTTTTTCTAAATATGTAAATGTGCCCATACTTGTTATATGGGTGTCAGCACCAGCGATGCTCCTCGCAGTTCTAGCTGTGAAACAACAGGAGAAAACAAATTCAGGAATGGGAGCCGTATACTATATGATCAGACTGTGTTGCTGGGCAGGAAAGGGGGTGAAGCTGTATGACATTGGACAGGGTCATACAGAAAACATTATACTGCCCAAAGTGAAAAGAAAGAGTCACCTCCTATTTGACTATTAGTGCGATATTAGCATATTTAGAAAATAACTTTGCAAATAAAGTTTTTGAAAAAAACTCACACTGTAGTTATCAGCATTATAGCGCCCATTAGATTATCTAGGAGATAGGGAATTAATAAACTAGTCACAGGTCCTCTTTAAACCGATTTTTGGCTCTAACTAGGTGAGCAGGGCGTCTACTGAATGAGCCAGGCAATTCCGTCAAGACATCCTCTGTTGAGCTTTTCCTGAGGATCTAGCCGAATTGGCTCAACATCTTTCTAACACAAAGAGATACCTCTGTGAGGCTTTCCTTGATGCAGTTAGGTTGCTTGCCCGCACCTCGGCTCTCTCGGTGGCCACTAGATGAACCCTGTGGCTCGAGCTGGTCTACGGATGCGACTTCCATAAAATCCCTTACGGATTTCCTTTTTCTGGCTGTCATCTTTTTAGCACATGCCTGGACAAGATCATATCCAACACCACTGGTGGTAAGATTACCCACCTGCAACAGAATAAGCCATACTGCACCGACTTACCCAGGAAATCTCTACTCCGTACACTCCTTTTGTCGCTTCTCTAGTCTACGCCCATCCTCCAGCAAGCAAGAAGCCTCTTAGATCCAGAAAAGCAAGCCTTATAAACTGCACCTCTACTGGCACACTTGCACTCAACCCTCTAAGCCAACCTTCTTTAGCACACCTTCTTTAGCGCCAAACCCGCATGAAGGTCCGCCCCCACTTGAATCTCCTCAGGTTGGGGCCGGCTCCTTCTTTTTCAAGACGTCTGGTTCTCCCATATTTCCGATGCCTGAATATGTGAGTTGGACACCTCTGGCTACAAGATAGAGCTTCTTTCATTGCCTCCAAATCGCTTCTTCAGATCAGTGCCTCTAGGTACTCGCTACTAGATATCCACTTTTTTCCTTGCGGTTCACTCTCTGCTTTCCCAAATACTAGTAGTTCTGGTACTTTCACAGCAATGTTTCCAGGGCTTTTACTTTAACATCTTTGTCATTCCCAAAAAGAATGGCTCTGTACATCCTATCCTGGACCTCAAACGACTTAATCGATATGTCAAGGTCAGGTGCTTCTGGATGGTGTCAGTACACTCTGTCATCTGTTGAGATCAAGGATGCATATCTACACATTATAATTTGCCATTACACAGTTTGTGGCTCTTCCTTTCAGCCTAGCCAAGGTGTTCTTTTCTCCATTATAGCTTGCCTTCATTGTCGGGGAGTTGGGGCCATCTCATATCCGTAAGATGAAAGCTTCCTCTCGGTCAGTCAACCTAGAGAACCTTTGGATCACAGTAGACACCTAAACCCGTTTTGGTTGGCTCATCAACCAGTAGAAATCTGTTCTATCTCCTCTCTGTCTTACCTTTCTCGGCATGTGCTTTGACACGTCTCAGGCCAGGATCTTTCTTCCGCAGGAAAAACTTCTCTCCTTGCAATAGGGGATCCGGTCTTTGAGAGTCCACTCTCCAATGATATCCCTGGGCTGCTTCTTCCTGCTGCTCCATCGTTTGGTAATCACAACAGATGCTTCTCGGCTAGGGAGGAGTCTTCAACAACCTGATCGTTCAGAGCAAATGGTCTCCGCAGGAGGCAACTCTCCTGAGCAACATTTTGGAACTGCGTGCGATCTTTCTCTCCCTCCAGCATTGGACTCCTCTTTCATCCGACCACCCTGTCAGAGTCCAAATAGAAAATTCCACAGCAGTCACCTACCTCAATCAGCAAAGGGGGGACTCACAGTGCCGTAGCCATGGCAGAAATGTCCAACATCCTCAGGTGGGCAGAAGCTCATGTCCCAGCTCCCTCGGCTGTCCACATTCCAGGATTCGACAATTAGATAGCAGATTTTATTTCAGCTGACAGCTGGTCGATCCGGGGGAGTGAGCAATACATCCAGATGTCTACATCCAAAGCCTACTTTCCGTGTGACCGCTCACTGCACCAGAGTGATGGGTGCCTCGTGGGCGCTTAAACAAGCAGCCTCGGCTCTGCAGTTGTATAAGGCCGCCACCTTGTCTTCACACCTTTTTAAAGTTCTAGAGGGTGCATACTTTTGTATCCTCTGACGCCTCTCTCGGGTTGTAGGATGCTCCAGATGCGGTGCAATAGATAGTACTTGCTTTTTCTAAACTTTAGGGTCTGCTCTTGATTGTCTCATGGTTATCTGTGTCTCCAAATAACACAGACGAGAAGAATTTGATTCGTTTTTAGAAAATCTATTTCTCGTCTTGTTCAATGGGGGATACAGATAACCATGGGTGTAGCCTGCTGCCACCAGGAGGTGGACGCTAAGAAAAAAAAGTGTTAACTCTTCCTACCAGACTATACCCCTCTTACAGGAACTCCGCTAATCAGTTTTGTACATGAGCGGTAGGAGAAGTAGAAAAACATCATAAATGATAAACAACCGTAAACCATATAAGAACCAGAGAAAAAAACAAACCTAGAAAAAACATAGGCGTGAAATCTAAGAACAAATAATGTTGGGTGGGTGCTGTGTTCCTCAATGAACAAGATGAGAAATGGATTTTACGGTAAGTAATAAAAATATGCATTTTTTTTTCCCTAGATGGCAGAAACATCAAAATACTTAAGCCATGTGTTGTTGATACAGCCAGTTTAGCAATGGTAATCCTGTATGCAATTGGATGAAAATTGAGATTCTATCGTCAATTTTTCTTTTTTCTGTGGGTGATATGCACCATGTAAATAGAATGTGAGCTTGTAGTCATATAGTTATGATGGTGCAGCATGTTTGCACATTATGCAGAAAATTTAGCGTATGGCTGGTTAAGTGTACCTGTTGAACAATTTGAGCGTCCATCCATGTTAATCGACCATGTCCAAGTGAAGCGAGCCATGTGAGCAGGATAAATCTTTTTTGCCAGTAGGTGTTTGATTCATTGGCCTCAACAGAGTAGGCAAATATGTTGAAAAATAGTCTAGGTATGTGATTACAACAGTAAGCAATTCCGCATTAAAATCGTATGTGTTTACAATATACAAAGACATCGATAGATTATTTGCTTTTTGCTAATCACATTGCTTATCACTGTTACTATCTCATATATTCCAGAAACGTAGAGGAATGGATATCAAACAAATGAAAACTTTTGTTGCCCAAGAACTGAAGGGATTAAAGCAAGAGCATCGCATGCTGAGTTTACGTACGGAGTCACTCATTACTTTAGTTTCTATTCATATCTTTATCCAATCTCTGTATAGAATATATAACGTTTTATCCACTAAAGCCTGGAAACTTGTTAGTCTTTTGAGCATCTAGATAAGTTCATCCCTGCTCATGGCCTAACTGATACGTGCTGTATATACTTCCAACATGCTTTTACTATAAGGTCTTCTTTTAGCAATGTAATAGGCTAGACATAATAGTTATGTAGTTCCTGCAAGTCTAGCTATGTATTAACTGTTAATGTTATATAGAGTATGTTCACCTTCTATACATGGAATTATTCTACATAAAAAGTTTAGTCATTCAGGGCTCCAAGTGGAGGCTAAACTGGTCCCAAATGTGACAAAAAATATAATATGTCGCCTAAGTTTTTATACTTGGAAACCAAAGTTACCCGCATTATTTTTTAGCCTGGAACCCTACTGCATAGACATAGATTTTAAACAAAGCCCACGGTCTATAAATGCTGCTGCCGGTCAGCCCACAGTCTGGTGTACAGTATGCATTTTGTCAGTTGACAGTCTAGTGTGAACATTGACACGCCAGCCAGCCCACAGTCCAGTATAAACACTGCGGTCAGTCCATAGTGTAGTGTAGGTAAGTCCACAGTCCTTTGTATATGCGGTGTTCAATCAGTCCACAGTCTAATGATAATGATGCAGTCAGTCAGCTAGTCCACAGTTTAGTGTAAGCGCCGCCATCGATCAGTGGACTGTGTTTGTAAAAACTATGTGGTCCATGAGTATAGTCTAGTGTCAATTTTGCAGCCGGTTAAAGGCACCCATATATTGTTATATATTTTTCAGGCTGGAGCCTTGTAACTGTAAATAAGGTGCTTTACTTATCTTGTGTTACAGCCTGTATTTAACCCAGAGCAGGATTCATAGTTCTGCAAGTTTCAGGGCTGAAATGTATGTTTTTTTTGTCATCACTGTGCTTTTTTTTTTAGTGTTTTGCAATCTGGGAAGTAGTCTTTACATTTTATAGTAATCTGATGTAGGAAAAAGTAACGTCTATCACATTATAGTAGCTTAGCTAAGATGCGTACATACCCTTTAACATTAATACTATAGCTCCTGTAGCTGTAATTGTTCTCTTTACATATAAACAACCCAATTTGGCGCAGTACACCCTACACTACTTATGCTTGGCTTTTTAAAAGGCTTAGCAAGCAACAATATCCAATTGAGATGTACAACACAAGTGTCTAGCACAGGAATAAATAGAGAAATAAAGACTGGCTTACACGGGCAGACTTCTGCCCATGACTAGCGTTGATTGTCGATTATAGCAAGTCGATTGGCGATATTTTAAAAGCCCTTTTACACGGTCCGCTGCAAACCGTTTCGGGACGAACGCTCGTTAATACAATTTGCATTTTGTCTGAAAATAAAAAAGCAACAGAAGATACAGGGTCCCAAAGCTCCATCTACGGATCCAGCCCTGGGTTTTCCAGTATATACAAAATGAACCTGATGCTGAAAGAGTAAGAAATGGGAGGAAAATAGGAGGAGAGAGGGAGAAAAAAAAAGCGGAGGGGAGGAAGGAAAGGGACATGGACATCCCAGAGGAACTGCTGATGGTTTTAGAAAGGATCCGTTCAGGATGACTATCCAAGGAAATCTCTGTATTCCGTAAATTGCTGGGATTCTAGTCAGTGGTGCCAAGATTTGTAGAACCTGTTCTATGTGTCTTGCAAGGAGGGCGTCAAGTTCTCCATAGAAATAATGTCATTGATTTTAGAGATGAACATTACTGATTCTTTCTCATGACTTAAATAAGACAGTTTATTAGAAATATGCCAGTGGGCGAGGTTCTGCCAGGGTAGTGCAGCTGATCATCCCGTACAGTTAGTAAATAGGGTTTGTTATATTAAAGCCAATTTTCCTTTTTTTTTAAAGATATTGGAGCCTGTGAGTCTATTATGAAGAAGAAAACCAAACAGGACTTCCAGGAGCTACTGAAGACAGAACATTGTAAGTAGTCCTAGGTTGCGCCTCATGTGTTTACTGTTGCTTTGTGGTCCCGTTACAAATTGGTGGGTCTCACATCATGCCCCATTGCCTCTTGCTACACTAGTGTAATATACTACGCTGGAGATGATGGGAAAGAAATATCGTAGCCTGATACTGTCATCTCTCCCCCTGTACAGCCTCCAGTGACCCCAGGGGGGGGTACAGGAACCCCTATTACCAATGAGAGAGGATATGTGCTCCCTGATTGTTACATTTTTCCCCCTTTACAACAGGGGTGGGAATATGAGCAGTTACATATCTAATACCCCCTGCAACCAATCCGCATTATATCAGATTATATTCACACGACAGTAAAAAAAAAAATGGCCATTAAAACTGATCAACTGTCAGTTTTTCATGGCTGTTTTGCATCAGTGTCTCCAAATTTACATCCAATTTAAAGGGGTTTTCCCATGAGAGACACTTATGTCTCCTATGGATATGTCATAAATATCTCTCATGGGAAAACCTCTTTAAGTCCGTCTGACCGTTTTTAACGGCCGTTAAGAAAAGCATAGATTTTAGTTGTCAAGGTTTTTTTGTCCCAACCCCCTGAAAACACCACTGTTCCCATGTAGATAGTGTCACAGTGCCCACTGAAAATAGTGCCCACATAGATAGTGCCAGTGCCCACATAGTGCCACAGTGCCCACATATAAGGACCACATATAGTGCATGCCAGTGCCCACATAGTGTCACAGTGCCCATGTAGATAGTGCCACAGACAGTGCCCATGAAGATAGCGCCACAGTGTCCCCTGTAGATAGTGCCCATAAAGTGCCACAGTGCCAAAGTTGATGCCACATTCCCATGAAGATAGCACCATACTTCCCCTATTAGATCGTGCCACCCCCTTGTAGTTAGGGCGATCCCCCTTTAGATAGCACCACGCACACCCCACCCTGTAGATAGCGCCACAGCCCCCCACTTTAAATAGCACCATTGTGGCTCCCTCTAGGAGCGGAATCCCCAGCCAGAGCGTTGCCGACGCTTTTGCCGAGGTTTCCGCTCATGGAGGAGCCCCTGGCGTTCAAGGACATCCGCGGGCTCAGCGCTTACAGTAGCACTATGCCTGGGGACTCCCCTTGTGAGGGCCAGAAATGGCCTTCTGAATACACCCATAGAACCTCAGTATTCTTAAAACAGTCGTGTGAATATTGCCTTAAACTAAAAAAAATGACAGTCAATTTAATAGCCATTATAAATCACTTAATAAAAATAATGGACCGAATGAACACATGTTGTGGCAGTCATTAACTGAGATTCACTTGAGCTTTAATATATAAATTTGATGTTCATCAAGTTATATCCGTTTCTGAGTAAACTGGTAGAAAGCCATTACATTGTCACTGCAGCTCCCACAGGAGATGTCACCTGAATTTCCTAGACTCCTACATGGGAAATCATTGTTGTTATGAGGTAATGGCCTCGTTTGCGGCATAATTAGGCAGCTTTGTCTTCATTACTTGGAATTTGCGATAAACTCCTGTGAGGCTGTAATAGCCGCCCTATAGGTTATCAATCAGCTTTCCCAGGTACTGATATCATTTAAAAATGACTATATCATTTACAACTTCTTGCAGGAAGGGCATTTCTATGTATCTTCATACATATTCCACCATGTTCGATCATGGTGGTATATAATGTAAATGTCGGGCAAGCTATATTTACCGATACCACTATTAATGATGTTATTGGTTATCATCGATTTTTTTTTCCATAGATTTAGACTAAGCAACAATCTTTACAATTCATAACGATTATTGCTTGTGTAAACTGGACCTTACTGGAGAATAGAAAGTAGACAGAAAATACAGTGTTAGGTTTCATTTCATATGTATGTACTTTGAGCTGTTATAGGGCACTCGCAGAACTGCATGGGGTCTTACTGTAGCTCCGTATGCCTCCGATTTCATTCAATTTGATACGAATTCTATACGAATCCAACAGGAGAAAAAATGGTGGCATCATCGCATGCCTTATTACAAAGCTATTCTGCTCTAGAATAATACTGCAGCATACTGCACATGACAGGGCATTATACGACGGCACAGAAAGTCTGCCGCTGTAATGCCTCCTGCACATGGCTCTGCCATGCATATAAGGCCTATCTCAAAACTAAAGTGCTAAAATGTTTTCCCTTATTTGATCATTATCAAGGTAACACTCATGGTAGAAAACAGCTTTGTTAAAGGGGTTGTCCAGTCCCTAAAAATTGATGGCCTATCCTCAGGATAGGCCACCAATATCTGATCGGTCAGGGTCCGACTCCTGGGTCCCCCGCTGATCTGCTGTTTTGAAGGGCCACAGCTGATTGGCTAGGGTCCCGGGTGTCAACCCCAACCAATCAGATATTGATGGCCTTGATAGGCCATCATTTTTTAGGGACGGGATAGGGATTAATGGATATTTAATAAAACGGCAGGAATGAAGATGACTTGATGATTAAGGCTCCAACTGTTCTAGCATTTAATCCAATGTTTTTTTGCTATTGTACACTCAGCATTACTAGAGGGTTTTGATATTCGAGAGAGCATCAATTTAATAGAAGAACACATAAACAGACAGGTGAGTTCATGCCACTTATATTTTGAATAGCAAGAAGTGGTAGGCAATGCTGATGTTTCACATGCATGTAATTGGCTATTGTTTCATTCGCAGGTTTCCCCCATTGAAAGTTTACGTTTGCTATGTTTGCTGTCACTCACAGAAAATGGTAGGGCTTGTCCCGTGTGTCCCTAACCATAAACACTCACCTGTATACATAGAATTGTTTTCATTTTATTATTTCCTTCTTTAGGTTTAATAACAAAAGACTACAGATCTCTGAAGACTCAGTACCTACAGGTCTGTGTGATCATTTGTATATAATAAAAGAAAATGGCGACATAGAAGTACGTCTGATGGTGCTTTCGCTTACTATGCAATGATGCAATTCGAATTCACTGCCCATTGTAGACAAAGCTGTATGAAATGCTCGGTGAATAGTTTATTACAGATTGCATCCACATACAGGGCCCTGCACAGTAAGAGCGTTGTGTAGTTTCAGTGCTGTCAGAGGTAGCACTGACCCTTTCATTTGTTAAGCAGATGATGTCCTGTACTTGACTAGCTATGTCTTGACTGGACTCTTTTATTAAACTTTTTCCTAAATAGAAAGAGCCTTTAAAGAGGACCTGTCACATCTCCTGACACATCTATTTTAGTAAATACTTGTATTCCACATGAAATAACAATTCTGGAACATATTTTCTTAGAACTCTGTGTTGTGCCGTTCCTCTATTATTCTCCCTAGAAATGTATTCAATTGACAACTGGATGTTACCATTCCTCTTGTCAAAGGGGTGTGTCCCTACACAGTCTCACTCTGTCAGCACTGATTGGACAGTGTCAGTATAAGTAGAGACACACCCCCAACTGGTAACACCCAGTTGTCAATTTATTCATACATTTCTAGGAGGAATAGCACAGGAAGAAAATGCTCCAGAATTGTTACTTTATAGCTAATACAATTATTTACTAAAACAGACATGTCAGGAGAGGTGACAGGTCCTCTTTAAATATAATACTAATCCAGTGATTCATTTTTAGCACCCACGGAAGAAACCGTTAATTGATATTAGGAAATACAGAACACAATTATAGGCTGATTAATGTTCCATATTGTTACTGAGACATAATTATCTCTAATTACATTAGTGAAGTCAATTTTCATAAGTTATAATTAATGATCCAATGTTGATATTCTTTTAAATAACATTATTCTCGTCGTGAATGAAATTCTGAGTCTTATTCTTTCTATAGAGCTATGGCCCTGAGCATCTGCTGACGTTCTCCAACCTAAAACGTGCCGGCCTGCTCACTGAACAGGCTCCAGGAGAGACGCTGACTGCGGTGGAAAGCAGAGTGAGCAAACTGGTCACCGACAAAGCTGTAGGTGAGGTTGTCTTGTCTGATACAAATGACAATAACCCGTTACACTATATGATTATGCTATACAATATTCTACATCCAAGACGATCTGTTAGCATTGCCACTTTTGTCACAAAGATATCATGTAAATTATAACTTTATCAATAGTTTCAGAGAAAAATAGGTTTTGGTAAAAATTAAAGTTTATAAACGTTTGTATCTTTGCATATGGTTTACAGGAAAACTTACTGATGCTTTTTCATCTTTGGCAAAGAAGAGCCATTTCAGAGGGATCAGCAAAAAACTTGGACTAGTAAGTGATGTTATTTTATAGTATTATTCTTTCTTGCTTCTAGGAGGCTCTGTTCACACCTCGCTTTTCCTGTGATATATGCGACATAGGGTGGACATTCTGCTGTTACAAGTTATGTATGTGTGACAATGAGAGCTTTCCCTTATTACAGAGGAAAGTGCTACTGGTTAATGCAGGCTCCTGGCACACAGACATGACCTGGAACTGTGTGACCGGCATCGGTATTAACTTTTCTCTGCAGTAAGGGAAAGTGCTCATTGGTTACTCAGCGGCACCTGTCAGACAGTTTCAGGCTATGTCTGTTTGACAGGAGCCTACATTAACCAATGAGCGCTTTCCGTTATTTGGAATTAATTGTAGTCCTCCAGGGATTGGCCCCGGAATCCGCTGATTGTAGTCCTCCAGGGATTGGCCCCGGAATCCGCTGATTGTAGTCCTCCAGGGATTGGCCCCGGAATCCACTGATTGTAGTCCTCCAGGGATTGGCCCCGGAATCCGCTGATTGTAGTCCTCCAGGGATTGGCCCCGGAATCCGCTGATTGTAGTCCTCCAGGGATTGGCCCCGGAATCCACTGATTGTAGTCCTCCAGGGATTGGCCCCGGAATCCGCTGATTGTAGTCCTCTAGGGATTGGCCCTGGAATCCACTGATTGTAGTCCTCCAGGGATTGGCCCCGGAATCCACTGATTGTAATCCTCCAGGGATTGGCCCCGGAATCCGCTGATTGTAGTCCTCCAGGGATTGGCCCTGGAATCCACTGATTGTAGTCCTCCAGGGATTGGCCCCGGAATCCACTGATTGTTGTCCTCCAGGGATTGGCCCCGGAATCCGCTGATTGTAGTCCTCCAGGGATTGGCCCCGGAATCCGCTGATTGTAGTCCTCCAGGGATTGGCCCCGGAATCCGCTGATTGTAGTCCGACAGGGATTGGCCCCGGAATCCGCTGATTGTAGTCCTCCAGGGATTGGCCCCGGAATCCGCTGATTGTAGTCCTCCAGGGATTGGCCCCGGAATCCGCTGATTGTAGTCCTCTAGGGATTGGCCCTGGAATCCACTGATTGTAGTCCTCCAGGGATTGGCCCCGGAATCCACTGATTGTAATCCTCCAGGGATTGGCCCCGGAATCCGCTGATTGTAGTCCTCCAGGGATTGGCCCTGGAATCCACTGATTGTAGTCCTCCAGGGATTGGCCCCGGAATCCACTGATTGTTGTCCTCCAGGGATTGGTCCCTGAATCCGCTGATTGTAGTCCTCCAGGGATTGGCCCCGGAATCCGATGATTGTAGTCCTCCAGGGATTGGCCCCGGAATCCGATGATTGTAGTCCTCCAGGGATTGGCCCCGGAATCCGCTGATTGTAGTCCTCCAGGGATTGGCCCCGGAATCCGCTGATTGTAGTCCTCCAGGGATTGGCCCCGGAATCCGCTGATTGTAGTCCTCCAGGGATTGGCCCCGGAATCCGCTGATTGTAGTCCTCTAGGGATTGGCCCTGGAATCCACTGATTGTAGTCCTCCAGGGATTGGCCCCGGAATCCACTGATTGTAATCCTCCAGGGATTGGCCCCGGAATCCGCTGATTGTAGTCCTCCAGGGATTGGCCCCGGAATCCGATGATTGTAGTCCTCCAGGGATTGGCCCCGGAATCCGATGATTGTAGTCCTCCAGGGATTGGCCCCGGAGATCGTCAGACATAGTTGAACGTCTTCCTGTGGGATCAGCTGTGACTTTGCTCAGAAGGACGAGGTCCGCAACCGCAGATTGTGCACCACCGCCCAAGAGCAATGTTCTAGTATAGCTCTCTGGCCCCCAGCAGGTGGCTCTCCAGCTGTTGGAAGCTCTACATACTATTGTGCCCTAGTGGTGCCAGTGATATTATAGTATTAAAACTTGGCACTTGGGTCAAAACCATATATCTGACAATTAACTTTAGGGTAGGCGTATTTCTCTGATTATTTTACGGGACATTTTATTAAAGTCTGGTGACCTGTATGCTAGCAGTTTACTCCTACTGAGCATGAATTTAAAACATTTTTTGGCAGATTCCTCGTGTAGATGGAGACTATGACCTGAAGACCCCAAAGGACATGGCATATGTTTTTAGTGGTGCTTATACGCCACTAAGTTGCAAAATAATAGAACACGTGAGTTTTCCGCTGTTTTGTGTGATAGTGTGTTTATTAATTCAATGAAACAAAGTACATCTATTTTTACATTTGTAACATGTGGAGGGTCCTTCCGCAAGAATCCAGCAAGTCCTAGATAAAAAAAATGACACAATCGTCTCTAGCTTGATATGTTGACACCCTTCAGGATGGGCCCAGAGAGCAAACACTGACAATCATACCACATTCCAAATAACATGTACTGTCAGGCTTCCTAACTTCTTGTGGCACAGCTCTCAACTTTCAGGTGGGGGGTTTGGAGTAAACTGTATTGTCACAAGGACAGGTATATCAAATAAAGTGTTAATTACAAAAATATATATTGACCTATAAGCTCTCCTGGCATGTCTGTTTTAGTAAATACTAGCATTCACCATGAAATAATAATCCCGGAGCATCTTTTCTTAGAACTCTGTGTTGTGCTGTTCCTCTGTTTTTCCTCCTGGAAATGTATGAATAAATTGACAACTAGGCATTACCATTTCCCCTTGTTTGCCAGTGCATTACGCACAGCCCAGCATTACCTTACTTCGTAGAAAGACCTGTTTTTTACTCTTGCTGCTCACCCCAACACAGACCGTTAAGTGAAAAGCCAAACAAATAAGAGAGCAACGGAGTTCGTCGATAACGGCCAAAGCTTAGACAGTGAATCAGGCCCCATGCACACAGCCGTACCCGCAATCTCGGCCCGCGATTGTGGGCACGGCCAGCTGCTGACGGCCGCCCGCATTTTTCAGGCCGTGCGCCCATACAAAGTATGGAAGCATGGACCTCGAAACACGAAAAATTGGACATGTTCCATAATTCCTGGCACAGTACTATGGCCCGGACACCCTTCCGTAGCTATACGGAAAGGTGTCCGCATCCAATAGGACTGAATCGGCCCGTAATTACGGTCCGTAATTGCGGTCCGTAATTTACGGGCGCTTTTATGGACGTGTGCATGGGGCCTTATGGAGAGTGTTTACGGTCGTGTGCATGGGGCCTGCGGCTGTGATCAAGAGCACGCATAGAAGGGGACTCTGCTCCTCTGTAGTCAGTTTTTCTCAGATACTGTATTCAGCATGTAGAAGCGCCTAAAATACGTAGACTCCATGACAACAAGCGGGTTTGAAACGTTTCCATTCAGGGGACATTTAAAAAGAATCATGAGTTTACATAACAAAGAACAAAAAAATGGTAATATAACTTATTCCAAAGTTTGTTTAGTTGAATTCTATCCCATGAGTATGAAAAGTCACTTGATGATTGTGCCACTAAATATGAAGTACTTGCTCTCTGCTCTTTCAGTATATCAGTATGCCATGTGTTTACAAGTCTATTGATTTTAAGGTTTTGGTGCGCAAAGGTTGGACAGGTCTTGAAGAAGTGACACGTCTACTCAATAGCAATGAATTTGCAGGTATTTAATTTTCCCATCAAATTTTGATGTTAAAGAAAAAACAGCCTGACGGTAGTATGTGAATCTATTTACTATATTTAGACTGGTTTTCCACCTAAACACATTTATCACCTATCTACAGGGTCTTAGTGGTGGGTCCCCCAGCCATTATGCATTTATCACCTATCTTGTGGATAGGTGATAAATGTTAATTGTTGGGAAACCCCTTTAACCCCTTAGTGACCACCAATATGCCTTTTCACAGCGGTCACTAAGGGGCCTTAGGCTAGGCTGTCGCCTTTTCACGGCGTCCCAGTCTATGCCCTGCACGGTTGTCCCGTGCAGGCTGGAGCCGGGGCTCGGTTGTCTGATGACAGCCGGGATCCTGCTCCAACGGTAGAGATCGAAGTTTGCTTAGGTCGCGTCCGTTTAACCCGTTAAATGCCACAGTCAA
Source organism: Rhinoderma darwinii (assembly GCF_050947455.1). Taxonomy (NCBI): domain Eukaryota; kingdom Metazoa; phylum Chordata; class Amphibia; order Anura; family Rhinodermatidae; genus Rhinoderma; species Rhinoderma darwinii. Next base: position 300,537,072 of record NC_134689.1, on the reverse strand, counting down.
TAGCGACCGCGGCATTTAACTTGTTTACAGAGGGAGGGAGCTCCCTCTATCACCCATCGGCAGCCCGCAAATGCAATTGCGGGCCGCTGATGGGGTGTCATGGCAGCCGGGGGCCTGATAAAAGCCACCTGAGCATATGCCTATTAGGACGCACCAGAGGCACGTCCTAATAGATTGCCTGTCAGTTTTACACTGACAGGCAATAATGCTCTGAAATACTAAGTATACCAAAGCATTATAGCAGCGATCTAAAGATCGCATAGTAAAGTCCCCTAGTGGGACTAATGAAATAAGTAATAAATGTGAAATAAAAATTATAGTAAAAAAATAAATCAATTTTTTTTTCCATAAAAAGTGGTTTTAATTTGTAAAAGTGTAAAAAATAAATATAAGTACACATATATGGTATCGCTGCGACCGTAATGACGCAAACAATAAATTGAATATGTGATTTTAACCGCAAGGTGTACACTGTAAAAAAAACGCAAAAAACAATGCCGAAATTGCTATTTTTTTCCATTGCCCCCCAAATAAGTCATAATAAAAGTTCATCAATAAGTCCCATGTATCCCAAAACAGTACCAATCAAAACGATGTCTTGTCCCACAAAAAACAAGCCCCATATCATTACATTGACGGAAAAATAAAAAAATTACGGCTCTTGGAAAGCGACGATGCAAAAACAAATAATTTTAGTTCACAAAAGTTTTATTGTGCAAAAGTCGTAAAACATAAAAAACCTCAACATATGTGATATCGTCGTAATCGTACCGACCCTTCGAATAAAGGTAACGTGTTATTTACGCCGCACACCGAACGGCGTGAATTTAACACGCATAGAACAATGGCGAAATTTCAGGGTTTTTTTTCTATTCCCCCCCACCCCAAAAAAAAAAGTTAATAAAAGCTAATCAAAAATGATATATACCCAAAAATGGTGCCATTAAAAAGTACAACTAATCCCGCAAAAAAACAAGTCCTCATACAGCTATGTCGATGGAAGAATAAAAAAGTTAGAGCTCTTTGAACGCGACGATAGAAAAACGAAGAAAATAGCCTGGTCATTAGGGCCTAAAATAGGTTGGTCACTAAGGGGTTAATAAATGTTATATTTTGCTTTGACATGTCTAAAGCTGCTTATATAACCATACTGTTTGCTTCCTGCAGAACAACTCTTGGAGAGGAATTCCTTCTCGGATTCTCATAGGACCATTGTTGTGGTTTTCCTTGGCGGATGCACATTTTCAGAGATCTCCGCTTTGAGATTTCTAGGAAAAGAAATAGGTACAATTTATTTAAAAGAAAACCTTTATCGTCTAAAATAAATTGTGCTCTGAACATATTTTTATTATATATATATATATATATATATATATATATATATATATATATATATATATATATATATATATATATGCATTTTTTTCTATTTATACATTTTTTTAATTCTCACTGAATAAAAATACTTTCTTGGATTTCCTATTATATCAAAGAAATATGAATTCCTGTCGGGGTCTTATATAGTAGTTACCAAGCTACAGATTGTTCTAGAGTATAAGAGATTTGGATTTTAGTATAATAGGTAATATCTCTACATTAACAGGGTATTACATCTTCAGCAAATAGAGCATTTTCATTGTATGATAATCTCTCAAGAGCTCTGCTTGCTGACATTCAATCTGATCCTTCATTGTTTGTTTATTTTTAGAGGATGAAAATGTGTTCTGTTCATGTGATGGACAAACAGGTGCATGGCTTGTTACAAGAGAGCCATCTAATAACTTCACTGTAAGGCCATGTTCACACGTTATAGATTCTTTCAGGATTTAGGCACGGATTGCGGGCCTAAATCCTGACAGATTACTCAGTCTGTCCGCAATGTTCACATGCTCCGATCAAAAATCAGCACGGAATAATGAATGTGCAACGGATTTCAAAAATGCTCATTATTGGAGCAGATTCGACCCCTGAAAAGCCGCGGATTAGATCTATTGAACTTCAATGTTTCAGCTGCAGATTTCTGCCATGGATTATCTTCAAAATCAACAGTGGATTTGCCTATTGCAAATCCTGAGCGTGTGAACATACCCTTAGGTACGCAAAATCCACAACAAATTTGAAGTAAAATGCTGTTATATATTGTTTTAGAAAACCCACAGAAAACCGATTATATCGCGGCTTTGCAGCGGATTTTCACAGGTCATCACATGACCAGGACATATATTTATCCATTGGAAGTAAATAATGAAGGTTCCTATGGAATTATACCATGTCGAGATTTCATACATGAAGTATATTGTATGACTTTTCATTACACAAAGAATAACATTTCTTTGCTAAAACCAAAATATCTGTTTAATAGTAAATTAGAGAATTAGGTTACGATCAATCAACCAATATTTATACTATAGCCAGAGTAATTCCAGTATTATAGCTGCCGGGAAATCCGATTTCCTGCCACTTTCAGGCTGGCACCACCTGGAGACACTGCTTACGATGGCTATTGTAATGTCTGTTAGCACATTGAGCCTGCCTATATGTGGGCTGTGTTTACAGATTACAGGCTGCCATTGATGGTGCCTGTAGTCTGCTGACAGTGCAAATTGGGAAGTAGAGGATTTTTATTTTCTTGCGGCCCCGCTCCTAAAGGAAACAATTGCATTTTGTGCACGTTTTCCCTATTGGCTCCAAAGGGAAAATATGCAATTTAGAAAACTGCACGTGTTTAGTTTTTACATGTTAAAATTTCTAAGAAGATGTGCTAACACTGTATCATATGTGTATTTTGATTTTATTTTTAGGTTACAGATTTGTCTTTCTAACCACAGCAATTACAAATGGGGCACGGATACTGGAATCTATGGCAGAGAGCAAGTCATGAGCCGTCAGAGGCGTCTTTTTTTTCGAGATTCCATCATGATATGAATTATCAGCCACTTGGATTTATTTTAGAAACTAAAAGCTGTGACCACACAAAAACTTTATTTTCATCCAAAACATGTGGTTTTTGTCCAAATGATCTGGTGTATCAAGAATGATCGCTCCACCAGGAAGAATGATTGAAAGTATTTGGAAATACTTCTATTAGTGGTTGTTGAAGAGAATATGGGATAAGACCATCAGAGAGATGACTCTCCTAGTCTCGCTATCTCCTATGGTGAAACTAGAAAATTCACCTGACAGAAATGACCTTCAAATTCCAGTTTTCATTAGATGAAGCCTTTTTGCCAGACTGGAGACTATTGTAAATATGCCATTGTATAAAGGTCTTTGTGTGTTCTATATTGCCCAACGTTTGTTCTCATGTGCCATTCGGCTACTCAGGTAATTACAGTACACCGAAAACATTGTTTCTGTAGCATCTGAATGTTTTAAAGATATTGCCCTTTTTCCAGTTGCCAAAAAAGTCTGATGAGCACCTCCGACTTCCACATTGCCAGTTAAATCATATCTTCCTTGTACATCAGAAGAAACAAGAGCACCAAGCTTGTTTCTTCTTTGTTTTTCAGACACCATGTATACGTTGCAATAAGTCATCAAAGTTATTGCTTTTCAAGCCTACTTAGGCTCCCTTCACATTATGTTTTTTATCTGCCGTCGGAAGTGGGATACATCCAGGGCCGCCATCAGGGGGGTATTAGGGGTAGTAGTGTAGGGGGCCCGGCCAAACTTAATTGAAAGGGGGGCCCGGCAACTGCCGCGACTTGCCTTTGGTAGAAAAATACAGGCCCCTGCAATGGGGCCTGTTTTTTTCACCAAAACAATGTCGTGAGCTGCGGGCCCCCCTCTCGTGAAACACCGCCGTGAGCTGCGGGCCCCCCTCTTATCACCGCCGCGAAACACCACCCGCTTGCGTGCGTACGAGCGAGCGCGTGACCGCGCACGGACGACCGCAAGCGCGCGCGCCCACGCGCGAACGACCAGGTGCGCCGCCAAGAGGGAGGCGGTGCGCCCGCAACAAAAGATCTAGGGGGAAGGACAGCCACACTGGACAGCGGCGCAGTCTACTTACCTGCTGGCCCGAAGGTAGGAGGAGGCGGACGAGGAGTCGGACGCGGTGGAGGAGAACGGTGATGTGAACAGGCCCTAACACAAAAGTTTTGTATTTTTTTAAGCTGGTTCACAAAAAAAAATAATTCCAAATTCTACTGGACCAACTGCCTATTTAGAGACCGGCAGCAGCTCCAGGAGCGACATCATAAGGGACACACTAGGCGGATATGCTGAGTAAAACTACACAGCTTATCCGCCCCCGGTAGCCGCAGGGAATTCCGCCAGCAAAACCGCACCAAATAGTGGCGCAGGTTTCGTAAGGCATGTCCGCTGCGGGAATCCTGCAGGGAAAAAAAAGTTTCGACTTGCCCCGGCCGTAGTTTAGGTGACGCATCTCTCTCTTCTGAACGTAGCCCCGCCTCCTGGGATGACGCTGTAGACCATGTGACCGCTGCAGCAGTCACATGGGATGAAACGTCATGACAGGAGGCCGGGCTGCGCTAAGAATAGAGGATCGCGTCACCAGGACTACGGCCGGGGCAAGTCTAAACTTTTTTATAAATTTAAAAAAGTGCCTTTTTTTTTTTTCTCATGTGTGCTTTTTGCGGCAGAACCGCAGCATTTCCGCAACAGAGGAGCAGCGATTCCACAGAATACATTGACATGCTGCGGCTTAAAAAGCCACACTGCAGGTCCATTTTTTTTGCAGCGTGTGGATGAGATTTGTTCACATCTCACCCACTCTGCTGCGACTAATACGCTGCAGATTTTCCACAATAAAATGTGTTGCATAAAATCCGCAGTGTTCATGCCTAGTGTGTTCCTACCCTAAGGCCGGATTCACACAAGCGTGTGCTTTTTGTGTGCGCAAAAACGTGGCGTTTTGCGCATGCAATAGGTCCATAACAGCTCAGTGTGTCAGCAGCGTATGATGCGCGGCTGCGTGATTTTCGCGCAGCCGCCATCATTATGACACTCTGTTTGTATGTTTGTAGCACGTGGTGCTTTTCTGTTTTCATTCATAGTTTATATGGCTGCGGAAGTGCTGGGCGTGATTTTCACGCACCCATTGACTTCAATGGGTGCGTGATGCGCGAACAATGCACAAATATCGGACATGTCGTGAGTTTTACGCAGCGGACACACGGACTCACGCTGCATGAAAATCACTGACAGTCTGAACGGCCCCATAGAGTAACATAGGTCCGTGCGAGGCGCGTGAAAATCACGCGCGTTGCACGGATGTATTACACGTTCGTCTGAATAAGCCCTAACAATAAGGCCCAGTTCACAGAGTTTTTGGCCCTTGATATTGACTCGGACACTGCGTCAGAATCAGCACCAAAAAAATTCCAAAACCGCCTCCCATTGATTTAATCTGAAATCAATGGGAGCCAGTCGCGGAAAAAAGAAAAAGCAGCACGTCCTTTCTTGCCGCGGTTCTGCCTCTGACCTGCCATCGAAATCAATGGGATGCAGAAAATGCATTTTTCCCTGCGTTTTTTTGTCTGCTGTCCTCAATCGCCGCGGGCAAAAAACGCCTCAAGATAGTGTGGGCAGGTCAAAATCTGCCTCAAAATTCGGTGCGCGGTTCCAGGCGGTTGCGGGTGCGCATGCGCGGGAGTTTGCGGGTGCGCGCGATCGGTCGCACGGGCGGCAGTGTTTGACGGCCCCCATGACGACCCCCATGCTACCCAGGGCCGCCATCAGGGGGGGTATTATGGGTACTGATGTGAGAGGCCCGGCGAAAGCTAATTGAAAGGGGGGCCCACAGCTCACGACATTCTTTTGGTGAAAAAAACGGGCCCCATTGCAGGGGCCTGTTTTTTTTCTACCAAATGCAAGTCGCGGCAGTTGCCGGGCCCCCCTTTGAATTAGGTTTGGCCGGGCCTCTCACATCAGTACCCATAATACCCCCCCTGATGGCGGCCCTGGGTACCATGATATAGTGCTGGACGGAGTACCGTTAACAGGCGGTGCCACCGTAGGGGGGCCCAGAAAATTTAGCTGTAGGGGGCCCTGGGTACCATGATATAGTGCTGGACGGAGTACCGTTAACAGGCGGTGCCACGGTAGGGGGGCCCAGAAAATGTAGCTGTAGTGGGCCCTGAAATTCCTGATGGCGGCCCTGGATACATCGCTCGAACAGCCCCGACACCCCCCCTCGCAGAGCGCCTAGGGCCGTAGTCCCCGGGCAGCAAGCTACCTGGACTGGTACCTGGACTCTGGCACGTGAAAAGCACCTGACGTCATTATTCATTTATGGACAGAGCTTACTCAGGGTCAGAGTCCCCTGGCAGAGCACCACCTGCTGCTTCCTTCTCAGGGAAGTTCCTGATATTTCTGTCCATATATGGACAGTGACGTCCGGAGCTTTCCCAGGGCTGGATTTCCGGGATAGAGCGCTTCCTAAGGACAGCGGTACTTCTTGGGCCATGTGCAGGAAGCACTATTGACATAACTGTCCGTATATGGACAGTTCCGTCACTGGAGCTTCCCGACATATACTTTTAATGTACACATGTGACGCAAACCATAGTGTCATCGTTCACCCACATGCTCTGTAGACTGCGCGGTATATGTTTTGCAGGATCCCTCAGGATGAAATATCGTAGTCTACTATGCTATTTCATCCTTCAAAAAGTAAGGTACACTGACACTCTTTTGGCCTCCATCGGACTTATAGAGCCTTATGGATACGTTTATTGTGCACGTCCAGGGCTTTCCCAACATATGCGATAAACATAGGGCAAAAATGCGATCTAGATGGGGCCTTACCAGGGTTACCAACCATCTGTAAGTTCCTAGACTGCCCGTAAAAATAGGGGACATTTTTACATGTCAGTAATTTTAAAAAAATCGATATGCCTGTAATGTTTTTGAAGCTGAAGGAGATTGTGCAGATAAGGCTCTGTTCACAATTCATTTTTAGTTTATGTTCAGCGCATACAGTTGCATAAGTCAACCATATGCTCCTATGTTAAAGAAACGTATATAGCATGGGACCCTATGGATGCGTTCGGCATACTCGAAGATTAAAAAAAAAACAACGCTATATAAACATAGCTTTTTTGTAATTGAAATACATTACTTACCAAATTATACTTATTTTTTGGGTTTTCCAATTGTCTATAAAAATGTCTGTTTGTGACTTCTAAGTTGTTAAGAAAAAAATATTTAATCACATGGAATAGTACATGTGTCTATACAATTTATTCCAATTTTAATTTGCTGCAATTAGTTATATCGTTTTAAGTTGTGAGTCCGCATTACAGTCGCCAAAATCTCAAGAATCATGCTGTATGGAGGTTTGCTTGGTTACGCTTTTATGTGCATTGTCATTTTATGGATATGGTCCCATGTGGGCACAAGCCATGGCGCACCAAACGGTAACTCTCTAGCATTGTGAGGTGCAGGGGGAAGCAGTGTCAGGAGGGCAGTGAAGTTGCTTTGCCAGTATTTGAATGGACATCTTGTGCTATTGCCAGGTTAACCGCTTCTTATCATGTAGTGTCTAATTTTACTCCATGCGTGTTTACAGTGCCCATATATGAATCAATCATGGTGATTGGTATATGTCTGTGATTTACAAGGGCTGCACACACAAAAATGCAGGATTACTTTGTTTATTTTTATTAGGCAATGTATCTTGTATATTCCACGTTGTGTTTCATGCATCAGATGTGAGAGAGTTCTTAATAAACATTTAGAAGGCATTGCCATGAACAATACCCATTTTTAGGGAAATTTGGCACTGATTTTAACGTGGAATCAGCGCCAAAAAAATTACCCAAATCGTCCACTATTAAAGAGAACCTGTCACCTCCCCATACATGTGCAGCTGAGTGCAGCATGTAATGGGGAGGGCTGAACAAACACTGGGGCACTTTAAAAAAGGGGGCGTGTTACTATGGCTGTGACACTGTCCAATCAGATATGGACAGTGCCACAGCAAGAGCGAGCAGAGAAAGTGCACGCTCTCCCTCTTTAGCTTTGAAGATCAGTCTTTTCACACGAACTGGCAAGGGGGCATGCGCGCTCTCATCTCTTCAGCTCTTGCGAGAGATCAGTCTTGTATTGCCTACCGAACTGGCAAGGGGGCGTGTCACTGCTACGGACAGTGCAAGCGCTCCCCAGCTCTTACACTGTCCGTAGCAGTGACATGCCCCCTTGCCAGTTCGGGTGAAAAGACTGATCTTCAAAGCTGAAGAAAGAGCGTGCACTTTCTCTGCTCGCTCTTGCTGTGGCACTGTCCATATCTGATTGGACAGTGTCACAGTCATAGTAACACGCCCCCTTGCCAGTACACGCCCCATTGACTGTTCAGGGGGTTATTTAAAAATCGGGCACCAAATATAACGGCACCGATATCTAAATAACGGAGGGAGGTAAAAAAAAAAAAATTAAAGTGCCCCAGGGTTTGTTCAGCCCTGCCCATTACATGCTGCACTCAGCTGCACATGTATGGGGAGGTGACAGGTTCTCTTTAAATTCAATGAAAAGCAGAGGCATTTTTTTTCCCGGGCGGCTTTCACCCGCTTGCAGAGAAAAGAAGCGGAATGCGCTTTCTTTGAGCGGTTTTCACCTCTGATCTCGGAAAAAAATTAATTAAAACAATGCTGGCAGTTTAAAATCAATTTTGAGGCAGATTTTTTTCTGCCTGCAAAAAACTCTGTATGAATTAGGCTTTAAAGTTTAGCTCTAAAATGACTGCCTGAGCTAAAGAAATTTTAGGTATGCATAATAGGTATGTTATCATATTCTTGAATGGTTATTTCATAGTATTGAAGCGCCTCTTAGGTCCAGATTCACACATGCTTTTTTGTTATGCAGTTTTATTTTAACCAAAGCCAGGAGTGGATACAAAAGGAAGGTAAAGTATAAAAGAAAATAAATTATACTTCTCTCTTTTGTATCCAGTTCTGTGTTTGGCTCAAAAAAACTGCAACAAATACTGCATGTAGAATTCCAGCCTTGAAGGGGTTTTCCGAGCTTCTAAAAATACTCAGAAAAGTACCTATGTGTGTCTAAATGCTCACCAGGTGATGACAGCGTAGCTCAGAAGTCGTTATTTTTCATTATCTTACCAAGCGCTGTACAGCATCTCTGTTTTTGTTCAATATGTTTTTTATTAAAAAATATACGAAGAGGCACAAACAATGCAGTCAATGCGTATGTTTCGGCTCACAGGCCGGCAACAGAAATACATATGCACAGAATTACAAAAAACTATAATAGTAGGCATATCCAAATCAAAAACACGTATCCATATGTTCCATTATTGACATGCCGCAAGTCTATAAGATAAGAAGACGGTGCCTAGATGGTTAGCACAGATAACCATGGTAAATACGGCAAGAAATAAACAACAACATTTACAGGTGACTGTCATGAGACCCTCATAAGAAAACATTATGAAAGTAAGGTTGTATTGTACATCTATGTAGGTAAGTAAAATCAACTCAAAGAAGAGGACAGGGAGTGCTCGTATACGGGACTTTTAATGAAGTCCAGCCAATGTTGCCAAGTCTTGAGAAATTTAAGATGAGTGCCACCCTCCCAACTAACAAGTTCCTCCATTCTAGAAATCTGACCAATTTATTCCAACCATTGAGGAACGGTAGGAGGAGCTGTGGATCTCCACTTGAGGGGGACTAGTAGTTTAGCTGCCGTAATCAAGTGGGTTACTAAAGAATGTTTGGATGGTCGAAAGGAGCTCGGCAACCACAACACCACAAGCTCGGGAGTAATGTGCAGATTAATATTGCGTATTATATTTATGTGTCTCGTTATCTCTGACCAAAAGTCCTTGATGACTGAACAGTGATACCATATATGTGAGATGGAACCCACCTCAGATCTACATCTCCAGCATAAATCATCAGAAGTGAGATGCCATTTATAAAGTAGCCGGGGGGGTTTGTACCATCTCGTGAGGGTCTTGTATGAGATCTCTTGAGTTTTAACACAGCGAGAGAAACCGTGCGAGTTGGAAAGAATAGTAGCTACAGAAGGGGTAAAAATGGTGCCAAGCTCCCTCTCCCAAGACAGCAGGTAAGTAGGTTTGGTTACAGCTGCTTGTTGCAGGATGCGTTAATATATTTTAGATAGAAGGCCTTTGGGAAGATTTGGAAACCATAAATAATGTTCTAGTCAATTGATTTCCTGTACAGGTGTATGTTGCACTAAATTCTTTACACACCGTTTTGAATGCAAGGTCGTGTATGAAGGATATGGGGGTGAGCTCTAGAGGTGGAATTAAAGATGATAACCCTGGCAGATCCGAAACTTCTTTAGAGGTAGGATAAATCATTAAATGCGATAGGTGTGACCAAGGAAAGGGAGTCGGAATGGCGGCAGCTTTTAGGAAGGCCGGAAGAATGCTGAGTGGCATAAGTGGGGAAGGTTCCTTGTCTGCCTGATTTTTCAGAAAGAAGCTCTGCCACACATCCACCGTGCCTTTTAGTGTTCTGCCATAATTGACTGCTGTCATGGGTACATTAGACCAAAGGTGGATAACACCCTCTTCTCCAAGAAGATGTCGCTCAATGTGGACGTGAGGCTCTAGTTAAATGGTTGGCTCTATAATAGGCCTAAACATCTGGTAATCCGCAGCATCTCTGTTTTGATGCTGCCAGGGCTTTCTGTGGGTGGGATTATCATGTAGAGAACTACTGTTCCCATGATTAATTTCTCCTCCCACAGACATTTCCTATATTTACAGCTGTCTGCATGACTCGCTATTACAAGGAATAAGGTAGTGCTGTAATTAATTACTCATTGTCTGCTACTGAACACAGCTCTTCTGTTCTGCGAATATACTCTGCACTATATGCTGCACTGCATGTGAAACACGATCCTTCCAGAGATGAAGGGGTGGGGGGTGGCAGTGGAGATGAGAGGCATGTGATGTCCCAAGAGAGGGGGGATAACCAAGTGTACAGACCATCACACAAGCAGAAAATAAACACCAGGAGCATGGCCATGTGACTACATGTGACACTGTTTTACAGAGACACTTCAGCTACAGAAAGCACATTAGTAAGTGTCTAATCTTGCTGCAATTAAACCATCTGCACACAATTTGTAAAGACTAGAAAACCCTTAAAAAACTTAATGTACAATGTTTCCTTTATATTTTTGTCAGAGATATAATAATGGTGATGATGGATAACTGTTCGGAATTTGATTTCAAAAGAACATATACAGCAGAGAAAGTATGAAAATGTTTGTCTATGTACTCAATTGAGAATATTAAAAGTATTTCTTAAATGTAAATTGTGTGTGTGTGTGTGTGTGTATATATATATATATATATATATATATATAATCTGAAAAACCAATTATGAATTTGCTATAATTGACAGGTCAAAGGGAGTCTGTATTATGTCTGAAAATGTATCGGTAAATTTCCCAGTGTTCTTCGAGAGTGCACAACAGATGTAACGTCCTGGAGTGTAGAGTCCAGACTGCTGTTTGCTCAAAGTCCCCATGTAAACTGACAAACTGTAAGACATCTATCCACAGAAACTAAAGGCTGTAATTGTTGTTAGAGGTGCCTCTACTAAATACAGATTTACTTGAAGGGAATGAATACTTTAGTTCTATTCACTCGGAGTGGTCAAATTGTGGTTTTTACTGTGATTCTTGCAAAACCGCAAAATGACCATGACTTGTGAATAGACCTTAGGCCCCCTTCACACGCACTTACTTTTCAGCATTTGAAAAACCATGTAAAAAATGCCCTGTGTTTAAAGTGTTTTTTGATTATGTTTTGTACATGCATTTTTGGTGGCATTTTTATTCATGATATTTTGTACATGTGGAAAAAACACCAGAAAAAAAATAAGTAACAAGAAATAAAAGCATCAAGATAAGTAAAAATCTTTAACATTTCTAGGCGACACGCCAAACACTCTCGCCCGACCCTGGGTTTCGCCCTTCCGGCTTCCTCTGCCCCAGGAGTTCATTGAATGTGGAGAGAGACGATAGGGAGCTCGGTGGAACTACAAGGATAAGAATTACCATCCACACCCTCATTGGATTGCGGACTGTCCACTGCATTTTTCTGGGAGAGAGTGTCCATACTGAATGATATTGGACTGTTACCAGTGCCGTCTGAGCGGTAAACTTAACTGTACTTTATATATGTCATTTAGGGTATTTGTTGGATCATACCCAATTTAGTTTTGCCTGCTCCGGTCTGAGAGATATATTGTGGGTATTTGAGCCAAGAGAAACCACCATTATATTTGTAAGATTTTAACAATGTCACAACAGAGGGATGAGTCAGCCACATCTTCAAAGAGATCAATCTCTATAGTACTATTATCAATATGTGAGGTCTTAGTCCTGCCTTTTAAAACAATATGTTAACCTTTAAGAGTCCGTGAGAGTCACGGCTCCACTACGTGAATCAAAGTCAACTCCATTGGTCTAGCAGCCATAGCAAGAGCTAAAAGGCATGCTAGTTTTCTATGGATCCAGTGTAAATATATAGTGGGGTCACCCAGTTGGCTTAAATATGACAAAAGACGCTCTATATCCCAAGTACTTGATTACATTGGAAGAATAGGTCTGGATGCATAGTATATTCAGTTTAGGAATAAGGACATTAAGAGCGGATCCTATCGATCGTAATTACAGGCCCATTCATTTCTATGGCCGACGGACAGCTTCCTGTCTATCTACGGGAGGGTGGCCGTGCCATAGAAACATGCCGAAAAAAATAGGACATGTCCTATTTTTTTATTTTACAGACCGTGCTTCTATACTTTATAATGGGAGCACGGCCGTAAAAACGGCTGGCTTCCCGCGGCCGGCCGTGCCCGTAATTACGGGTCGTAATTATGGGCACGGTCGTGTGCATGAAGCCTAAGTCTGGAATTCAGACATAATGGTTTGATATCTATATCTCTATTACGGTCCTAGGTCTCAAAGACCAATTAATTGGGTTGTTTGGTTGTGCTGACAACTCTAGAAATGAGAACAGCTGACTCACCGCTATCCACATTTAGTTGTGGGAGCTCCAATAGACGGTCTACTGGTCCCTGGAAACACTCCACTGTCATCCCCAATGGAAGCTTTTCCTCAATTGTCAATAAGTGTATTTTTGGGTACCATGGTTTCGATAGCAATACAGGGTATACTAGTAGTAAACGTGCTACACACTCCTCTTCTATCTTCTGAAGAGTTTGTGGCATTAAGGTAGGAGGAGGGAACGCATAAAGATGTATTAAAAGGGTTGTCCACTACTGGACAACTGATAACCTATCCGGTGGATAGGTCATCAGTATATCATTTGTGGGGGTCCGACACCTGGACCCTGCACCGATCACCTGCTCCGGTGGCCTCCGAGCACCGGACGTCCATGCCGGAAGCAGTTGGCTCCAGTCACGGAATAGCGGACAAGCTGCAGCTCTGCTCCGATTCAAGTGAATAGAAGCCGAGCTGCATTTCTACAGCACGGCCACTATACAATGTACAGAGCCAACTGCTTTCGGCTCTGTACATTGCATACTGTGCAATGACATCCGGTTCCCGCAGGCCACCGGAGCAGCTGATCGGTGCAGGGTCCAGGTGTCTGATCCCCACAGATCATATACTGATGAACTATCCAGTGGATAGGTCATCAGTTGTCCGGTAGTGGAGAACTCTTTTAAGTCCTTCCATAGGAAGCATAGGGCATCTATTCTCCAAGCTCTTGGAGACCACGTGCGTGCAGCAAATTTCACTGTATGTGCCGTGGTCTCTGACGCAAATAGATCTATCTCAAAGGTCCCAAATGTCTGAAGTATTAATTTGAAGAGCTGGTTCTTTAGGGCAAATGTTGCCAAGGATAGTTTCTTTCTGGAGATTGCATCTGAATTCCTGTTAGTGTATCCCAGACCGTAATGTGCTCTCAAGTCTAACTTACAGTCTATTGCCTAAGTCCAGAACTCCAGTGCTTCCTGGATTTGGTATCTTTAATCTTGTTGAGGTATGCCAGGGCTTTCTTGTTGTGCATTTGGACCAGAATGGATTGACAGGTCGTCTCTGCCTTCACTAAAGATCGACAGAAAAGTCTCGCCGCTCTGAATTCTAGGACATTGATATGCATCTTTTTCTCTATGCCTGACCAAGTGCCTCTTATTACAGAGTCTAGTGAGTAGGGTCCCCACCCCATAAGAGATGTGTCCGATGTTATTGTTAAGTCCGCTGCTGTGGCGCAAATAAAATTTGGAATAGGGTCTTGCAAAGCTATAATAGTCTCTAATTCTCTTCTGACCCGTAGAGGAATTCTGAACACAGTTCCAAAGATTTCTTTCTCTGAGGAGATCCTAACCAAAACTGCATCTCCCGGCAAAGAGCGGGAGCCGTTTTGAACCCCGATTTGTAACGCTACAATTCTTCCAATGGATCTTGCCAGAGCTCTTAGAGAGAGAAAATCTGTGGTGAGAATTATGTTCACCTTCTCTTTTAAGTCCAACCACTTTTCTGCTGGAACTTGTATTTGAAACAACTTTGTATCTAGATGAAAACCTAAGAAAGTCAAACTCATTGTGGCCTGAAGAACTGATTTTTCTATAATTATGTGAAAATAGGGTAGACATTAGCATGTCTCTGTGTGTAATCAAGATCTTGTCCTGATGAAATAAAAGTACGTCGTCTAGGTATATTATGCATGGAAAACCTTTCTCTCACAGGAAAGTTCTGATAGCTTTCCTTACCCTCGTGAATGTATACGGGGTATTTGAGAGGCCAAATACCATTCAATTCCATTGGTAAATACTTCTCCACTTAAATTGGAGGAGCCGTCTGTGCTTTGGAGCAATATATATAGAGCGGGGAATGCATCCTTTAGGTCTATTTTTAAAAGGAAAAACTATTTTTGCAATAGAAGTTTCAAATCGGCTATATTCTCTAACCTGGAACTCTTGCCCTTTAAGAACCTATTTAAAGGTTTTACATTGAGGACCAGTCTAACCAATCCGTCCTGTTTTTTTATTGGAAATAAATGGCTGATCCAGCCTTTCTGTTCTGGATAAGCTAGGGAAATCTTCCCCTCTGCTAATACTTGTTCTAGGATGACGTCTAGACTCCCGTCTGCCCTGAATCTGGGTATCCGTCTTTGAAACTGAATTTTTTTCAGTGGAAGGCATAAACCATCTTTTACTATGTTTAGGTCCCAACGGTCTGCGGTAATCATCTGCCAATCTATGGCAATATATTTATGTGATTCGAACAAACAATAATACCTGTCAATAGCGTTAAAACTACTTGCAAAAATGTTTTTGATGGTATTAGGGGAATATCCCTTACCTGACTGGTTTTTCTTGTTATGGGTCCTGGTAAAACCAGCTCTTACTGAGGAAGAACCTTGTCCTTTGTTGGATGATGTCCTAAAGTGTCCCTGCTTGTAGGGCTGGCCCTCTGTACGAAAAGGCCATTTAATTGGATGTGCGGGTCTCTTAAACTTTGCAAAGGACTTTCAAGCTCTATATTGTCCTTTAACCTCCTGAATGAAATAAATACGAGGACTCCTTGTTGGCATACTCATGGCTCTCAGGGGCCAAATTACATATGCCAGTGGACGTCAACCAGCGAGCTCTTCTTATATTTGTTATATAATTAAAGGACTGACCAATAATGAGAGCTGCCCTGATAAGAGCTTTAAGCAGAGCTTGGAGGAGAGGAGGGTGTGCAATTCATATCACTCTCCTGTTCAGCTTTGGTCAGCATTAAAAGGTCCTGCTGCGTCTGCAACCTTAAATAGGGCACTTATAATGTGGTGACAGAGCCTACCTCCTATATAAGGAGATCGGCGCTATAATGTAGGTGACAGCAGTGCTTTTTATTTAGAAAAACAATCTATTTTTACCACTTTATGAACGATTTTAGATTTATGCTAATGACTTTCTTAATGCCAACTGGGCGTGTTTTACTTTAGACCAAGTGGGCGTAGTACAGAGGAGTATATGACGCTGACCAATCAGTGACCAATCAGTGTGATGCACTTCTAAACTACTAAGCCAAAAAAAAAAAACACAAAATAAAACACCAACAAATTAATAACAAAATGTTTGTAGTACTTTTAACTCCTAAGCGCTCCATGACGAAAATATTCGTCATGGAGCAGCGTTACTTAATGCTCCATGATGAATATATTCATTATGGCATCAAACCGTCACCATGTCTTAGTGCACGGTGACAGAGCTGTGATGACAGCTGACCATCACCGCTAGCCGGCTCAGGACCAATGAGAGCAGTCCTGGGTCAGCGGATCAATCAGAGCAATGTCCTATTTAAATGAAGAGGCGGGAGAACGGGGGCTGTAATCCCCGCTGTCAGAAGCAGCAGAGGAGCACAGCTAGCCGGCCCAGGACCAAAGAGAGGAGTCCTGGGTCAGCAATCGCTCTGATTGGTCTGTGAATTTTCATGGACCAATCCAAGCAATGTCGCTCCTGGACGTACTATTAGGTCATGATGAGCGCATCGTTCACGCTCAATGACCTAATAGTACCTTGACGGGAGGAACGACCATACAGGAGCTGTGACAACTGCTATCTCTTACAGCAGTTACTGCAGCTCCTTCAGCAGGGACCAATCGCGGTGATCCCCGCTGATTAACCCCCTTAGAAGACGCATTCAATAGCGATCGCGGCTTCTTAAGAGTTGAAACACTATCGAAGCCCCGTGACATGATCGCGGGCGCCAATGGTTGCTATAGCAACCAGAGGCCTAACAATGGCCTCCGGTTATGCCATCTACGGAAGTCTAGTGGGTCAGGACCCACTATGCTTGCTGTCAGTGAGTAGCTGACAGCTCTAATACACCGCACTACACATGTAGTGCAGTGTATTAGAATAGCGATCAGGGCCTCCTGCCTTCAAGTCCCAGACAAAAAAAGAAGTTAAAAAAAAGTTGTATAAAAAAAAAAAAAAAAAGATCATAAGTAATAAAATTCAAAATCCCCCTTTTCGCTTATCAGTCTTTATTATTAAAAATAATAAACTATGCATAATTGGTATCGCCGCGTCCGTAGCGGCCTGAACTACAAAAGTATTTAGTCATTCATCCTGCGCGGTGAACGCTGTAAAATAAAATAATAATAAACCATACAGAATCCCAGTTTTTTGGTCACTTTACCTCCCAAAAAATGGAATAAAAAGAGATCAAAAAGTAGCATGTACCCAAAAATGGTACTGATCGAAATAATTTATAGTGCACGGTGAACTCTGTAAAAAAAAAAAAAAAAAAAATGAATAAAAGACAATAGTAGAACTGCTGTTTTTTTTTTTAGTAACGACGCCTCTGAAAATATAGAATAAAAACTGATCAAAAAGTTGCATGCACCCCATGGAAACTACAATGAATTCCTCAAGGGGGTCTAGATTCCAAAATGGGGTCACTTTTAAGGGGTTTCCCTGTACTGGTACCTCAGAAGCTCTGCAAATGCAACATGGCGCCCAGAAACCAATCCAGCAAAATCTACATCCAAATAGCGCTCCTTCCCTTCTCAGCTCTGCCGTTTGTCCAGCCAGCAGTTTATGACCAGAAATTGCTTTTCAAATGTTGGGGTGCTTTTTCTCCTTTATTCCTTGTAAAAATTTAAAAATATGTGATTGCCTAAAAACGCTGTGTGTAAGGGCGGCTACATGTGGTTTTGTATGTCCATGTTCACACGGGGTATTTTGCCGAGTTTTTTGACGTGGAAACCGCGTCGCAAAACTCAGCAGAAACGGCCCGAGAACGCCTCCCATTGATTTCAATGGGAGGCGTCGGCGTCTTTTTCCCGCGAGCAGTAAGGCTATGTTCACACGGGGTCTTTTGCCGAGTTTTTTGACGCGGAAACCGCGTCGCAAAACTCGGCAGAAACGGCCCGAGAACGCCTCCCATTGATTTCAATGGGAGGCGTCGGCGTCTTTTTCCCGCGAGCAGTAAAACTGCCTCGCGGGAAAAAGAAGCGACATGCCCTATCTTCGGGCGCTTCCGCCTCCGACCTCCCATTGACTTCAATGGGAGGCAGGAGAAAGCGTGTTTTATGCTCGCGGCGCTCAATAGCCGCGGGCGAAAAACGGCGCGATAATTGCTGTTCACACGGAGTATTTTGGGGGAGGAATATCTGCCTCAAAATTCCGTTTGGAACTTTGAGGCAGATATTCCTCTCCCTGCACGCCGATTTTCGCGGCAATTATCGCGCCGTTTTTCGCCCGCGGCCATTGAGCGCCGCGGGCATAAAACAGCGAGATATACGCTTTCTCCTGCCTCCCATTGAAGTCAATGGGAGGTCGGAGGCGGAAGTGCCCGGAGATAGGGCATGTCGCTTCTTTTTCCCGCGAGGCAGTTATACCCCAAAATACTCCGTGTGAACATATTCTCCTTGAAGCCGACAGGGGAAAAACCGACAAGGACCCTTGTACGATATTCTACATTTGGAAACGACTGTAAACATGCAGCTAGGTATAGGAGCGTTTATTTTGTAACATGGAGAATCATTTTTCCTATTGAAGACGTTCCTATCACCGCAAAATAAACACAAGGTCACGTGGTCAGGTCACGCGCAAGCCTGTCAGCACCGACAGTTCTCTGCAGAGACATTGGGCAGGCCAGTCACACGGGTTTGTATTGGATGAACACTGAGACTGAAGATTTGAAAGAACACCCAGCCCACCACGCATGCGCAGTTCCTCATTGGCTATTGAGGCGTGGAGCTTTGTAGCTGTCATTCCAGCCGTCGTCCTGGGAACGTGTGACGTCATCTTAACCTACCAATCGTAAGGCAGAGCGATGTGTTCTCGGGGCAAATTTGAAAAGTAAGTGCGTATGAGGAGAAGAAACGGTTGTGGCACAGCGGCTGAGCGCCTCATATTCACCGCAGTACAGGGAGCGGAGCGGCCGCCGCCATGAGGAGAAGGTGAGCGATAATTACATCGTTAGCGCTCGCCTGTGACTCGTTGTGTGCTTGCTGGGCAGCCGTCATATGTCCGTAGAAGCTCAGCGCCGAGTGGGCATAGCCAGTCACATTGAATAATGACGCTGCATGAGAAGGGTTATAATATCGTGTACTCGGAGAATATAATGATTAGTTAGGACATGGACTGTATGAATTACATCGCATGTAGCTGAGAAGACTGTGCTGCATGAAGGTGCCGGGGGGCTAATGTGCCGTCTGCTGTCAAGGTGTGACACTAACATGCATGGGTATGAAGATGAGGTGCTGAGTCTTCTGGGTAAACCCCACATTGTATATTATCTGATGCAAGTTGTGTAGAACTACATGTCTCAGCCTGGGCTGCCAGCCCCCTGGTGTATGTGGTTGGCATTACGCCACTCCCCGAAACCCCTCACTGAGTATCTGCTGAGCATAAAGCGGTGATTGTTGTAATGCAGGGTCGCTGGATGTGTATTCTGTGTAAATGATGTAGTGCCAGGTTTCCATAGACCGCCTGCTCGCCGTGTCCTGTGTATATTGTTACGAGGCCATGCAATGATTCTTCATCGAATTTTAAAAAATTCCTCTGCACCGAAGTCAGGGAATCAAAACTCTTTGGGACAAAATAAAGAAATCGTTCTGGTGATTCCTATATCATGATTTCTTTTGGGTACAGTAACATATGGGTTGTCACCCAGCTTTTCCTGAGTCCTGAATAGTAACCAGGAGAAACGTGTCTGATCATCACGGTGGGAGCTGTAACTGCAGCTTGTCACCTGGCTTTTCCTGAGTCCTGAATAGTAACCAGGAGAAACCTGTCTGATCATCACTGTGGGAGCTGTAACTGCAGCTTGTCACCCGGCTTTTCCTGAGTCCTGAATAGTAACCAGGAGAAACGTGTCTGATCATCACTGTGGGAGCTGTAACTGCAGCTTGTCATCCGGCTTTTCCTGAGTCCTGAATAGTAACCAGGAGAAACCTGTCTGATCATCACTGTGGGAGCTGTAACTGCAGCTTGTCACCCGGCTTTTCCTGAGTCCTGAATAGCAACCAGGAGAAACGTGTCTGATCATCACTGTGGGAGCTGTAACTGCAGCTTGTCACCCGGCTTTTCCTGAGTCCTGAATAGTAACCAGGAGAAACCAGTCTGATCATCACTGTCGGAGCTGTAACTGCAGCTTGTCATCCGGCTTTTCCTGAGTCCTGAATAGTAACCAGGAGAAACCTGTCTGATCATCACTGTGGGAGCTGTAACTGCAGCTTGTCACCCGGCTTTTCCTGAGTCCTGAATAGTAACCAGGAGAAACCTGTCTGATCATCACTGTGGGAGCTGTAACTGCAGCTTGTCACCCGGCTTTTCCTGAGTCCTGAATAGTAACCAGGAGAAACGTGTCTGATCATCACTGTGGGAGCTGTAACTGCAGCTTGTCACCCAGCTTTTCCTGAGTACTGAATAGTAACCAGGAGAAACGTGTCTGATCATCACTGTGGGAGCTGTAACTGCAGCTTGTCACCCGGCTTTGATCTGGTCTGTTATCTGGGGAGTGGCTGTAGAGGGCATGCTTTTCATCTGGTGACCGCTATAAGTGAGCACTGGAATGCGGTGTCCTAGGTAAATATTAACAGGCTGCGCTTTGCAGCTATGAGGCCTCGGTATTTGTTCCCGTATGTTGCTAATGTTTAACGTTAATTATTTTATGCGCCCGCATGAGTACAAGTGACTGGGGCTCTGCTATAGTTACCTGGTGGCCTAGAGTGACAGTACTTGGTTAGCGGTCATGGTTCCTCGCAGTCGGCCCAGCACGATCAAGGAGTTCTTTATATCTAAGTGATGTACCATCGCTTATTATAGAGAGAAAAAAAACGCTCGTCATTCCCCACCCCATGACTATACTGGATTTGTGCCCATCAAAGCTTTTTTTCATGGAGATACAAATTTTAACTTTTGTGCTTTTTTGCAACTTTTCTATAGCCAAGAACTAATGGAGCGAGTAATAAATTCCCCTCCTCAGCGTTTTGACAGTTCGGGTATGTGCACACGGAGTGTTTTCATGTGTATTTCGGGGTGTTTATGCCTCGAAAATCGCCTGAAAAAACAAAAGCAGAACACCTACAAACATCTGGCCATTGATTACAATGGGAAATACGGCGCTCTGTTCAGACGGGGCATTTTTTTACGGCTCGTTTTCCAAAAATGGCACGTAAAAAGACGCCTGAAAAAAAAGTACATGTCCCTTCTTGGGACGTTTTTGGAGCTGTTTTTCATTCTCTAGAAAAACAGCTCCAATAATGGAGTGCCTTAAAAACGTCTCAAAATGAGGAGCTGTTTTCCCTTGATAACAGCTCCGTATTTTCAGATGTTCTTGATTTTGTGTTTGCACATATCCTTTGGGTATGTTCACACACTAAGCAAAAACCGGCAGTAAAATACGGAGCTGTTATCAAGGGAAAACCGCCTCTGATTTTCAGCCGTTTAAGCATCAAGCGGTTTTTGCAGCCATTTTTGGAGCTGTTTTTTTTTTTATTGACCCAATGAAAAACTGCATTTGGTGCAGCTAATCTGTTGGCTGGAACGTTGAGGTTGCAGATGGAGTAAGCGGTCATGAAGGGGAGGATTAGTGAATGGGGGGAAAAGCAGAAACTTGGTGGGAAAACCCCTTCACTTTTTGGCCAATAAAAAAATCCTATTTTACCATTCTTCCCATATATTTTCTGAAAGTAGACCCGTTACACATTGTAAAAATGGCACTCATCACTTTACACTCCTAGGCGCCTTCATGCAACTTTGCATCAAGTTGTAAGGTTGTGTAAAAAAAAATCTAGAAATTCCTCTCATCCCTATGTCTTTTTATATAATCGCCAGAACTATATAAACCAAAGTATACCAAATGCTGCTAAACATCCGAGTCCACAAATGAAATGATCTGATTAGGTAGAGGGGGTGACATCAACCCCCTTTTTACCAATGAGAGGATAACACGAGGAAAAATTCCTGTATGAGTTGCAGAAATGTCTGAAAATTGGTTCATAAATGTGAATGGGCTTGTTTCTGCGTGGATTTCTACAATCCTCATTCAGATGAGCTGGACAGCGGCAGAACTTGATACAACGCCTCTGCAAACTGGTGTCGGCCTGTGCGGAGATGGCTGGCGAGGAGGCAATGCAAAGCAGTCATCCACTTTTTTTCCTCCAGAATATATCCTTACTGAATACTTTACCTGACCCTAAACCGCGCTTCATTGAGGTTCCCTGGAATTACTAGAAAGTAATGGGCCAGAAGGGTCTATGCACCAATGCCACAAGATTTTGCAGGTAACCGGCCGTTTTACCCACAACACGGCACGGCTACGAGCGGTTTTACAACTACACTGAACAGCTTGTCTGTGCAGTTTTTGGCCACGTCAATACTTCCCCATGGGGCTTTACCCTTATAGTTGAGGTGAATCTACTAAAGTACCTTGAGAAGGGAGGTAGGGATTGTTTGCATACATCTGGTGGTGTGCCATTTTTACAATGTGTAACGGGTTTAATTTCATAAAATATGTGGGTATAATGGTAATTTTTATTTTTATAACTAGTCTGTGGTGCTACAGACTAATGTTACCAAAAATAGTGCCTTTATGTTCTCAAAGAGGTAGAAGAACCGCAGCGCACACGTTATCCGGGTAAAAGAGGTGTCTTTATTTCACCAAAATAGCGACGTTTCGACCCCAACCAGGGTCTTTCTCACTTGTGTGCTGCGGTTCTTCTACCTCTTTTTGCCGGTTTTGGAGTTGTCCGGCTGCAGCTTGACACTGCCTGCACCGATTCAAAAACTTCCTTCCTGTTTAGACGCCCCTGTGAACGCTCTCTGGGACTGTGATGTGCTGCTGATCTCTTTTCTTTGGATACCTTAAGTGACCTCAAATGCCTTAGGCCTCATGCACACATCCGCCACCATTTTCACGTCCGTTTAAAACAGATCCGTGTGTCCGTTGTGACATCCGTGTGGTTTCCGTTGTCACTCCGCGTCCGTTCCATTTTAAACGGATGCTGTTTTTCCATTTGTCTTCCGTTTTAAACGGTCTGTTTAACATCCATCTTGTGTGTTGAATGCAGGGAACTTTGGCATGCCCTGTCGTTGCTTAGCAACGGATCCGTGAAAAACAGACGGCACACGAATGCCGTCCCGTTTTTAGACGGATCCATAGACTTCAATGGGCCTCACGGTCACTGAACGGCAGACAAAAGTAGTACATGCACTACTTTTGACGGAACCGACGAACGGAACCGTCAAAACAACTGAAGTGTGCATGGCCCTATAGAAATGAATGGGTCAGGGTGCGATCAGTTAAAAATACAGATAGCGCCCTGAAGAAAATAACTGAAGTGGGCATGAGGCCTTGGGGTCTATGCACCATGGCATTGCTATGATTATGGTGGCACACAGAGCATCGTTCTCTTTGGCAGCCCCATAGAAATGAATGTAGTGGTGGTCGTGCGTGCGCACTACTGCCCCATTCCTGTGGATAGGTGATAAATCTTCATTATGATTAAAGCCCTCTAATATCACCACAGCGCTACTGTGGGTAAATTGAGCATTAAAGGGGTAATGCGATATTTAGATATTCATAGGTTATCCGCAGGATATGCCATAAACGTTTGATAGATGCAGGACCCGCACCTATTTTCCGAGCAGAGGTCCTTTATCTCGCCTGGTGAGGTCGCTGCTGGCAGTGCACAGGACGATAGGAATTCGAGAAACAGTGGAGCTCCCACAGAAATAAATTGGCGTTACGGAAACAGCTTTCGAGAGTTAGGTGCGGAGCCCCAGAGGTGCGATCCGCATAGATCAGACCTTTACAGCATATCCTGTGTTTATGGAATAAATGTCTATGTTGGGAATACCCCTTTTAATGGGAACCTCTCACCTCTGTTATGCTGCCCACATTGAGGGCGGTATAATATAGTGACAGACATTTAGCGGTCTGTCACTTATGTGCTAATGTGAACCCCATGGTGTTCTAACTAGTTCAGTAAAACATCGGGGACCGAGTGATGCACCCCTATTATGGCAATGCTAAACTGTCCATACACTAGAATTGATCCTGCCCCTGGCAGACTTTGCGTTCACCTGTTATTGAAAGGGGAGCAGCAGTGTAAATGTTCCTCTTCCCCATATCGCCGCTGCAGGAACAACAGGGCGTTATCATTACCTATAGAAATCCGTGGGTGTATGTTGCGTTTAATAAATGCTGGTCCTCCAGGGCCAATAGCCATGCTACATGAACTTGTCATCTTTAGCTATAGGGGGTTATTGATTTGAGGAGTGCCCTCTACCTGCTCAATCCCGTGTATTAGGGCATAGGAGAAAGCGTTGTACACAGCGGGCAACACCTTTCAGTGTTATTACAAATTAGAATAGTTGAATATTCTGCACAGAATAATTTCCAAAGGTGGCCAAACACCTTCAAGATGGCAACTATTCCTCCCGACCCCTGCCGAACTGAGCGTGCTTGAATTGTCAAGGAAAGGGTAATAACCCGCTGCCAGACTTTTGTGGCGGAGCTCATTTGCCTTAAAGAGGCTCTGTCACCAGATTTTGCAGCCCCTATCTGCTATTGCAGGAGATAGGCGCTGCAATGTAGATTACAGTAACGTTTTTATTTTTAAAAAACGAGCATTTTTGGCCAAGTTATGACCATTTTCGTATTTATGCAAATGAGGCTTGCAAAAGTCCAAGTGGGTGTGTTTAAAAGTAAAAGTACAACTGGGCGTGTATTAGGTGCGTACATCGGGGCGTGTTTACTACTTTTAGTAGCTGGGCGTTCTGATGAGAAGTATCATCCACTTCTCTTCAGAACACCCAGCTTCTGGCAGTGCAGACACACAGTGTGTTCTCGAGAGCTCACGCTGTGACGTCACTCACAGGTCCTGCCCCAGGTCCTGCATCGTGTCGGCCACATCGGCACCAGAGGCTACAGTTGATTCTGCAGCAGCATCAGCGTTTGCAGGTAAGTAGCTACATCGACTTACCTGCTAACGCCGATGCTGCTGCAGAATCAACTGTAGCCTCTGGTGCCGATGTGGCCGACACGATGCAGGACCTGTGAGTGACGTCACAGCGTGATCTGCCAGAAGCTGGGCGTTCTGAAGAGAAGTGGATGATACTTCTCGTCAGAAAGCCCAGCTAGTAAAAGTAGTAAACACGCCCCGATGTACGCACATAATACACGCCCAGTTGTACTTTTGCTTTTCAACACGCCCAGTTGGACTTTTGCAAGCCTCATTTGCATAAATCCGAAAATGGTCATAACTTGGCCAAAAATGCTCGTTTTTAAAAAATAAAAACGTTACTGTAATCTACATTGCAGCGCCGATCTGCTGCAATAGCAGATAGGGGTTGCAAAATCTGGTGACAGAGCCTCTTTAAGAAGAAATGTCAGCCGTATATCGAATACATGAAATCGTTGGATTCAGACGACATCAGTCTAATGGTTATGGCCACCTTTTAGTTTGGTCAGCAGAAGTGCGCTCATGAAGGTCCTTTTACACCGACCAATTTTGGCCATAACGAACGCCAATCAACGAGACAGCTCAGCGGTCAGTTGTTCCTTTCACAAGGAGCTATGATGGGCTACTCCGATCGCTCTACCCCATACATTGCTATCGTGTCGGCAGCACATCTTCCGGTTTACACAGGGAGACATGCTGCCGACAACGATAATATTTTAGGCTGCGTAAACAATGCAATCACCCGATGAACGAGCTCTTACTAGTTCATCGACTGATCGGTGCCCCGTTTACATAGGACAATGATCGGGAGCGAGCTTTCATATGAATGCTCATTTGCCCGATCATTGGCCCATGTGAAAGGGCCCTAAGGAACACTGACCAAATACTATGAAAAGACCCATCGTCAGAAAACCCCTTTAACATTTCCCATGTCTGGTGTAGTTCACCTGTATATGTTTAAGGCTGGGTTCACACGACCTATTTTCAGGCGTAAACTAGGCGTATTATGCCTCGTTTTACGCCTGAAAATAGGGCTACAATATGTCGGCAAACATCTGCCCATTCATTTGAATGTGTTTGCCGACTTACTGTGCAGACGACCTGTCATTTACGCGTCGTCGTTTGACAGCTGTCAAACGACGCGTAAAAATACAGCCTCGTCAAAAGAAGTGCAGGACACTTATATACATTATGTGCAGGACACTTATATACATTATATGCAGGGCACTTCTTTCAGACGTAATTTGAGCCGTTCATTGAACTCAATGAAGAGCAGCTCAAAATTTACGGCTGTCAGAGAAGCCTCGCAAAATGCGAGGAGGAGCATTTACGTCTGAAACCAGGCAGCTGTTTTCTCCTGAAAACAGTCTGTCTTTTCAGACGTAAAAGCCTCTCACCGTGTGCACATACCCATAACCTTAGGTTTGGTTGGTTGGTTTATGTTTGGACTGAATATAAACCCTCTCCAGACAGTGAGTTCTGAGTGATCTCATCTTGTTAGTGCGAGCAGTCTGAGGGTGGGGCAGCAGACGCTTAATATATCTCCATGTAGCCGTTGCATTCCTGTTTCATGCCGTCATATACAGCGGAGAACAGGAATTTTGTATAATGTGCAAATTGTTTTACAGATTCTTATGCTGTCAAAATAAGTCTTTTGGGTTTAGAGGGGACCAATGGTTAAATGTAAGTTTAACCGGTTCAGATCTGATGTATTTTTGGTATTTGTGACTGGACATCGTTTATATTGCAATATAAAAAAATAATCTTACGTGCAGCAGTAGAACGAAATATTTTTCAGCCCATTAACTATTAAAATGAGTTGCTGCAAGTGATTAAAGGGGTTGTCCGCTATCAGCAAATGTTGTTTTTTTGTATAATTTAAGTTATACAATTTTCCGATCTACTATCTGTATTAATTCCTTAAGTTTTCAAAATCTCTGCTTGCTGTTATTCAGTTAGAACATTCATTGTTTACTTCCAGTGGATGAAATTCTGTCCATGGTCATGTGATTGACATCCAGGTGCTAAGATCTTTAGAAGACACAGCTCTGATACATACTGTTACTGTAACGAGCCGCGCACCTGTGTGTCCATCACATGGCCGTGGACAGTTTTATCCACTGGAAGTAAACGATGAATGTTCTTACTGAATAACAACAAGCAGAGATTTTGAAAAGCGCGTGGAATTAATATAGAAGTTTATTAAATTGTATAGCTTTTAATGATACAAAAATAACAATTTGCTGAAACCAGACAATCATTTTTAAAGGGGTTATCCAGGAATTTAAACGAGGGCAACGACCCCTTCAAACAGCTGATTGGTGGGGTGCCGAGAGTTCATCCCCCACAATCTAATACTGCTGACCATCAATATGAAAATCCTGGATAACCCCTTGAAGTCATCCTTGGCTAATAATACTTCTCAAAAGTGCAAGGAGGAGTTTTTTTGCTTTGCTGAAAATAT
Source organism: Rhinoderma darwinii (assembly GCF_050947455.1). Lineage (NCBI taxonomy): Eukaryota > Metazoa > Chordata > Amphibia > Anura > Rhinodermatidae > Rhinoderma > Rhinoderma darwinii. Next base: position 300,509,707 of record NC_134689.1, on the reverse strand, counting down.
TTAGTGCGACCTCTGCTTGGAACGTATTTAGTTCTCCGTATTATCAGTAATTAACCCCATCTTCTGGGGCTTTATATGAGTTTGTCCGCTCGTAACGGGATTGCTGCGTATTTTACGTTTGGAATTGCTATCTGAAAATACGCCGCGGAATACAGTAGCAGCAAAGTGGGTGATATTTAACAAACCTCATCCACACGCTGTAAAAAATTTACGAGCAGAAATTGACCTGCGGTGCGTATTTTTCGTCCCGTAACATGTCAATTCCTGCTGCAGAAAGTAGACTGAATTGCGGCGTTTTTCAGATGAGATGTCACCATCTTCCATCATTGAAAAAAATTCTGCTAAATCCGCACCATTTTCTGCAGGAAAAACGTCAGGAAGCATTTTTCCCACAGCGGAATGTCTGCAGCAATTCCGTTCCGTGTGGAGAAGCCCTAATACATTTATAACCAGCAGATACGTAAACAACGCAGCATATGCAACTCCAAATGCAGCAGGACTGATGTAAGCACATTGTCAACTAGATACATTAAGGCTGAGTTCACACAGGGCAGATACGCTGCATGCTTTTACGGAGCGTATCTGCCCTGTGTGCCGCAGGGAATTCCGGGCAAAAAACCCCACCGAACTATGGTGCAGTTTTTCAACCAGAATGTCTGCTGCGGAAAATTGCCGCATTTAGCAGGCTGGCCTCCTGGGATGGAGTTTCATCCCCGGAGACCGTTGCAGCAGCAGTCACATGGGATGAAACGTCATCCTGGGAGGCCAACCTGGAGGAAGAAACACAGACTTGTGTGTAAGTCTAAGATTTTTTTTTTCTTCTGAGATGCATTTTTTGCAACTTTTTTTGTTGCGGGTTTTACCTCCCCATTGAATTCAATAGGGAAAATCCGCAACAAATAAGCAGCGTTTACCAAATACAATTGGCATGCTGCGGAATAAAATTCCGCAATACATGTCAATTTCTGAGCTTTTTTCCGCTCAGTATTTACGCAACGTGTGGAGGAGATTTGTTCTATCTTGTCTACTTTGCTGCTACTGTAGTATTCTGCGGATTTTCCGCAACTAATTCTGTTGCCGAAGTTTCACAGTATTTACGCGTTATGTGAACTGACCCTAAGGCCGGATTCACACGAGCGTGTGCGTTTTGCGCGCACAAAACATACTGAACAGCTCCGTGTGTGTTCATATGGTGCACGGCTGCGTGATTTTCGCGCAGCCGCCATCATTATGACATTCTGTTTGGATGTTTGTAAACATAAAAGTACGTGGTGCTTTTCGTGAGTTTTACGCAGCGGACACGCTGCGTGAAACTCAGACAGTCTGCACGGCCCCATAGACTAACATAGGTCCGTGCGAGGCGCGTGTAAATCACGTCGTTGCACGGACGTATATCACTTGGGCATGCCCTATTTTCAGCCATTCTCCCGGCCGTCCGGCTCCTGTAGAAGCCTATGGGGCTTGGTAATACACGGCCGTCACTCTAATGTGTTCCGAGTGACGGCCGTGTCTTCCGTCGCTCGCGCTCTCCTCACAGTGCGAAGTGCATGTGAGGAGGAGGAGGGTATTTTCTTGCTCCCTGTAGGCCGAAGCTGTGGCCGCGGATTCTGCTTCAGGAGAATTCCCTGACTTCACTGTCCATATATGGACAGTGAAGTCAGGGACTACTCTTGGAATGGTTGCGCTATGTACAGAAAGGTAGGGGGGTGGTGCCATCTATGGGGGGGGCTGTGTGGCACTACTTAGGGGGGGGGGCTGTGTGGCACTACCTAGGGGGGGGGGCTGTGGCACTACCTAGGGGGGGGGGCTGTGGCACTACCTAGGGGGGGGGGCTGTCTGGCACTACCTAGGGGGGGGGCTGTGTGGCACTACCCAGAGGGGGCTGTGTGGCACTACCTAGAGGGGGCTGTGTGGCATTACCTAGAGGGGGGCAGCGCTTTAGAGCTCAACATAGTGAGATGTCCGACATCGAAATCCGATAAGTCCTGTTGCCCGTGAATAAAACTGCATTCTCTTGGTAATAGATTCCCTTTAACCTTCTGTGTAGTTGGCCAGCAGTGCTTTTCTGTGTGTCCTTTGGCAAGTGGGAATGTCCATCCTTCTGAAAGCTTCGCAGTAAGACGTCATGGGCCACATGCAATCTCTGCCGTAAACTGAGATATAATGAATGTGTATTTTTAAGTAGGAATATGGTACCGATCACCAAATTGAATCACATTGGTCTCACGTGTTTGTTTTAGCGACGCAATAGCTGCAGAGTCTGTAGCGTGCTTAAATTCTGCATTGGCTCGTCTTCGAGATATCTGGGAAGAAATTGGAATACCAGAAGACCAGAGATTGCAAAGGACAGATGCAGTCAAAAGACATGTAAATGTAAGTACATTGTTTGCTTTATTAAAGAAATAAAATACAAAATACTCGCATTAAAAAATATTTTGTATCTGCTTAATAAGCTTTAAAGCGGTTTTCTAAAAACTGTAAAAATGTGTGCTGTTTTGTCCTATTATGCGCATTGTTTCTGGGGGAGAATATCTCTAGTACAGTGACATGCGAGGCTTACACCCGTGACTCCGTGCTCTGCTGTGTGTGTGAGCCCTGGATCAAAACTTCATTTGATCACCAGAATTTGGTGATTTATGGTTTTATAACCTTGAGCTATTGCCATTTTATTATTCCATTGTGGTGCGCCAATTCTGCAAAAGTGACAACAGTAAGTGATGCCATATTGGTTGTCCCTTTTAAGTTTGGCTTTTCAGAAACTGGTGACTGACTTATTTTTGGGCACGGTCAATCAGTAACAACTTTACTATCCGTTTCTGAGAAACCACTTGGGTTTTAAAAAAAACACTTAGAATGCTATAAAATAGGAATACACACCTTACCAATGCCTGCTGGTCCTGTTATGGCGCTTTCCAGGACCCCCGCCAGTCTCTTTTCTTCTCCAGCAATGATGTCAGCACGGATGTGTGACTGCAGCAGCCAATCGGTGGTCGCAATGGTGACCCATCACAACTCACAGAAAACCAGTGATTAACTGCACCGGTCACATGTCCGTGACGACACGTCCTTTCTGGAACAGGAAGAACAGACTGGCAGGGCACCGGTGAATGAACGGAAGCGGCGGGGCATTGGCAAGGTGAATATTTATTTTATTGTTTTCTAGTGTGTTTTTTTTTTTTTTTAATTATTTGGTGACTGGACAACCCCTTTTATGTAAGACAAACTTTAGCTACTGCTCTAACTTCTGATTCACTAATATATAGTTTTTACATTTTACGCATAAATTATTTTTAATTGTCATCACTGAAATTTAAGGAGGTTGTAATTTCTAAGATTATGTGATAGTTTAACAGTATTTTTAAGGTATTTACAGTCCATATTACTTCCATGTAACAGGTTCTTTTGACACGAATGATTGAAGAAGAAGAACAATTGAAAGATCGTCTTCTGAAGAGCATTGATGTCTGCCGCCAAGAACTGAATACTCTTTGTGAGGAGCTGCATCTTCCACCATTTGAAGTGAGTATAATAATCTGTGAGGGGAAATGATGTTTCCTAAAATAACTAAGCTTTTCATCATGCACTGAGAACTTTTTTTTTTTTCTTATGAGAACTGAATTCCAGAAGATTTCTGTTATTTGACTACTTCTTTTTCCAGCTTTGAACTGGAATTAGGAGGTTGTTGTCAACAATCCACCCAGTAAAATAGTGGCTACGTGCCACGTGTCTGTCTAATCGTCATTCTCCTCTGTACTTGCTGAGTCTTCCTTCTCTGAGCTTGAGATAACTTTCTGAACGATTCTCATTGATCTTAACATAACCATAAACAAACCTGTCTGGTGGACCAAATGATCATTTTCTTTCTAGCCAGGATAGCCAAACAATAAGGTTGGACAAGACTGAAATTGCGGACAAATATCAGTTCTGAGTGGCCAAATTTACTGAGCTGCTAAAATAACGTCATTCCTAGGAGTAAAAATGGAGGTTTCATTTTAAAACCACAGTGTTTTAGTGCAGCAGCCTGAGGGTCATCATTTTAACTCTTAGGCTGGGTTCACACAACCTATTTTCAGGCGTAAACGAGGCGTATTATGCCTCGATTTACGCCTGAAAATATGGCTCCAATACGTCGGCAAACATCTGCCCATTCATTTGAATGGGTTTGCCGACGTACTGTGCCGACGACCTGTCATTTACGCGTCGTCGTTTGACAGCTGTCAAACGACGACGCGTAAAATGACTGCCTCGTCAAAGAAGTGCAGGACACTTCTTTGGACGTTTTTGGAGCCGTTTTCTCATAGACTCCAATGAAAACCGCTCCAAAAACGGACGTAAAAAAACACTGCGAAAAACGCGAGTTGCTCAAAAAACTTCTGAAAATCAGGGGCTGTTTTCCCTTGAAAACAGCTCCGTATTTTCAGACATAATTGCAGTTATCGTGTGCACATACCCTAATTCCTGAAAAGGATTGTGATTTGGTGTTAAGAGGTTGGCTTTCTGTTTTTCAGGAAGATGAGGATAGCACTACCTTGCAGGTGGAGAAGGACTTGCGTACACGAGTAGAAGTCATGTTTAAACAGAAGAAAGAGAGAATGCAGGAGCTGAAACTGTTGAAACAGCGGGATCAAGACCTGTGTGACATCCTGTGCACGGCTCCTTACTACGCTGACGGCCACCGTGTTCCAAGTGTGGATGAGCTCGATCAATTTAGGAGGCATTTAGCGGAGCTTTCTGCAGAAAAGGTTCATTCAGATACGTTCTACGTCTATAAAATAATGGCCATGACTTGTTCTAGACTGTTGTGTTCTTATACAGTTGTTGTTGTTTTAACTCCCTGACACCATAGGATCTTCGTGAAGCCGAATTTGTGAAAACCAAGAAAAAAATAATTCTTTGTTTGGAAGAACTGGACCGCTTGCCTGACACAAGTTTCGAGAGGGAAGTGGTGTGTGAAGAAGAGGAGGCTTTCTGTCTATCAAAAGAAAATCTCGCAGCTTTACATCATCTTCTTTTTCAGGTCAGAACCTATTCCATTTTGTTTTTTTTATCTCCATCTCTTCCAGTGAGTTTTTATGGCAGTGGTGTCAGTGTCATAGTAACAATGTGTTTTTTTGCAGTTAGAAGAACAGATCCGACAAAATAAGTCATTATGTAAAGAACTGCGGGCCAAAATTATTGAACTATGTGATAGACTTCAGGTACCTCTAGAGGAGAGGGAGGCTTTTGCAGTTCATATGGCCGGATCAAAAGGAAAAACCATAAAAGCGGTAAGAATTGTTTATTTCCTAAAAATGTGATTTGTATGCATACTGTTAATAGTCCCTATATCTTAGTTGTACCTTAGTTGTATCTTAGTTGTATCTTAGTTCTATTGGTGCTATATGCCTTATACTTTTCCTTGCCCGCACACCTTTTGGGGACACACCACACCACTTTACTAACCAGTATCACCTCTGGTATGGAAGGTTCTCATATACACAATAAGTCCAAAATCTAAGGAACCGCAAAAAAAGTAAAACATGTGGTAGCTGTATACTAAGGTTTCCGTTCTGTAATCTGCTCGTATGTTTTCCAGTTACAAGATGAAGTGGATCGTCTCCAGGAGCTGAAGCTGCAGAATATTAGAAATGTTATTGAAGTGATTAGAACGGAGCTGTCCTCCTACTGGGATAAGTGTTTTTATAGCAATGAGCAGAGGCAAGCCTTTGCTCCATTTTATGACGGTGAGATTTTCTACATTATTTTCTTGGCTAGATAGTAAATAATATTTTGTACACAGTTTTTGGGAAATTCTTGTTGCTAGCAGAATGTCATTGGAGGCTAATTGTCTCTTCTTAGAGGACTACTGCGAAGACCTTTTAAGCCTTCATGATGCTGAAATTGACCGCATCAAGCGATATTATGAGGTGCACAAAGGGATGTTTGAAGGTGTCCAGAAATGGGAAGAAAATTGGCGTCTTTTTCTAGAGTTTGATGTAAGTAAATAGTATTTGTGAGGTGTGACGTATAACTTGTCTTGGATTGCAATGCTATGATGTTTGTTTAAAATGTGCCAACAGGTTTCATATTGGATTCATAAAGCTATTGCTGGATAGAGGTCCTCAAATTATTTTATTACCAACTCTTTAAACTAATATTTAAGCGTTCAAAGCAAATCGACATTGTGTTGAAGGCCTTGTATACAAAGGGCACGTTTGATGCAAAATTTCCATGTATTTTTTTTTTTAAGTCAAAACTAGGAACGGAACCTAAACAAAAAAAATATATTTAAAAAAGGCCTTAGAGGGGGAAAAAAACACTTTCTTAGTTAGCCTGTAATAACATTTAAGATAGCTTATTAATGTAGTTGTATTTTAATTTTTGCCCTGAAACTGCAAATGAAACGCTAGTCATGTGTTTCTGGAACCCCTGTAGCTTTTACCTACGTGACTTCTTGCCACCTCTTCTTGCAGTTTGTGTCCGCGCGTGATCGAAAGGGGCTGGCACTTTTTAAGTCCTGACTCTCTCCTTTTCACAAAGCCGTACAGAGGGCGGCGATTGGTCTGCCGAGAGGGCAGTAAAGCGTGACAGGACTTTTAGTAAAGCTGCACCAGTTTAGGACTAATTCCCTCCCGCACACCGGAAGTGTGGGAGCGTTTCGGCCGTGATATCGGGGGTAGGTGACAGACACAAAAAGATACTTTTTTTTTAGATTGTCATCTATTGGCATTAGTTAAGCATTTTGTATGGGGGGGGGGGGGGGTTTGTATTTTTGGAGGCCGTTGGACAACCCCTTTAAGGTGTCTCCTCTCTTAAATCAAAATCTGGTTTTGGCTTAAAAAAAAAAAAAAAAAATGTGACCGCGATCTAATAGTGTGAGTACACCGCGCTTGCACTTCTTAAAGGGTTTTTTTTTCCCGTCGCATACTTTTATATCATACGTCTATTCGGTGGAGGTCTAACGCCTGGGATTTCCGCTGATCTTGAGAATGTAGCTGTCCGGACACCGTTTCTTAGGGAAAAGTGGCAGCATATAAGCAGTCGCTTTTACAATACAAGTCGAATAAGCACTCCATTGACAGCCACTTTCCAGTCGGATCCCTATCGATCAGACTAAAGGCATATCGAAGTCTACAGTGGTAAAACCTCTTTAATAGAAGCTCTGTTTAAAATAACGCTCATGAAAGCTGTGGGAAAGAGAGGGTGCGGAGGGTGAGCAATTCTGAGGGTCTGCGCAGGTGACTTTCATGACAAAATATACTTTCATTGATTTCTACATAAGGAACTCCTGTCCTTTTGAAACGTGTTCACATACAGAAGTAGCAGGACTGATGGCACAGGTTTCTTTCCCTTGCATCCCTTTAGCTGCTCTCTGTGGCTTTATTATATTTTTGTTTTGCAATCCTTTTACGCTGCTCTGCCTTATGTCAAATGCTGGCCCAGCCATATAACCTAATAGTCCACAGATGAGAATTCTGACACTCCATTGATTGCTGTCTGTACTGAAGAATATGATGTGTCTTGAGATGCAAAAGTCTATACATAAATAAGATGTCTGGGATTGTTTATAGTTCTAGACCAGCAATGATTTTTTTTTTTTTTTTTTTTTTTTTTTTTATGCATTACATACTAGGGATGGTGACTTTTTTTTTTTTTTTTTTTTTTTTTTGTATGATCAATTTCTAGCTTAATAGGTTATGTGGGTATAATGCGATTTATATTAATTACCTATCTTTTGGACTATTTACTTTTTTCTTAGAAAAAGACAACGGACCCGAACAGGTTCACAAATCGGGGAGGGAACCTCTTAAAAGAAGAAAAACAAAGGGCAAAATTGCAGAAAATGCTTCCAAAGGTACGTGAAAGTGTTTTAATTGGAGTCTGACTATTTCTAAATAAAGTTACTGCACTTCTAATTTGTCGGCACGTTTGTTTCTAGTTGTGTGCGATGCTCAACCAGGTTATTATAAAAAATGTATAGTATCTTCCAGTGAGTTTACATTGAAGTATGCATGTGTCAATTATTTATGTTCCCTTTTAGCTGGAGGAAGAGTTAAGGGTTCAAATTGCAGCGTGGGAAGAGGAACAAGGGCAGGAGTTCTTTATGAACGGGAAGAAATTTATGGCCTATGTAACAGAGCAGTGGAATGCGTTTCATTTAGATAAAGAAAAAGAGAAGCAAGAGAGGGTAAGATCTTACACGAAAACATCATTTTTTTTTTTCTAGCACAACCTTTCTATATGATAACTGTCTGGTATTTTGCGTCTCCTTACGTATAGTTGATTATTCAGCATACTAAATGCCACTATGTACAGACAATATTTGATTTGTTTGGGTTTGTTTAATTTTGATGCAGTTAATGAAGAAGAGTCGCCAGCTAGAGGAAGAAATGTATTATGGAAGTGCACCAAAAACCCCAAATAAGCGAAGAGTTCTTGGGGCTACTACGCCAAGTAAAGTGCGCAAGGTCTGCTCTACACATCTCTATACTTAGTAATTGTGATGCTTAAGTCTGATCTCTTATATTAATGTAAAGTATTAAACTACAGGTTGACATTTAGTTAACCTACATATATATATAGTATATATCACGGAATTGTTCATGCAAGCTGGTTGACTAGAATTGACCTAGTTGTAGTGGGGAAGTGTTTCAATAATAGAGCTTAAATGTGACGGCAAAACCAAATTGTAGCCCTGCAAATTTGTGAGCATAAAATCTGCTGTTTATGGCAGCCTGTAGTCTTCCTGCCATAAAAGAGCCTATGTTGTGATGTGGGGCCCCTGCTCTATTAGAAGGTTTCTTCTGCTCAAAGACAAAACTATTTCTAGAATAGACTTATATTAGGAAATTCCTGCACATATGTAACTCCCAAATATATATTTAGGTTCAGTTAAAGTGTAGCTAAACGTTCGACAAACTTCTGACATGTCATAGTGACATGTCAGAAGTTTATATTGGTGGGGGTCTGAGCACTGAGACCCCCACCAATCGCTAGAACGAAGCGTTCAATAGAAAGTCTATGAGCCCGTACACAGATACATTTATTTCTGGAAAAAGCCGAACAGACACGAAGTAGCTGAGCGCTCACACGAATGCTTCAGCTGCTTCGTTCTAGAGATTGGTGGGGGTCTCAGTGCTTGGACCCCCACCAATACAAACTTCTGACATGTTACTATGACATGTCAGAAGTTTGTCGAACCTTTAGCTACAACGTTTAGTTGTTTTTTTGTTTTTTTCTGTCGCTATTGTTCCTGTAATAACATTGTGCGATACGGAGAAGATATTTGAATAACCATTATCAATGAGGCTATTTTTTTTCTAATTCTATGCACACATCCATTGCATAAATACGGTACACACTTTAAAGGGGTTGTTTTTCTAATTCTGAACATGTCTGCCTTCTTCCAAAAACAGCACCACACCTGTCCACAGGTGGTGTGTGATATTACAGCCTAGCTCCATTCACTGCAATGGATCTGAGCGGCAATACTAGACACAATCCATGGACCGGTGTGGTGCTGTTTATGGTGTACAGGGCAGTCACATTTTTCTAATCCTGTACAAACACTTTAACACCTTTCCAGCTAATAGAACGATAGGTGATACCGTAGCAGCATTCGTGTTGCAAACTGTATGCTCTGCACTGCCTCGGCTTTACCAGTGTGTTCTATTAACCCCTTAATGACCGGGCCTGAAAAGGTCTTAGGCCCCATTCACACGACCGTGTTTGGTCCGTGATATACAGTCCGCACGTCCCGGACCGAACACCATGCAGGGAGAAGGGCTCCTAGAATCATACTTGTCTATGACGCTAGGTGTCACTGTCTCGCTGCGGGACAACTGTCCAGTACTGTAATCCTGTTTTCAGTACTGGACAGTAGTTCCGCGGACATGCAGTGACACCTAGCGTCATAGATACGTGTTCTGCTAGGAGCCCAGCTCCCTGCACTGTGTTCGGTCCAGGACATGCAGACCGTATATCACGGACCGAACACTCGTGTGCATGGGGCCTTAATGACCAGCTACATTTTTCAGTTTTTACCTCTCAGCATTTCAGCAGCCATAACTTTTTTTTATTTTTTCATTGACGTGGCCGTATGAGGCCTTGTTTTATGCGGGAGTAATTGTATTTTTTTTTTTCATAGATAGGAGGTAGAAAAAAAACATATTTTGATTCTTCAGGTTATTGCGGTAGTTTAGATACCTAATATGTGTAGGTTTTTTGTTTTTATTTAGTGTAAGGGCAATAAAATATATATTTTATGCAAAATAATGACCTTTTTTTTTTTTTTTACGTTTATTTTTTTTAATCCCATTAAGGGATCGCTTTATAACTTATTTTTTACTTGTAACGTATTAGCATACTCTTTGTTATTTCATCATACTGTGTCCCTATAGTGTGACCGAACAGCAGGCAAACTGAACAGACAGCCCTGGGATCATTTCTAGGTCCCCAGGGCTGACTGCAGACTGATTTCCCGGTGTTTGATCAGGTCACCGGGTTTCCGATGACTAGATCAAAGAGGGGAGTTCCCTTTGATATTGCGCGCAGTCATGGACCGCTGCAATCAAAGGGTTAAACAGCTGGGGTCCAAATGTTTTCCGACCCCAGCTGTGTTCAGGAGGCTGCTCTAAGCAGGAGCTGTAAGTTACAGCTCCTGATCTTTAGAGACTGAACGCTCACACAAGCGCTCATCAGCCTCATCTACAGCGACGCCAAAAGACATCGCTGTAGACTAAGGACCTGCACCGCCTGCCGTCAAAAGATGGTGGGCGGTCATTAAGGTGTTAAGTAAATTACTTGGCGTTTAATTATACAGTAACCAGTAACTGCTATGCATGTGCATTTTTGTTCCTTCCTATTCCTTCACTAACTTGCCTGCTTTTACACCCCTCAGCTTAATGGCACGTACGTTTCCAGTTCTACCAACAGCACGCTACGTCCCACATTCAGTGGGACAATGTGCCACTCACCTGTATCACGTCCACCCCCTAGTGGTGGCAAGGTCAGTTAATATGGGAATATTTTTAGTATCTAACCATATTCATCATTCGACTTTAGCTGCCTAACTTACAGGTTTTAGTTTCAGTGATCCTTCATCCAGTTGTAAAAAATTACCGGGGTTATCGCCTGCAAATGTTCTAAAGCAAAGTAAGGATCAGTGCTCATCTATTGTTTACCACGGCGATACAGTGCTGACTTCGGCGGTCCTTTGTTTACAAGTGGGTAGCTTTTGCCTACAGCAGTTAGAGGCCTCAGCGGTCACGTACCGTGTTCTTGGCATTATGGCACCCATTGCTGAGTATTCATGCCAGGGATACGGCACGTGACCGCTGAGGCCTCTGTCTGCCGAGGTCACATCCTGACCGCATGTGAAGAAACGCTGGAAGGACTGCCGGAGCGTCAGCGCTGGGGAAGGGAAGAATAGCTGTGCACTTTCTTTTTTTTACTTTTTAGGATATTTGCATCTGTTTCTAAAAAAAAATTATGTTGGATAATCGCTCTTAAAAAGTAAATTTCATTCTAGGAGGATGTTCAGAATAAGCGCTCATGTGTGGTTAGGAGTAATATCCGTATTTATGGCTACAATGTCACCGGTGTGATGTGTTTTTCCTAAGCCCAGCAGTTTATATTTTTGGACCAATCTTTTTAGATCATTTAAGAGTAACAGTGAATGTGATTGCTCAAAACCCACAGTGAACAATTCTAGAATCATTCAGTGACCAGCAAACCCCTTTAGATTGATTTGCCGCTTAGTAGAATTTTCCTTGTACTCTAAAGATAATATAACTCAGACAATGTATTGCGTATTCTCATCTTCACGGTTTTACTTTCTGCATTTTTGAGTTCTCACTGTACGGATTTTTACGTCACGGATTTGCTGCGGATCTTTCTCTTTGTGTTGCGAAGGAGGAACTCCGTGCCACATCCGCAACATAAAAAGGCAAGCTGCGGCTTTGAAGGTCTGCTTCATGTAAATGGAGTTTTGTAAAACCCCATTATCTAACATTGCACTGTAAATTTGCTGTGGATTTTCAATCTGGAGTTTGCACTGAAAATCTGCGACATCCACCATGTCTAAACATAGCCTAGTAGCATTTATTTACAAATTAAGTAAAATATATTTGATTCCTTTAAGACTGGACTGCCTATCCGAACTCCAACCAGACCTTTCAAGACGCCACAAGCAAGGAGACTGGAGAAGAATAAAGAGAACCTGACGCAGTTAAATGGAACCGCCATGAGCGGTGGGTGCCATCTCACAATTCCTGCCCAGCGTAACCTCAGCGTTAACTCAGTTGCCAGCACCTATTCTGAGTTTGCGGTAATTCACCTTTTCTAAGACAAACACAAATAACAGCAGCAGCAGCATCACACAGTCAGGAAGGGGTGGGGGCTTAAAAAGTAGAAGACATTCGCTCCAACACATTATGTAAAGAAGTGCAGTGTTGTCTGTGATTCCCTAGCTGAATTGGCACCGGTCTTGAGCATTTATAATATTCAAGAAGGAAGATGCTATGGTTTTCAAAACGTCTCTCTGATGTCGGCCTTCTAATCTTCAGCAGTCAGAGTATTATTTGAACAGGACCCGGCTGCAGTACAGCTACACGAGTATGGATGGCGCTGCACCTGTGTAAACCATGAAGGGGCCGCAGGAATCCCATCAGCACTGAGGCCCCTTTTTTTGTTATCTGTGGCCCCTTGGGTCAGGGCCCCACCGATCAAACATTAATGGCTTGCCCTAAGGATAGATTATTAATGTTGACGTCCTAGTAGAACACCCTTTAGCTTTAGGGCCTGGAGGTTTATAAGCCTTTAAAAGAAAACCTGTCCATAGGACAGGCTCTTTAATATTTGGGCAAATTCTCTGAAGGTTATTTGGTCAATCTACATAGTTCAGCATTTCAGGGGCGAATGTAATGAGCATTCTCCTGCCTGACACTTTTCTGAAATTTGACTTGGAGCAGTTCTGTTTTGTGCTCTGAATCCCTTTGGCAATCTACATTATTCAGAATATGGTTCATGGAATTCAGTAAGCATCCCTCCAGTGAACAAACATCTGGCGTGGAGATGCTCCTGCGTGCTGGGCAGTACTGTTGCCATGGCGCCTAGTGTTACAGTTGGACCCGGCGACCGTACCGCCCAGCGTGCAGGAGTTTCTCTCCACGCCCGGGAGAGTATAACTGAAACTGAACTGACACTTTTTAAAGTTTTGTTCAATGTAAATGACACAATGTGATATCTGCACCCGAGTTTGGGTACCCCTGAAATCTATCCATTTGGAGATCTGCCTTATAGGGAGTCACAGACCTGCACCTTTTACAGTTCACAACAGATAGAAAAAAATAAATCTCTTTATTTTATTTTCCAAGTTGTTACACAGAAAACACATCTGTAAATTCACAAAAACAATGTTTTGGCTAATCTCTACATGTTTTCACTCGTATTCTGTGTTTATAGAGGGACTCCACACACATTGACTCCACAACTATATACTCCAGGTCTGTATCCACCACATTACACACACCGGGTGCATGCAAATGGGATTTACCTGTTCTTCAAGCTGCTGTTTCACTTAAGGTGCAACTTAACCTCTCTAACACGCTCTGTATATATACCCAGTGGTGGAGGGGTGATGGGTATAGTGCGCTTCTCACATCTCCTTCGTAGGATACTAACCGTGACCTCCATGTTTACCGCCAGGCACTCATCACATAGCCACCCCACCTGTTCTATGAACCTTTTCACTCCAGAACACGTCGTCCTGTTGTGCGCATTATACAATATTAGGGAACATTGATGCAGGCAGAGACCAGGACCTGACTGTGTTGCTGTTTCTTAACATGAGTTTTGTTTGCTGTTCATTTGCTGTATTATTAACATTCTATGTCTATTGATACTATTAACATGACTTACCGTGTTGTGTATTAGGCCCTGTTCACATTTGCGTTCGTTATTCCGTTGTTCTGCTCCACCAGAGGAGCAGAAAAACGAAAGTGCCGGAAGAATAGGTTTTCGTTGAACAAGAGACAACCAGGTCCTGACGGAATCCATTGACTTTAAGGGGTTACATCGGTTTTCCGTCGGGGTGTCTGCGGTTTTACTGGAAACTGCATACTGCGCTATTGTTTCTGGTATTTTTAGCGGAATCTGCGACGAAGGCCCTAACAGTGCCTCCAATGCAGGTGTGAATTAAGCCTTAATGCTGTTCTGTCTTGTCCCTTTTTCTGCATATTTCTTATTGATGTTAATGAGGATAGGCCATCAATTTTATGGGACGGGAAAATCCCTTTAATGCTTCTTTGCTATTAGCAAAACCAGGACAAGGATTCAGCCCCTAAACCCTTCGCTCTTAACCATCTGTCTATAAAACCTGCCTATTTGGTATACAATATTTGACATTTTAGCCGCGTAATATGGCCTATGCGAATATTTGGGTGTACCAATTTTTTTTTACATTTTTTTTTTTTCATTTGAATGCATCACGTAAAGTGGAATTGTCACCTTGAACTCTACTCTGACTTTTTTTAATTTATTTTTTTGTCTTTTGGTGAATGACTTGTCTGCCGGGTGCAGTGTTTTGGAACAAGGATCCATCAGAATGGAATGGCTATTTGTCACAAAGCACCTGGTGGAAGAAGCCTGCTATACCCTCACTTTACGTTATGTAAATGTGTATCCCGTATAAGAGGGCAATAACTGCAGTGTCGCATTGTGGTACTGGTGCCAGTTATATTGACTGTTCGATGCCGACAACCATTGGTTGGTAAAATCTGACTCTGTTGCAAACTTTACACTCTTAGAATTGACATACAACCTATTTCTGTAGAGTTTGACACTATTATTTTGGCCCTTATAGCTCTCCGTACTATTGATCATAGTGATTTAGGCCATATATTGAAATCTATTTTATGCGATAATTTTGGGTGGTGGTTATATGTAAATTTCTTACTGCTAATTTTGTAATTTGAAGGATAAAAAAAGTATTTTGTCAGCTGTTCTCTAGAGCGTGGCAAGATTTTATCTCGCAGAAGCCCTACTGATGGCGTTTTCTTACATGTCCCCTTTAGTTAGATGAGGACTTTTCTAAAGTTTAGCGAGTAATACGTGTGCCCTCTAACACCTTGCTTTACTGTACTGTCTATCACTGTACTATTGCAGCAAATCATCAGCAAATCTCAATTCACATACTGCTGAAAAGTTGTAATGGTCTTATTTCCTGCTTCAGGGAAGGACAGAGTTGGACTTCTCCAAGGGCATTTGGGTGTTTTTTTTTTGTTTTTTTACCCTAAGTGTTAATAAATAGCAAAAAAATAAATAAAAATAGCCCTTGAAGTTGGTCACTCCTGTATTGCACCTTTCAGCAATGTAGGAAATTAATTCCAAATACTACAATTTTAGAACTTGCACATTGAAAGTTGTGGTGTTCCCATACAGAAATGATCTAGCTTACTGTATCTTGCGTTCATACTACCTTGTTGTTTGCATCTTCTACAAGAGGGGAACAATAAAAAAAAAATAGAGCAGACTACAATAGTCCGCCCGTATAAAAAAAGGTTGGAGAAAAAAAAATATATATTTTAGAAGAACTGAAATCTGAGCCATAATAAGGCAATAAGATCCGTTACACAACAGAGCCATCATTACTGTCATGGCACCGGTAAGAACAGAAGACTTGGCGCTAGTGTAAACAGAGCCTAACATCTCCATGTTTAATAATTCTTGTAAGGCTTTGCCAGACCTTTAGGCTCCGTTCACAATAGCACCTGTTAATAATGGAGCCATGACCACTTTGATGGATGCATTTTCAGAGAATCCTAGACCGATCTCATTGACTAATAATACTGCAGTCTGTGCTATTCTTGCCGTCAAAGATATCCGAACCCCAGATAGAAAAAAGCATAACACAAATTTGAACAGAGCCTTAAACATTCAACCCTAATTTCATGAATAATTGTAACTTTTTGCAGTTGCCTCTGCATGCCCCTCCCCCTTTCGTGGTGCTCATTCCCCAATTTCGTAAATATTTGTAACTTTGCAGTTGCCTCTGCGTGCTTTTCCCCCTTTTCTTGGTGCTCATTCTCTTCACTTGGTACCCAGTAGTAATTGTTCATATTTTCTTTTATTTCCTTTTGCAGCGAGAACTTTCAAAAGCTACAAGAGGTAACGCCAACCCTCGAGTTCTGAACTCTACCATAACGAATATGTAATATCCGTCCAGAAGTGGGACTGAAATGGACCTAACGGCAGATGCACGTTTTGCATCGTTGGTCACTGTTCGTGGCCGCAATGAATATATTGTGGGGGTCTCTTTAGATGAAGGGTGCTTTCCCAGGACTTTACTTTGAGGGGGAACCTGCACCAAAATCCATGCTAAATTTTGCACTGTAAATTCATCTCTTCAGCTTGTATTAATAGTTTCTAATCTTTATATTGTTGACAGATGTCCTTACAACTATTAGTTAGAATTGATCTTTTCTGTACTTTGTATGATATAAGAGCGCAATTCTTTGTATTCAGTTGTTCTGGCTTCTGTTGTCATGACAAGGTTTATTATATTTGTGTGTATATATACGGTTCCTAGTATCATGAACACTTTGCACATTTATTGTCTTTTTGAGTGTCACTACAGATATTCCACAAAACTATTTTATTTTCAAATGGTAACTGAGGCGGCTCTTGGAAATTGAGTTTTTAGAGTCTATAACACTACTTCTATGCCCTCTTTTTTCAACTTTTCCGTTTTAATTTCCAACCCTTGACAGAGCAAATGGTAAAGTGACAAACTAATACAAAGCTGACGGAGCAGTGCAGAGAGATGACTGGACCCAATACTTCACACTCGTGTGTAACTATGTACTAGAAAAGCATTGACGAGTTGTTCATTCCTTTTACTTTGTCCCGTTTTGCGAAGAGGAATGCCCTAGTATGGCGGTACAAGCGTAGGCCAGGATCTAAGAGTACGTCAGGTTCCTGCCTAAACACTAATACTCTGATCACTACTGCGTGGCTGTCCCACTTGTTATGCAGATGTATTACTGTGGAACATGTCAATGAGGACACCATAGAGCTGATAGAAAGGCTACTACAAAGAGGCCATTCGTTTTTTAAAGCTATCTTTTTAAATTACCGTTTTTAACTCCTTAACTTCTGCTTTTTATTTCTTAAGACCTCTTCAGGTAGATTTCCTGTTGGACTGATGAATGGTCCACGAGCATGGATATTAACACATGCAACAGCTTATTAAGTGACACTTTTTACATGAAATTCTATTATAAGAACACGCCAAACAAAACGGATACTGTTATGTCTAGTACAGGTGTTGAGGCGGCGGTGCATGACAGGGATTCTCTCTGGTGCTTTTTGAAATCTTATGTCATGCACCGTACTTCAGGCCCTGCACTAGACATAAAATAGTCTTATCAGTTTTGCTGGACTGTTCCCATAATAGTAGCTTCAGACATTTCAGATAATCCAATTGTCGGAATATTCATTTGAGTACACTTATTAAAGGAACATTGCAGGCAGAAGTGAGCCTTCGCTCAGAGTCTGAGGAGGTGACATGACACGTGTCATGCACCGCCACCTCAAGGCTTCCACCAGGCATAAGGCCTCATGCACACGACCGTAAAAACACCTGTTATTATGGGTCGTAATTACGACCCGATATAACGGGCCCATAGACTTCTGTTGGCCACGGGTACCTTCCCGTTTTCTCACGGGAAGGTGCCCGTGCCGTTGAAAAAGATAGAACATGTTCTATTTTTTTTTATTTTACGGGCCGTGCTACTATACTTTCTAATGGGAGCAAAAACATCCGGCCGGCCGTGCCTGCCCATGCTCGTAATTACGAGTCGTAATTACGAGCACGGTCGTGTGCATGGGGCCTTACTCTGTGTATCCGTTTTGCCTGGATGTTACTTTTAAAGCTGTCCTTGCTTTTAATAACCCATATTGTAGAACATTGTAAATTCTATGTGGTCACAGATTGGGCTTTCTGTCCAGGTAGGAAATCTATCCTTGTTAAGTTGGACTTCTCTATAGTAATATTTGGATATGTCATTGAAAAAAGGGTATATCCTTTATGGCTTTAAAGACTTATTCCACGACATTTGAGAAAAAAATATCTTGTGGTAATGTGCCTGATGTATTTGCCTTGGACATTTTGTACAGTTCTTGTATAGTAAATTAAATGTACCTTGTTAAAGCCATTTCTGGTTGGTGTTTGTTATTTAAATTTACTGTCTTCTCTACAATGCACTGCTCTTTTTGCGGTATTTTATGTCTAAGCAGCCAGGGGTTTATATCCTTTAACACCAACGGACATTTTACTTATGCCAATCCTGAAATGCATCTCCTTGGCCAATGATGTTAACGTGTTAAAGAGAACCTTTCACCTGCCCATACATGTGCAGGGCTGCCCAAACCCTGGGGCACTTTACATTTTTTTTTTTCTACCCTCTGTTATTTAGATATCAATGGCGTTATATTTGGCGCCCGATATTTAAATATCCCCCTGAACGGTCAATGGGGCGTGTAATTGGCAAGGGGGCCGTGTAACATCGCTGTGACACTGTCCAATTGGCTGCGGACAGTGTCACAGTAAGAGCTGGAGAGAGAGCTTGTGCCAGTTCGGCAGACAAGTAAAAGACTGATCTCTCACGAGAGATCAGACTTCTCCTGGTCTGCCGAGAGCTGAAGAGTGAGCGCATGCGCGCACACACGCTCTCCTCTCCAGCTCTTGCTGTAATACTGTCGGTAGCTGATTGGACAGTGTCACAGCCATAGTAACACGCTCCCTTGCCATTACACGCCCCATTGACAGTTCAGGGGGTTATTTAAATATCGGGTGCCAAATATAACGGCACCGATATCTAAATAACGGAGGAGGGTAGAAAAAAAAATGTAAAGTGCCCCAGGGTTCGTGCAGCCCTGTCTATTACACGCTGCACTCAACTGCACATGTATGGGCAGGTGAAAGGTTCTCTTTAAGGGTATGTTCACACGAGGGCGTCCGTAACGGCTGAAATTACGGGGATGTTTCAGCCTGAAAACATCCCCGTAATTTCAGCCGTAACTGCATGTGCAGGTGCTTAAACGCCGCGTCAATTACGGACGTAATTGGCGCTGCTATTCATTGGAGTCAATGAATAACCGCTCCAATTACGCCCAAAGAAGTGACAGGTCACTTCTTTGACGCGGGCGTCTATTTACGCGCCGTCATTTGACAGCGGCGCGTAAATTACGCCTCGTGTGAACAGACAAACGTCTGCCCATTGCTTTCAATGGGCAGATGTTTGTCAGCGCTATTGAGGCGCTATTTTTGGACGTAATTCGGGGCAAAAACGCCCGAATTACGTCCGTAAATAGGCCGTGTGAACATACCCTAAGTGTCAAGTTAAAGTTTGCTACATCTGTATGTATCACATTGATTTAAAGCTGACCTTCAGTGGAAATATTTTTCTGCTTTAGTTTCAGTTCCCACTGAGTTCTTTTGGTGCTGATCTTGATGCGGACACTGCATCGGAATCCGCGCCAAAAACAAACCAAATTGCCCCTTATGGATTTCAATTGGAGGCAGAGGCGTTCTGTTTCTATCTCAAGCGGCTTTTGGCCGCTTGCTGGAAGAAAAAAAAAAAAAAAAGTGTCATGCTTTCTTAGAGCACTTTCCTCCTCTGACCTCCCATTGAAATCAATAGGAGGCAGAAAAAGCCTGCGGCGCTAGTTTCTGAGTGATTTTTGCCCGCTAACCTTGCATTAGATTCAACTGCCGCGGGCAAAAAAAGATGCAAAAAAAAGCGTTACAATAACGCTGGCAGTTCAGGATCTGCCTCTAAATTCCTGAAGGAATTTCTCCTTAAAGGGAATGTGTTGCCAGCAAAACATGTTTGTTTTTTTTTTAATTAAACATTTAGTGTGTAGGTGATTAAACATTGTTCAAATTTTTTTAATTTTTTTCACGAGTCAGGAAATATTATAAATTAGAATCTAATTTATAATATTTCCCAGCGCTGGTCACTAGATGGAGCTATTCCCAAAATTGCAGCATTGCATGTGGTAAAGCAACCACATTGCTTTATGCTGCAAAATTGGGTAAAAAGCACTCGCTCTAGTGAGCTCTGAGAATCCCCCCCTCCTTTATCCTGGCTAGTGCCGGGATAAACGAGGGGATTGAACGGTCTAACCTCCTACACTGTGTGTCGCCATTTTTTTGAGCTAACACACAGTGTAGTAGGTTTACATACAGTAGTAAACACACACACACACACACACACACACACACACACACACACACACACACACACACACACACACACACACACACACACACACACACACACACACACACACACACACACACACACACACACACACGAACAGGAACATACATAGAAATCTCTTACCTGCTCCTGCCGCCGCGGCTCCCTCCGGCCCGTCCGCTGCCGCTGGTCCAAGTGCACAAGTCCGGAAGCCGCGGCCGGAAGTAGTAATCTTACTGTCCGGCCGCGACTTCCGGTCCACAGGAAAATGGCGCCGGACGGCGTGCATTTCAAATTGGACTGTGTGGGAGCGGCGCATGCGCAGTTCCCACACAGACGGCGTACACAGAAGTGGATGGGACGGGACCCGTTCGCAGTCCCTATGGGACTGTGGCTGCTGTATTCCATGTCTGTATGTGTCGTTAATCGACACATACAGAAATGGAAAAAAAAAATGGCAGCCCCCATAGGGAAGAAAAAGTAACACACAAATTAATCCAAACGTTTTTAATAAAGCACTAACATCTTTAACATATTAAAAAAAAATTTGTGATGGCACTGTTCCTTTATTCAGCGCTCTTTTACACGGCCCACGTTGGGCCATATAAGCGGACCCTTACCCTGTGGAGGTCAGTTAACTAGAACAACAAAGAGCAATTAGCTATAAATTACTCAATTAACCCCACGTGAGATTCACCATAAATGCTCATTCTGAGCTAGTGATGGTATATGGATTACGTACATAGGAAAGAATAAATGGGAGGTAAATAGTGCTGCCTTCAGATGTAAGATGTATTTCTCTCTCTAAATGTAAAAAAAAAAAAGCATTAAGATTTTTTTTAATAGATATTCCTGTCTGAAGAAACTTCAGCCATAAAGGCAGGAATCGGTATGTAGGATGAGGTGATTTTGGTGGACAAAAAAATGTTTACAACAGGAAAAGGCTTGTAGTTCTGAAACAGCAAGCCGTAGATATGGAAGAGAACCTTGAGAGAGCAATAATTGATGAAGAACAACCGAAAGATCCCAGGAAGGACATGGTCTAAAAGAAGGTATACGATTTTTCAAAGCATGGAAGAAACGCTTGAACTGGGTTTCCTGAGAAGGTGAAGTCAAGTCAAAGTGAGCTTTGAGAGTAATGGTATGTTCACACGCTTAACCAAAAAGGTCTGAAAATACGGAGCTGTTTTCAAGGGAAAATGACTCCTGATTTTTGGACGTTTTTTAAGCCACTCGCGATTTTCGCTTTTTTCTTTTTCTGTTTTTCTAGAGTCTATAAAAAACGGCTCCAAAAACCACTGAAGTGACATGCACTTCTTTTTCACAGCCGTTTTGTAAGACGGCCGCATAAAAAGAGTGGTCCGTCAGAACACAGTGCCGTTTTTCCCATTAAAATCAATGGGCAGATGTTTGGAGGTGTTGTTCTTCCGATTTTACGGCCCGAAAAACGGCCGAAAATAAGCCATGTGAACGTACCCTAAGGGTATGTGCACACGACCTATTTTCAGACGTAATGGAGGCGTTTTCCACCTCGCATTACGCCTGAAAAAACGCCCCTAATACGCCTACAAACATCTGCCCATTGCTTTCAATGGGAATTACGATGTTCTGTTCCCACGAGCCTTTATTTTACGCTTCGCTGTCAAAAAACGGAGCGTAAAAAGAAGTAGCATGTCACTTCTTGAGGCGGTTTTTGGAGCTGATTTTCCATTGAACACTGAAAAACGCCTCAAAAAAAACGTCTGAAAAGAAGCATCAAAAGATGCTCCAAATTTCATTCTCGGCTTCAAAAACATCTGAAAATCAGAGGCTGTTTTCTTTGAAATCAGCTCGGTATTTTTCAGACGTTTTTGTTAAGCGTGTGAACATACCCGAATAGGTTTAAAGAGGCTCTGTCACTAGATTTTGCAACCCCTATCTGCTATTGCAGCAGATCGGCGCTGCAATGTAGATTACAGTAATGTTTTTATTTTTAAAAAACAAGCATTTTTGGCCAAGTTATGACCATTTTTGTATTTATGCAAATGAGGCTTGCAAAAGTCCAAGTGGGCGTGTTTAAAGTAAAAGTCCAACTGGGCGTGTATTATGTGCGTACATCGGGGCGTGTTTACTACTTTTACTAGCTGGGCGTTCTGACGAGAAGTATCATCCACTTCTCTTCAGAACGCCCAGCTTCTGGCAGTGCAGACACACAGCGTGTTCTCGAGAGATCACGCTGTGACGTCACTCACTTCCTGCCCCAGGTCCTGCATCGTGTCGGACGAGCGAGGACACATCGGCACCAGAGGCTACAGTTGATTCTGCAGCAGCATCGGCGTTTGCAGGTAAGTCGATGTAGTTACTTACCTGCAAACGCTGATGATGCTGCTGCAGAATCAACTGTAGCCTCTGGTGCCGATGTGGCCGACACCATGCAGGACCTGGGGCAGGAAGTGAGTGACGTCACAGCGTGATCTCTCGAGAACACGCTGTGTGTCTGCACTGCCAGAAACTGGGCGTTCTGAAGAGAAGTGGATGATACTTCTCGTCAGAACGCCCAGCTAGTAAAAGTAGTAAAAACGCCCCGATGTACGCACATAATACACGCCCAGTTGGACTTTTACTTTAAACATGCCCACTTGGACTTTTGCAAGCCTCATTTGCATAAATACAAAAATGGTCATAACTTAGCCAAAAATGCTCGTTTTTAAAAAATAAAAACGTTACTGTAATCTACATTGCAGCGCTGATCTGCTGCAATAGCAGATAGGGGTTGCAAAATCTGGTGACAGAGCCTCTTTAAGGCGTTTGTCAAAGCCATTCTGTAGTAACCTCAGCATCTAAGGTATTCCAGGAGAGCTCAACTCTTGTGCCTGGCACCAGGTGCAGAATGTGGGCCAGACTGTTAAGCCTTTATGGTCTCCTTGCAGCCAAGAGTGTGACTCGTGCTGTCCCTCCCTTTCAGCATCTCTTTGATCCCTGGAAGTTCAACCTAGT
This sequence comes from Rhinoderma darwinii, assembly GCF_050947455.1. Lineage (NCBI taxonomy): Eukaryota > Metazoa > Chordata > Amphibia > Anura > Rhinodermatidae > Rhinoderma > Rhinoderma darwinii. Next base: position 300,486,488 of record NC_134689.1, on the reverse strand, counting down.
TTTGGGAGATAATAATAATAATAATCTTTATTTATATAGGGCCAACATATTACGCAGCACTTTACAATTTAGAGGGGACATGAAACAAACAATATCAGACATTACATAGTGACAAAGTCCATTTACAATTCAAACCTGGGGAGTGAGGACCCTGCTCGCAAGAGCTTACAATCTATGAGGACATAAGGGAGACACAAAGTGTAATAGTGTTTGTTCTGTACAATGGTCCGGCCAGTTATTTATTTTTTAAACTCGTTTTATTGAAGGAGATACATAAACACCATGATAAAATACATTTCTGGGCCCCCGCACAGCGGACATGCCCCGCATTAATACAAAAGTGTGTGTTACAATATCATGTCAGCAATGCATGGCATTACAATCAATCTCAATTTAAACAGGAAATAAACTAGAACATAGTATATAAACCTTTCACAATCGTTTGTAGTGCACGATGTTCCATATTTTCTCAGAACAATAATATATTACCATATGCAGAAGTCAGAGAGCCAGCAAATCCCGATTCCTTCCAAGAGACCCGAGGTATCTATAATGTTGCATCCCATCTTGAACTATAAATTACCCAGACAGATAGGAGAGGCAACCTCTCTCCTCCCCTTCTACAAAGCACCTTAAGTAGGGACTGCTCTAAGAGCCATAGATAAAGCATTGTTGGAGTAGGATGTGAGCTCAGAATTACACCACTAATCCCACACCCGATGAAATTTATCAGGGCATCTTCTGTTAACATAAACAATTCGTTCATAGGGTATCATAGAATTAATCAGTTCTATCCACATAGATTTAGTAGGAGTACGAGGACTCATCCATCTAATAGCAATAGCCTTCCTAGCCATAAATAACGTCTCCCGAAGGCACGTACGTGTTGGATTAGGATACATCCCATCCTCCACCAATCCGAATAAGCAAACTCTTGGTTCCAGTCTAACTGGGACCTCCAATACCCGGGATAACAGGTCAGTAACTTCAGTCCAGAAAACTTGAAGTAGAGGGCATTCCCATATCATGTGATGAAAATCAGCCGGTTCATGGCGACACCTGTGACAACTGGGATTAGGCCTTCTACCCATTTTATAAAGACGGACCGGGGTAAGATAACTCTGGTGTATGATGTAAAGCTGTATAAGCTTATTGTTAATAGCAGGAGAAACAAATCTATGTGACTCTAACAGATCCAATCTGGAGTCCTCATCTAGGGATGGGATCAAGGTCTGCCACCTGTCCATTGCTGGGAAAGCTGCTTTATTTGCCTTCGCATGTATAAGGTAAGAATAGATGGATGAAATTAACCCTCCGGGGCCCTGTGATCTAATTACCCCAATCAAGGGATAGGTGGAAATAGGTGTTACTCTCCCCCTATACTGAGCCAGCAGTGAATGGTGCAATTGTAAATACTTATAGAAAGCTTGTCTTGGAGCTTGATAAGTTTCCTCAACTTGAGTAAAGGACAGCATCACATTATTCACAAATAAATCTCCCACCGTCTTCACCCCCAGTGTCGACCAAAATGTATCATCCTGTGAGGGGAGTAACTGATCTAGTGCCGCATTCTGCCATAGGGGTGTTTCCGCTATTATCTGGTCCTCTCCTGAGATCTTAAGTGCCGCCGACCATACATTGCGAGCAACCTTATGTATTGGTAAAGATTTCCTACTAAGGGGAAGCGAGGCTTCTAATACAGGCCAGAATTTAGGAATATCCAAATAGTTTGCCAGACACAGTTCCATTCCCTCTGGTACGTCAGGTGACACCCAGGCGGCCATATATTTGAGCTGGCCCGCCAGATAGTATAAATATAAATCAGAGAGGGCCATTCCCCCTAAATCTCTAATTCTATTTCCTGGAAAAATGACTTTGGAATATATACAAATATGTGTTGCAGAATATAAAGGCATTTAGGCTGAACCACCATTTTGATAAGGTTGATACGTCCTGCTATGGATAGAGGTAGTCCCGACCAAATCTTAAATTTATCTCGAAACATCGGAATTAGGGGAGCAACATTTGCCTGTACCATGTCAGCGTCTAATCTCGTGATTTGAATTCCCAAATACTTAAAACTAGAAACCACTCTCAAGCCCCCTACTAATGAGCCCACCATAACATTTCTGCGCGGGGAAAAGTACATCAGACATGACTTGCCCCAATTAATAGACAGTCCAGAGAAGTCTCCAAACCTATCAATTATGGTCATTGCTACATCTAGGGACTCATCAGGGGATGACATGAATAGCAACAGGTCGTCAGCATATAATGCCACTCGGTGTTCCGCAGAACTTAGGGGTATGCCCCGGTATATCACATCAGATCTAAGTAGAATAGCTAAGGGTTCTACAGCGATTGCAAATAATAGGGGTGAAAGCGGACATCCCTGTCTGGTACCACGAGCCAAATCAAAGTATGGAGAGAGCTGTCCGTTCAAGAACACCGCCGCTCTGGGCTGTAGATACAATAAGGAGACCCACTGACAAAACACAGGACCAAATCCAAACCCACGCAGAACATTAAGTAAATATGGCCACTCAATAGAGTCAAAGGCCTTTGCTGCATCCAAATATGCCAAGCCCCAGTCCGCACCCTGTCGCGATGCCATCTGAGAAACAATCTGGACTCTGCGTAGGTTATCTGACGTACTTCTCCCCTGTATAAGCCCAGCTTGGTCAGGGTGGATGATAGAGGGCATAATACCATTAAGTCTATTTGCCAATACCTTAGTTAAAATTTTATAATCTACGTTAAGTAATGCTATGGGCCTGTAGGAAGAACAGTCCAAGGGATCTTTATCCGGTTTAAGTATCACTACTACTGTGGCCTCATAGAAGGAGTCGGGCAGGGACCCCGCTACCAAGGATTTATGATATGTATGAAGGAGTTCTGGGAGTAACTGCTCTTGGTATCTCAAATAAACTTCCAAAGGTATGCCATCCGGCCCCGAGGCTTTTCCCTTAGACATATCCTTCACTGCCTCAGTCAGCTCTTCCATCGTGATAATGCCATCAAGTAGGAGACTCTGTTCATTAGTTATAGAGGGGCAGGTGATAGATTCACAATATATCTGCAACTCTTCTGCAGTCTTCGTGGTTCTAGAGACATATAAGTCTTTGTAAAAATCAGAAAATGCAGAAAGTATATCTGACGTGGCAGTAAGAATAACACCATTAGGGCTTCTAATTTTCAAAATAGCCGGGGAGGAAGTGTTCTGGTGGATGAGATGTGCTAACAGGCTGCTGGATTGGTTTCCCTGTTCAAAGTATTTCTGGTTTGCAAAGAACATTTTACGGTTGCTTTTTTTCGTCAGATACAACAAATATTGTCTGCCCGCCCGTAACCAGCTGACCCTATTATTTTCCGATGGGTTCGATACATACGTGGCTTCTAGTACCCTGCATGAGTTAGCCAGTTCCTGTTCCCTTTTAACCGATTCCTTTTTTATATAAGAAATGGAGGACTGGAGACAGCCCCTCAAGTAGGCTTTTAATGCATCCCAGTAAGCTGAGTGGTTCGTACCATTTTCGTTGCCCTGTGTGTAAATGTGAATTTGGTCAGGAATGCGATCCTGCTGAGTAAATTGAGTTATCCAAAATGGGTGTATTTTCCTACAAATGTGACTTCTTCTCTGGGACATGGTCAATTTTACCATCATAGGGGAGTGATCAGAAAACACCCGGGGTAAATGTTCCACAGATGCGAGCACCAAACACGCCCGCACATTACCGCAAATGTAGTCAATCCGAGACAGTGCATTTCTCCCCGGGGTATAACAGGTATATTCTAGAACATCCGGCCACATATACCTCCAAAGATCATGCCATCCCACCTCTTCCAGAAATAGCAATAAAGGAAGGGGTCTAGTTACACAAGGGGGATCTGTCCCCACATCCGGGCGAAATCTGTCCAATTTAGGATTTGCTACAGTATTATAGTCTCCCATGCAGAGGACCGTAGCTTGGGGATACGCTGATGCAAAGTTGGCTGCTTCATAAAGTACCGCTAGGGACTGTGTCGGGGGAATATAAATGCCCAGGATAACAAAAGGATGGCTCTCTATCCATGCATGTACAAAAATATATCTCCCATCTGGGTCTTTTTTCATAACTCCTGGCTCCCACCTCAGGGACTTGTGAATTAGTAAGGAAACCCCCCTGGAATATGAGGAGTGCGTGGAGTGTGCTGACCATTGTATCCATGGCTTCCTCATAAATTTAATAGTGTCTGATATTAAATGCGTTTCTTGCAAACATATTATTTGTGGGCCTCCTGCTCTAATCTGGGAGAAGATTTGATTGCGTTTACGTGGCTCTCCCAATCCCCGCACATTCCAAGACATAACACTTAGAGACATCATGCACCGCTTAAAGAACTATCTTTAAAATACAAAAGTAGAAGATTTTAACAAAACAACAATAGCAGGAGGGGGAACTCAGTCCCCTTATCAAGAAAATCTTCCGAACTAGGGGAATATATCCCCTCTGAAGCACGGGGGTAGTCTGTGTGGAACTGGAAACTCTGCACAGACTATTGCTCCATCCTCCCCCCTCCAGCGTCTCCAACCCACACAAGACAGGCATACAACCCGTAATATAAGGACCCGCAATAATATGGGGTAACAAGGCTCCCCAGAACGGTCTAGCAACCTGTTCAAGGACAACCCAGTATCCCAATTCATTAACAACAATATAGGCAAGAGTAAAATACAGTGGTTAAAGAGAGTGTACATTCAGTGAACACATATCAGATATACAGATATTATACCACAAAGCAGCAACCTGGAGCGGCGCCAAGAGGAAGGGAAGACAAAAAAAAGTTCCAAAAGCAAAACCGCAGCTCCACGAAAGTCACCGAGTCTCCGTGTCCCCGATTCTAGGTGTCGGATAACAAAAGCAGCAATCACGGTCTGGGATCTGGATTATTTCGGCTGTTCAGCCATTCGTCAGCCTCTCCCGGAGTATTGAAAAAGATAGATTTATCATGATGTACAACTCGGAGCCGTGCTGGGAAGACCATGGAGTATTGAATCTAAAGATCTCTCAACCGTCGTTTAACGCCAACAAATGTAGCCCGAGCTTTCTGGAGCGCTGCAGAGAAATCTGGAAAAATCGTGACCGTAGCGGTGTTGTGAGTGATCTGGCCTTTTTGGCGCGCAGCTCTCAAAATGGCGTCTCTATCCTTGCTGCTGAGTAAACGAACCAACATAGGCCTAGGCATGGCCCCTGGCGGAGGCGGTCTGGCAGGAACGCGATGTGCTCGTTCAACCGCATAAGCCGCAGATAGTGTAGCATCAGGCAGCGTATCCTTGAGCCATTGCTCCATAAATGTCCCTGGGTTCTTGCCTTCAGCGCGTTCTGGCAGTCCCAGGATACGAACATTATTCCTGCGCATCCTATTCTCAAGATCATCCGATCTTTGTGCCCATGCATCTGCCGCCCTTTCCAGGGCCCGATTTGCTGCGCCACAGGGGCAGAATCATCCTCTATTTGCGAGATCCGATTTTCGGTGTCACAAACCCGATCTCTTAGCTTCTGGAGATCCTGACGCATCAATCCAAGGTCCACCTTAACCTCATCTATTTTCCCAGTAAGAGAAGTAGTAGACTCACGTATGGCAGTCAGGAGCTGTGCTGTGACTTGTTTTAGTGATGGTTCCGGCTCCTCATCTCCTTGAGGGTCCGCCTCGTCATGCTGCTGTCCAGGAGTAATGGCGCCATGATGGCTACTTGATCTGGCGAACTCTTTGAGGCGATCAGTGGCCGCCGAATTGCGTGTCTTGCTAATTTTGAGCTCTCCTCTACTATGCCTGCGATTGCCCCAAGTTCAAGGAGTATTTGCGGGAAGTTTTACGGCAGGATTAGTGCAGAAACACTGAAGCCGGGACGGAGCTCTCACAGCATGCGACTGCTCGCGGCGGGAGTCAACCACGCCCCCTGGTCCGGCCATTTTTATACACATGCGGTGGTAACATAAAGCTGCATGAGCCTGTCACCAGCCAGTATCCGTGTATGACGGCCCTCTTTGAGTCCTCTCACGCCACTTTTCTTTCCTGGAAGGTTACCTATCTTGTGGCTATTACACCCATCACATGGGTATTGGAACTGGTGGCACGATCCTTTAAATCTCACTTACTGGTGATCCACAGGAATAAGGTAGTGTTCTGTCCCGTCCCATCCTTTCTACCAAAGGTGGTCTCTGCCTTCCACATCAATAAGGACATTGTCCTCCCTTGGAAGTGCGCACTTAAATATCTAAATGTGGTAAAGTGGTACATGTCTAGCTTGTGGCCACAAAATATTTTTTTTAGACGCTCTGAATTTTTCTTTTCTTTTCCCAATCCCCAAGGGGCTATGCAAGAGTTTGGTGGCTTTTTAGGGCTGCTATTGCTCACTTGATTGAGCATGGTTTTCCAGTTGTAGACCCGTAATCTTGTCTGTATAAGTATAAAAGAGTATCCGACACACCAATTTTGAAACAAAGGTATTTTTATTTTGTTTTTAATGCCAGTGGCAGAGTGCGACGTTTCGGTCTAAGTGACCTTCATCAGGCACTGAGCCGTGCTGGAAAACTGTATAGACGAGCGCTAGTGGTGCTGATAGCGGCTGGCCCTTTTGTGTGGCATGGTGGATTAGGGTGATAAGTCTAGTGTTATGCTTAACTTTTCTCGAGGGTACAAACCCCACTTGTTTGGGGTTAATCAGGCAGGAGAGGAGCAGTTGAAGCCTGTTGGCCAGACGGTTTGCCCACCATTTAAGATTGGTGTTAAGAAGCAAGATGGGCCGATAGCTTCCAAGTTCTGCACTATTCTTACCTTCTTTAGGCAGCAGGGTAATATGTGATTCCTGAGTTTGTGGTAGTAGTGAGAAATTTGGGTACAAATATGTGCAATGATCTTCTGGTTGGCTGGAACCTATCTGGTTTAAATTTTTTATAGTAAGGGTATGTGCACACGCTAGCTACCTTTAACGTCTGAAAAGACAGACTGTTTTCAGGAGAAAACGGCTGCGTCGTTTCAGACGTAAAAGCTCCTCGCATTATGCGAGGCGTCTTTGACGCTCGTAAATCTTGAGCTGCTCTTCAATGAAGAACGGCTCAAATTACGTTGCAAAGAAGTGTCCTGCACTTCTTTGCCGAGGCAGTCATTTTACGCGTTGTCGTTTGACAGCTGTCAAACGACGACGCGTAAATGACAGGTTGTCTGCACAGTACGTCGGCAAACCCATTCAAATGAATGGGCAGATGTTTGCCGACGTATTGTAGCCCTATTTTCAGACGTAAAACGAGGCATAATACGCCTCATTTACGTCTGAAAATAGGTCGTGTGAACCCAGCCTAACTGATGGGGAAGCTGTCAGGCCCAGGACTTTTTCCATTGGGTATTGATGAAAGTACTTTGGACAGTTCTGGTAGTGTAAAAGGTTGTTATATTGTTTTTGTCTTCTTCCGTGAGGGAGGGCAGGTTTATATGTTGTAAGAATTGATCGGTAAATGCATTCCAGTTTGGGGGTTCAGGCAAATTGTATAGGGATGTACGGTTTTGCAGGAACTCTCTTGTTATAAACAGAACAGAAGAAATTTGATCCAGCGCTGGTTGATTTAAAAAGGAAACTATGTTCCAACTTTATTAGTACAAATGGTAAAATTCTCGATCCTTCCAATAGGAGGAGGTCGCAGACTCTTGCATTTTTTCTCGGACACTTGAGCTGAAACGTCGGCAGATGACGCCCCTAGGAGGTTCTTTGGGTTTAGGTTTGGCTCTCAGAAATCCACATGAAGAGGGTCCACAGGGCTCTATCTGGTAGTTGTCGCCAAGTATTTTAGCGAAAATTTGTTTGATCGAGGCATTTAAGGATTTATCAGGGATTGATTTGGATATACCTTTCAAGCGTAAGTTGTTGCGCCACCCTCTGTCTTGGTCTTCCAACCAGTCTATGATGGAATTCAGGTGTGATTGACAGTTGAGAAAAGCTTCAGTGTAGTTAATGAGTTGGGTCTGGGTAGACTCAAGTTGTTGTTCAACTCTATTGCCGATTTGGTGGATCTTGCTTGATGTCGCTGAGGTCTCGGAGGACCGGTTCAAGTACCTTAGTTAGAATGCTGCTGATGAAGGATCTGGAGATGGGTAGGTCCTTGTTGGTCATGGCATCATCCATGTCACTTATCACCCGCTGCCATTGGTTCAGTCTGGGCTTTAGCAGATATTTCCTTCTCTGGACGTGTAGCGGTAGAAGAGTGATCTTTGGTGGTTAAAGGCCGACTCTTTCTAATAAAGTTATCAAGGCAGCTGGTTTTAGAAGGTATAGTAGTAGCCCTAGATTTTTGCCCCCCAATCTTAACCATCGTACATTTGGTGAGGTCTGCGGGTTGTCAAAATCATTGAGTTAGACCATCTTTTAGTTATGGAGAATGCATCGCTGGTGGAAGAATCTGTTGGGTGTCGATCCAAGAAGACTAACAGTTAATGTAGCATAGATACGGAGGTATGTCGCTCCTACCAGAGATGGAAATTTGTAGGTTGTTAGTCCTCCTTAAAAATTAGAGCAAGGCTCGCGGTAGATATGACAATTGTCAAGAGTCAAATATTGCCCATTGTGCAATAAAGGTTTGTACATTAGTATTGTGGTATACCCCAGGTGATATTATGGGTTTAAACTGCTGACCTGGTCTGGCATGGTAACGGTATGGTGGAAGCCAGCCAAATTACCCTCTCAACTGCGTTCTAAGTACGTGGTAGGGCATGATAGTAGTTGTCGGAGCAGGATAAATTCTGCTTTTTCCTATCCCTGACCTTGGGGTGGCGCGAGGTCAGTATGTGGAAAAAAATTAGGCCTCGGGCTGTGAAGGTGAATAGGCCATGGTAGGCGGTGTATGTCGGCAGCCTTCAGTGCATCTCGACAAAGCAAGGCTTGTGGTCTCTGGGAGATAGTGTGGCTGGAGGCACAATAGTGCATGCAGTCCCAGGAGCAGGGTGGGGGTCAATGGTGTCCTTTATGGAGAATGTGCCCTCATCTGCTATCTCTGCCCATTTTTCCTTCCTGCTATCTGATCTCCAGGCAGGAGTTTTATCAGGGCCCAAGGCTCTCTTCAGGCTCCGGTGCGGTCTCTGGCAGAAGGCCTCTAAATTCGCGGGCAGCTCCGAAATCAACATGAGGCGCTAGGCCGCAACCACAGAAATGGTCGGACGGCCAAAATAAGTGTCAGCCCAGCCCTCTCTTGCCTCCGATGCTGAGGCAAGTGTGGGTGCTTACTGTGGAGCGAGGTGGAGGCAGGACCGTTCCGGGTTATAGTTCGATGTACTGGATCTCCGGGGCCGGCCGAAAATTTAGTCCGCAGCTTCAGCCGTGTTTGTAGGCCGCAACACGGGGCGGCTTATTTTTGGGAAAGTTACCCCTCAGTGTTCATCTCAGCTGTGGGGAGGCAGTACTGGCCAGTAGAACTACCAAAATAGTTAAATTCCACAGATGGCGGCAGATACTGTGTTAGGTGCACTAGCAAAATGTGTCCACTCTCAGTGCCACTCAAGCCAGGCACCCAAAAAAAGGGTTTGAACTTTTTATATTTATTTTTCTTTGTACGTTATTAAAATTTTTATTTAACGGTTAACTTTTTTTTTTTCTTTAGTCCCCTAAATGGGGAGTAGTACTTAATAGGAGCAGAGAGACAGCAGACCTGAGGGCCTTCATTAGGTTCCCATGACTACCATCATCACCCCACAATTCCAACGTGGCAGGGTGATGGGCTGACGGAGGGAGCCGGTCCCTCTTTCTACTAGCTTAGATGCTGTGGTTAAACGTCCGGGATCACAGTTATCCCCTATCTTGGTAGTTACAGTGAGATGTTGTCTGCAACACACTTCCAGGGGTGCGATCCGGCTGGCTTTCCTGAATCAGTTGTTAAAATTACAGCTTGTTCGCTGGTGAGGGCAGGCCTACGGCCCAGGAACAAGTATGTAGTTTTTGTGGCATTATCAACAATAGAGCAATGTGTGTGGCTCTACTTTACAGTGTTTGATACAACTGTATTCAGGGGCACAGTGTATGGTGCCATTATATTTAGGGGCATAGTGTGTGGCACCATGAGAATTATATCTTTGTTTATAGTAGCCGTGGTGGTCTGGACCAGATGGATAAGAAAAGAGAAAAAAGGACTAGAATATAAGTCATCACCTGTAAGTCACTGAACATGAATGTTTATTCTCCCTCTGACTACAGTACTGATCAGTCACGGTATGATCTGAAGCGAGATAAGTGGTTCATTCTTTTTTGTGAAAAAGCAGCTTCCAGCATATACTTATTGTTCAGACCATACTGGGAACTGTATTTTTACTATGTACATACCTGTATGGCAGTGGGTTATACTGAATTTGCAAATCATCTCTGTACTGAGCTGCATTTGTGCTGGTATTATATATAGGCACTGAATCTGTGCATTAGCCGGGAGATTTGTTGCGTAATACTGCGCACGGTGTACTGTCCTTCACCCTTCTCACCATGCGTGCACATATACGTCTATACATTACAGGTGCGTTTAATAGAACGTGCGGTTAGGTATGTATGCTAGTGTAATTATATACATAGTGTGGCAATCCTGTTAAACATTCCAGACGGAGTCACACAAGACTTGGAAAGTTTCTAGGAGATTACTGATACATAGAAAAAAAATATTTATTTAAAGTCCAAATATGATGTATTTGGAATAATGTAATTGATTTACTGGACAATTGGAATAATTTTCCATGGTGTAACACACCATGACCCCTCCCCCCAGGTACATAAGTTGTCAGCAAAACAAAAAACCTGTTAAATATTTGAATCCCACTCCTCCATACATCTGACACCCACTGTTTATGGAGTGGGCTCAGCCTATGAGCCAGATCCATACTTCCCCTTGATGGCTGTAACATACTGTTATGTCACATGTTGCCAAGGGGTTAAAGGAGTATTCCCATTTATGACAATTATGGCATAAGCTGTGGATGTGCCATAGATGCGAGTCCCACCTCTGGCTGGGTTTTCCAAACACGCTGTTTTCGGAGCTCCCCATAGAAGTTACGGAAACAACATAATACAGCGAGTATGCGGTCTCTGTAGCTATGGAAACCGCAACTTCCACTTAGATCCGTTTCACAAATGTATCTGGAAAACTCTACTGCCCAGCGACAAGGGACCCTGTTCTAGAGCTAGGTGCAAGTCCCAGAGGTGGGACTTTTATCGGACACTTATGGCAGATCCTGTGGATATGCCATCAATTTCCAACATGGGGAAAACCCCTTGGACAACTAACACAGAACACATATGGTCTCGTAGATATTGAAGACTGTAATAAAATAAACAATTGAATACATTTGTGGCAAATTGATTTAATCTAAAATAATGACAAATAAATTATCCATGAGACAAACTTGTTCTGCTTGTATAAAAATAATGGAATATAAATAAGCAGTGCATGGAAACAAAAACAAACAATTGAAAACGAAAACAAAGTCAAATGTTGTTATCACTAACATAAGTTGTGTACAACTATGAGACCGTATGAAGGATCGCATATCCGCTGTAAATGTAGTCCAATTATTTCACATACAAAATGTTTATTTTATACAGAATTCAAGAACGGGTGTGTGCGGTGCGCAGCGTATGGCCTGTCAGACTTGTTCTGTGTAGCAGCTATTATAGAGGGAACACCCGATTGATTCCCTTCCTCCAATCACCGCAAAACAGACAATCCCTTTCCAAAAAATGTGGGGGAAATAAATGGCCTGTGCCATAGAGTAAAGATTCATTTTTAAGCATACACTAACACAAGTTTTACATAATGCTTTGTTTTGTGTATTCATTTAACAGTACAGTGTATTATTCTGCAAGTGAAGTTATCAGACATTAAAAGGCACATTTATTTACACACATTTTTCCATTACAAATCAGATCCATTGGAACATATTAAAATTATAGCAAGAAAACAGTGATTCTTTGGCTGGGTTGACACAGTTTTTTTGCAGGCAGATTTTGCTGTGCCTGCACGCCGATTTTGGCAGCGTCTTTCGCCCGTGGCAATTGAGTGCCGCGGGCAAAAAAACACCACAAAACACGCTTTCTCTGCCTCCCATTGAGGTCAATGGGAAGTCAGAGACGTAAACGGCCGAAAATAGGGCATGTCGCTTTTTTTCCCCGCGAGCCGGTTTTTCCGCACGCAAGAAAAAAAAAACACCACCTCCTATTGAAATCAATAGGAGGCTTTTTCGGACGTTTTTTGGCGCGGTTTCCAGATCAAAAAACTCAGTGTGAACTGACCCTTAGCCAAAACCCCATAGAGAATAGCAGGGTGGTGATTGTCAGCAATATACTCGATTTTTCCTGCAAGACTAACCTATTCTAGCAAAATATCTTTGTGTGTAAACAGTCAACCCAGATCATTCTAATATCCACAGCATCACAATAAGGATACAATCTGCAAGTGGAAACCCAGCTTAAAAAGTCATTATTTTCATTAATCAGTGAAAACTGTACAGACGTAGGGGTCTTCATATAGCCGAATTTTAGCATCCATATTACAGCTTCAAGCCCCTCCCCCTCACGAATTCAAGTGAACCGTACTTAAAGGCTATGTACACCTTTGAAAGTTTTGTTTTTATATAAAAATTTCAACAGTGTGATTGGTGCAACTTTATAAATAGTTTTTATCAAAAATTATTTTTACTTTTTGAGAGAGCAACTGTATCGTTCGCTATGACCTGAATCAGTCAGTCCTGCAGACCTGACAGGTTCAGTGTCAGCGGGTCCTACGTGTCTCTGACACGCAGGATACACCTTTAATCTATCACATCTAAGTTATGAACTTAGATGTGATAGATAACAGGCGAATCCTGCGTGACCCCCCCCCCCCCCCCATCACTGAACCAGTCAGGTCCACGGGACTAACCGATTCAGGTCATAGCGAACGATACAGCTGCTTTGCATAGAGAATACAGAGCAGCTGTATCTCATTAAGCCTCATTCACACAGCCACGCACCATATGCTGATGACACATGGACCTTTTGCGTGCGCAAAACAGACATGTCCGTGTGAATAAGGCCTTAGGGTATGTTCACACGCAGTGACCAAAAACTTCTGAAAATACAGCTCCTGATTTTCAGACGTTTTTGTAGAAACTCGCGTTTTTCGCAGCGTATTTTACGGTCGTTATTGGAGCTGTTTTTCAATGGAGTCAATTAAAACCGGCTCCAAAAACATCCCAAGATATGACATGCACTTCTTTTTCGTGGGCGTCTTTTTACGCGCCGTATTTGGACAGCGACGCGTAAAATGACACCTCGTCAGAACAGAACACCGTAAAACTCATTGAAAGCAATGGGCGTAACGGAGCAGCTTTTTCAGGCGTAAAACGCCCAAAATTAAGGTCTGAAAATCGTGTGAATAAGGCCTTAGGGTATGTTCACACACACACACACACACACACACACACACACACACACACACTACGTCCGTGATACGCATGGACCTATGTTAGTGAATGGGGCTGTTCGGACTGTCAGTGATTTTCACGCAGCGTATGTGCGCTGCGTAAAACGCACGACATGTCCTATACTTGCCCGTGTTTTGCGCAGCACGCACCCATTGAAGTCAATGGGTGCGTGCAAATCGCGCTCGGCACACTGAAGCACTTGCGGGTGCCGTGCGTGATTCACGCAACAGTAGTAAAAAGAATGAATGAAAACACAAAATTACTTTCTGCTTTTATGTTTTTAAACATAAAAACAGAGTGTCACAATAATGGCGGCTGCGTGAAAATCACGCAGCCACGCACCATATACGGATGGCACACAGCTTTTGCGTGCACAAAATGCAGACACGCTCGTGTGAATAAGGCCTTATACTGCGTATTTTCCACATCAGAATCAGTTGCAGAAAATCCTTAGGGCAGGAACACACACACAGCGTGTTCAGGGTGGAGACGCTGCATCAAGCTGCACAGTGTATCGGCCCTGAACACCGCAAGCCGTCCGAAAAACCGCACCACATAGCGCCCGGAAAAAAACAAAAACGTTCATACTTACCCCCTCCCTCTCTTCTGTGCGTAGTCCAGCCTCCTAGGATGACATTGCAGGCAATGTGACCGCTGTAGCCTGTAATTGGCTGCAGTGGTCACATGGGATGAAACGTCATCCCAGGAGGCTGGACTGGAGAAGAAGCGATGAACTCTGGGAAAGTATACGTTTTTTTTATTTCGCTTATACTTGCGACATTTGCAGCGGAATCACAGTGATTCCGCCGCAAAAATTGCAACACACTCCATTTGTTGCGGGTTTAAGCACCCCATTAAATTCAATGGAGAAAACCCGAAACAGAAGAGCAGCGATTCCACAGCTTTAATTTACATACTTTGGGTGATAAAACCGCACTGCATGTCAATTTATGTGTTTTTTTCGGCTGCTTTTTTCTGGGGGGGATGAGATTTGTTGAAATCTCATCGACACCGACTTTCCCCAGGTTCATGTCTTATAGTGAATTTTATCATGTTTTTAGGACAAACATTCGGTGCCGATTACCCCCTTAATGACCGGGCCTATTTTGGCCAGTTAAAGAGGCTCTGTCACTAGTTTAATACTTCCCTTCTCCTACCCAATCTAATAAACGCTTTGTTGTAGGTAACTACTGTTTTTGTGTTTGTCAATAATAAAAGTTTAAAAAAAAAACAAAGTTCTGATCATTTTTACATTTATGCTAATTTTTTGTAAGAGCCCAACTGGGCTTTTTTTCTTTTTTGTATAGAAAAAAGTGTAAGACGCTGACCAATCCGCATAATACACTTCTCTTCATTCATGCCCGGCTTTATTTACAGCGCAGCGTGATGGAGATGGGAGGATCAGGAGGATGAGGATGATCAGGAGGATGAGGATGATCAGGAGGATGAGGATGATCAGGAGGATGATCAGGATTATCAGGAGGATGAGGATGATCAGGAAGATGAGGATGATCAGGAGGATGAGGATGATCAGGAGGATGAGGATGATCAGGAAGATCAGGAGGATGAGGATGGTGATGATTAGGAGGAGGAGGATGATTAGGAGGATGAGGATGATTAGGAGGATGAGGATGATCAGGAGGAGGAGGAGGAGGATCATGGTCCTGGCATGGCTGGAGCCAATGTCACTTAACACTTGTTAAGTTTATTGTTTGAGTCATTCTAATCGCAGTTAGGGGGGGATTCACACGAGCGTGTATTCGGTCCGTGCGGGCCGCGTGGTTTTCACGCGGCACGCATGGACCAATACAAGTCTATGGGGCAGTACAGACAGTCCGTGCTTTTTGCGCAGCGTTTGTCTGCTGCGCAAAAAGCGCGACAGGTTCAATAACTCTGCGTATTTCGCGCATCACGCACCCATTGAAGTCAATGGGTGCGTGAAAATCACGCGCACCACACGGAAGCACTTCCGTGGGACGAGCGTGATTCGCGCAACAGCAGTGAAAAGGATGAATGAAAACCGAAAAGCACCACGTGCTTTTCTGTTTCCAAGCATCCAAACGGAGTGTCTTTGCGAGGAGCGAACCCCGACAACCGAGGCAAACTTCACCGGGTTCGGCCAAACTCGTTTTGGCCGAACCCGGCAAAAAAATTTCCGGTCCGCGACGTCGGGAGAGATTCACTGTGCATGGTGCTGAAAGAGTTAAACTGTTTCAGCACCATGGACAGTGACTTGCGATCCCAAAACACATGAACCTGTAAAAAAAACCGAAGTTCTAACTTACCGATTACTCCTGTCTCCTTCCTGCAGTCCGACCTCCCGGGATGACACTTCAGTTCAAGTGACAGCTCCAGCCAATCACAGGCCAAGCACAGGCTGCAGCCAATCACAGGCTGCAGCGGTCACTTGGACTGCCGCGTCATCCAGGGAGGTGGGGCCCGATGTCAAGAGAGGCGCGTCACCAAGGACGCGTCACCAAGGACGCGTCACCAAGGCAACGGCCGGGAAGTTCTCGGTAAGTAGGAACTTTATCTTTTTTTTTTACAGGTTTTTCGCTGTTGTGTTCGGCATTCACTGTCGAGGGTGCTGAAAGAGTTAGCTCTTTCAGCACCTTGGACAGTGACGGGCGTTGACAAGCCTCATCTCTATGATGCCGGCTGCGCGAAAATCACGCAGCCGCGCATCAGACACGCATGACACACGCAGCTGTCAAATGGTTTTTGCGCTCGCAAAACGCTGCGTTGTTTGCGCGCGCAAAAACGCAACGCTCGTGTGAATCTGGCCTTATACCATCTCTGTATCTAATTTTATTCAATAATTAAATTTTATTACAGTTTATCCATAAAAAGGTGGGTTAACTTGCTAAATGGTTTTATTTTAGGGATTAATATATCATTATAGGGGTAAAGCACTGAATACTCTCCTTCTGCTCACATAGCATAAGAATGAAACAACAGCCTGGCTGCCTGCAGTCGTTACTAGGGGAACTTACTGTATACAGTTCAATGTATAAATAATGTACAGAAAGCTCCCCTTAGGCCTAGTTCACAGAGTTTTTTGGCGCAGCTTTTGACACGGAAACCCTGCCAAAAAACGTCCGAAATTGCATCCAATTGATTTTAATGGGAGGTGGATGTGTTTTTTTTTCCCCACGATGGGAAAAAAAAAAAAACAGTCGTGGGAAAAAGAAGCGTTATGCCCTTTCTTCAGGCGTTTCCAACTCTGACCTCCCATCTGACATCAATGGGAGGCAGAGAAAGCAGCCGAACGTCGCAAAAACGTGGAAGAGAAAGTGCAGGAAGGTCAAAATCTTGAGGCAAATTTTTCTGCCTGCAAAAAACTCCATGTGAACATGCCCTTAGTGAGGAGTCAGAAGTATACCATTTAATTAGGTCTGTGCAGTGTACTTGGAACCCTGTCAGAAAAATGGATTTACAAACGCTATAAAAGATAAATTTGGACACATTTAAATGAAAAAATGAAATGGTGTTCAATGCTGCAGTTAATGTAATGGGTATGTGCACGGGGCAAACAATCTTGAATATAATAAATCGTTTTGTGTCTACAGCTCCTATGCAGACCTAGGTCTCTGTTTGATTACACACTACAAACAAAGCCTGTGTGCAGACTGATATGGACTTACCTCATCTTGCTAATGAGTAAATATTACATAATGGAATGCCTCAATGAAGATAAACGGATCCAATATTTGGCCAATATCACGCCGGAAATGTAATGGATTAATTGTCCCTTTCCTATTCTACAGCGCTGTTATCCTGGAGATGCAGAGTTTAGAAATAAGCAGGTCTTTTCTGCAAACCAAAGCAACACCTAAAAGTTATTTATATCCATGAATTATTACTGAACCTTGATAAATAACCTAGATGGTAAAGCAGCATGAAATGCCTTTATGTGCACAAAACTGCTTGTATTAAGTTATATTAGATAAAAGTACAGAATCAATTTAGAGGAAAAAATTCAGTGAAAATAAAAAGTACAATTGTAAAAATAAGGTCACATAAGGAGGAAAATGTTGCAAGATGTGGCGGTATTTGTAGTGCTTTACAACAATATTAAGACTTGTATTTGTAAACCATTCCACCATGGAAAACATAGTTGTGATTTGTGAGCCACAAACAGTAAAATGTTTACCCCCATGATTGCAACAAAACCTTTCCACCCTCAGTTTTTGGTCATCCACTTTCGTTTTTCTGGAGTTAGTCTCTGGAAACAGACTTAAATGCTATGTAAACCTTTGAAAGACAATTTCTTTTAATTTATTTTTTATAAAAAGGTGTATCAGTGTGTTTGGTGCAGCTTTATAAATACTTTTTATAAAAAATTACTTTTTAAGATATAGCTGCTCTATAGTCTCTGATTCAGTGATTAGCGCTAGAAGCTGCTGCTCTGTATAGTCAGTCCCACGGACCGGACAGGGTTCATTACTTAGATGTGATAGCTTACAGGTGGATCCTGCATGTCAGACACGCAGAACCCGTCAGGTCCGCGAGACTGTCAAGTTTAGTGAAAAGAGTTAGATACAGCTGCTCTATGTAGAGAATACAGAACAGCTGTATCTAAAAAAGTAAAAATTATTTTTAATAAAAAGTATTTATAAAGCTGCACCAAAAACACAGATACACCTTTTTATTAAAAAAAAATAATAATTGCCTCTTAAAATGTTTATAAAGCCTTTTAAGAGGTTTTTCCATGTTGGACATTTATGGCATTTGTGGGACCTGCATCTATCTCTAGAACGGGGGCCGTCCGTCCCATCTTGCTCAGCTCCCCAGCCACTGTCTGACAAGGTGGTCGGAAGTTACAGAAACAGTCAAGCTCGCAGAGCTATGCTTTTTCCGTAACTCCCATAGAAGTGAATGGGAGTCCTAGAAACCGTGTAGCACAGCGAGCTATGCTGTATCCAGAACTCGGGAGCTCTGAAAACAGCAAGGCTTGCTGTGCTACACGGTCTCCGTAACTCTCATTCACTTCTATGCGACATATGGAAACAGTGTAGCTCAGCAGTTTCCGTAACTCCCGACCACCTCATCAGACAATGGCAGGGAAGTAGTGGGAGAAGATCCTATAAAAGAATAGGATTAGGGGGCCCCTTTCTAAAGTTAGGTGCGGGTCCCAGAGGTGGATATGCCATAAATGTCCAAAATAGGATAACACCTTTAATAAAGCTGGAATGATCGAAGTCGTTTTCTGGTTTTATGTAAAAAATAGCTATTTGTATATTAGTTATGCAACTTTATAATATACTTTGGATTTTTAATGCGGAGCGGTTTTCAATATCACTACTTGCTGTCAGTGTATGGAATCATTCAAGCCACATTTCTGTGTAGAATTTTAGAAGCATAAACCAATGGGGAGTCTTGAAGACTTTGGAGAGCCCTTAGTCAGACTCGGCAGTCTGGTTGGGTTTAATAAGTCCATACTCAACTGCTTTGTTTAAACACTCTTGTGCAGCTCGCGCCACAGAACGTTTCTTTTCTTCCTCCTCGTTTTTTGCAAGAACGGTAAGGATTTCAAACATCTCACTCTCCATCAACTTCTCTGCCAACGCCTTGTCTGCAGTCGTCATGTTCAAGACTACAATAGCACCACGATGCTGGAGTTCTGTGTTCTCACTTAGAAGCAGGGCCTGGAGAATCTCTAACCAGTGGACAGTCTGCAATGAGAAAGTTCAGGTATGTTCACAGATCAGTATGGAGGCTGCAATGCATACAAGGCACAAATTCACTATTTTCTAGACATGTGTGGATTAAAAAGCAGGAACAAATGAGAGTGCTTAGGTATGATGCACGATGTATGCAGAACTTTTCCAAAGACGTGATGTATGTAACAAACATATCCATCAATGCTTATCACGTGAAAACCCCTTTAGTTTACCGGTCTAGCATAATTAGAAAAATGTTAATCATAGGTAAATACACAAATAGGCGAAAGAAGATAGATTACAAAGATTCTACCTTGAGGTCCTATTACACGGCCCAACATGGGTCGTGAAAATGAGTGCAGATCAAGATCGGTGATCGTTTGCTGCTTTTACAAGAATCAATGATTGGTTATGTATGGGGACGAGCGATCGTTTCTACGATTGCTCGTCCCCATACATTTCCATCATGTCGGCAGCAGGGAGATGTGCTGCTGACAACGATAATATTTATTGCTGAATAAACGACACAGGGCAATGATCGGGAAAACAAACAATCATATGAATGCTCGTTCCCGTTCATTTGCCGTTGTAAAAGGGCCTCAACATTTGCTGACCGTGTGAGTCATAAGCGTAGATTCAATTTCAGCCTAAACATTAGACCCAATTACTCTCCAGTCTTAGCTAAAGATTTTAACGCAGAATCTACAGTAGATTATAAATGTCACATTACTCCCAGACAAAATCAATGAACACCACAGACACTAATGCAATAACAGGAACATGAAATGCAGCAAATCAATTTCATGGTTACGGTCAGTCAGATTTATCACCGGGGGGGATGCCGGACCTGTAATGTTTTTTTTTTATGTTCTCCACAACTAATCCATACTAGTCTAAACACAAGTAGCTCACGTATAAAGTTACCATTTGTAATCCTAGCGCTGCTCTGCCCCTTCTGCTCACACATGTTCTGAGTGCATTAGATAATACTCCATATGTTACACGGTGGAAGAGCTAGAGCTACATTCCTGATGACAACTCTAGCGTGCTTGCGATCATCATGACCAGATTAAAATAAAACGTCACAATATATTTGATGTGTTAAAGCATTATATTGTCTTTATGCAAGAATAGATGTCCATTACCCCCAATATCACATAGAAGCATTGCCTTGTGAAGCCCTGAAGCAGTGCCAAGCTATGAATGTGATTGTTATTACTTGTAGCAACGTCAATGCCTACCATTCAAAACACAACATACAGTGGATAGAGAGAACACTCCGGGTAAAAGAGAGGAGGGAAAAATAAAAGACAACCTTCTAGACCAGACTTGTTTGAGAGAACCACCAGTCTAGAAGACCATTTTTCAATGCAGTTTTGGCTTCCTTCACATATCCGTTAGGGCTCTATTCTGACGTTCCGTCTGAGGTTTCCGTCAGAATAGAGACCTGACGGACACAAACGGAAACCGTTACCATTGATTTCAATAGTGACAGATCTGGTCCCAATGGTTTCCGTTTGACTCAGTTGTGCAAGGGCTCCAGGTTTTGGCGGAATGAATAGCATAGTCGAAAACACTATTGATTCTGTCAAAATGACTGAAGCCTTGCACAATGGAGACAAACGGAAACCATTAGGACCAGATCCGTCACTATTGAAATCAATGGTGATGCAAACCTATGGTTTCCGTTTGTGTCAGTCAGGTCTCTATTCTGACGGAATCATCCTACGGAACGTCAGAATAGAAACCTAACGGATATGTGAACGAAGCCTTAAAAAGACTTTACTATATACTATCACTGAAACACTGATAAAGAAAAGGTGTGCCAAAAATATTACTGGCCAGCAAGACCTCTTAAAAACATACATTTTATTACCCTTTAAAACTAAAAAGATCCATAAACCACCAATTTCCATGAACTCTGAAAAGTATTACAACATTGCCCGTGACAGTTGACGTGGGGTACCAAATCAAAGTTTATTATGGGGCATCATGTCATCTCGCCAACCGGGTATTACAAATAGAAAGGACCAGGATCTAATTGATGCATCCAGGGTCCTATCAATACTAACTTCTGACACTAATGTGACTAGTCATTAAAGGGATTGTCCACTTTCTGAAAACTGATGACCTATCCACCAGATAGGTCATCGTTATATGATCGGTGCGTGTCTGACATCCGGACCCCACACTGATCCGCAACTCCGGCTGCTTCAGTGCACCGGATGTTTGGAACGGGATGCAGTAGTTGGAGCCAGAAGCAGAAGGCTCCGACCACTACATAGCGGCCAGTCGGCGGAACTGCAGCTCTGCTCCTATTCACTTTAATAGGAGCAGAGATGCAATACTGCAGCTCGACCGCTATTCTTTGACCGGGGCCAACTGCTTCCGGCAACATCGTCCGACAGCCAGAGTGACGGATTGGTGCGTGGTCCGAGAGTCGGATACGTACCGATCATATACTGATGACCTATCCGGTGGATAGATCATCAGTTTTCAGAAAGTGGAAAACCCCTTTAACCCTAAGGCTGGATTCGCACTTAGCCTAAACGTGGCGGAAAATCCACAGCATTTACACTAGCAGCAAATTGAAGGAGATTTAAACAAACCTTATCCACGTGCTGTGGGGGCAAAAAATCAGCTGAGAAAACATTCATAAATTGACCTGCAGGTTTTTAATTCGCAACATGTAAAATTTATGCTGCAGAATCACTGCCCTTTTATTGCATGTTTTTCCTATTTAAAGAGGCTCTGTCACCAGATTTTGCAACCCCTATCTGCTATAGCAGCAGATAGGCGCTGCAATGTAGATTACAGTAACGTTTTTATTTTAAAAAAACGAGCATTTTTGGCCAAGTTATGACCATTTTTGTAGTTATGCAAATGAGGCTTGCAAAAGTCCAAGTGGGTGTGTTTAAAAGTAAAAGTCCAAGTGGGTGTGTATTATGTGCGTACATCGGGGCGTTTTTAATACTTTCACTAGCTGGGCGCTCTGATGAGAAGTAACATCCTCTTCTCTTCAGAACGCCCAGCTTGTGACAGTGCAGATCTGTGACGTCACTCACAGGTCCTGCATCGTGACGGCACCAGAGGCTACAGTTGATTCTGCAGCAGCAACAGCGTTTGCAGGTAAGTCGATCTTACCTGCAAACGCTGATGCTGCTGCAGAATCTACTGTAGCCTCTGCTGCCGATGTGGCCGTCACGATGCAGGACCTGTGAGTGACGTCACAGATCTGCACTGTCAGAAGCTGGGCGTTCTGAAGAGAAGAGGATGATACTTCTCTTCACAGCGCCCAGCTAGTAAAAGTATTAAAAACGCCCCGATGTACGCACATAATACACGCCCACTTGGACTTTTACTTTTAAACACACCCACTTGGACTTTTGCAAGCCTCATTTGCATAATTACAAAAATGGTCATAACTTGGCCAAAAATGCTCGTTTTTTTAAAATAAAAACGTTACTGTAATCTACATTGCAGCGCCTATCTGCTGCAATAGCAGATAGGGGTTGCAAAATCTGGTGACAGAGCCTCTTTAAGTCAATGGGAGGTAAAAGCTGCAATAAAACAGCAAATGTTGCCATTTCTGCAACGGAAACGCTGCGATTCTGCCCCCCCCCCCAAAAAAAACCCTTAAACGTAATGAAAAAAATGTCCATACTTATCCCCCCCTGGCGTTTCCTCCCATGTGACTGCTGCAGCCAATCACAGGTTTTACCGGTCACATGGGCTACAGCGCGTATCTGACCTGAGTTAGCATACCTTAATAGCATAGCAGCGTAATCGCCCTGAAAAGGGCGGCCCTGCACAGGAGCCTCCTGCCCTAACACACCCTAGCGTATAATCAAAAAGGTGACTAGCAACCCATTACCAATAGCCAAACACATATTGCATTAAAAACATGGGGACAATATCAGTCCTTAAAGAAGGTAAATGTAAGAATTCTAGTTAATTAATAAGGCACTCAGGTAAATCTGTATAAAAAGTACAGCAATACGTAGCCCATAGATGACGGTGCACCAAGCAGACTTACCGTTCCTGGTATATAGAAGGACATCCAGTAGGTGAGGAGCTAAGTTTTTAACTACACACAGGGGAAGGAATTTATTAAGACGGACGTTAATATAAAGAAAGATGGAGTAAAATGCACCTAATTTATTAAGAAGCGCATCTCTGCCCATCCGTGCACCAGAAAGTGGAATCTTTTGAGCAATAATGCAAATTATGGTACATTTGTGGTGCCGTTGTAGGTCCCGCCCTTCAGCTAAGCTCTGCCCACTTATTAGAAAAGTGCCGTGAGCCCTTGTGTGCTATTTGCAATTTTTCTCCGCCACAACACTTCTGTAAAAAAGTTTTAAGAAATTCCACCCAGTCTATCTCATGCATTGTCGCTCTAAGGGTATGTTCACACGACAGCGTCCGTAGCGGCTGAAATTACGGGGATGTTTCCGCCTGAAAACATCCCCGTAATTTCAGCCGTAACGGCATGTGCAGGCGCTTGAACGCCGCGTCCATTACGGACGTAATTGGCGCTGCTATTCATTGGAGTCAATGAATAACGGCTCCAATTACGGCCAAAGAAGTGACAGGTCACTTCTTTGACGCGGGCGTCTATTTACGCGCCGTCATTTGACAGCGGTGCGTAAATATACGCCTCGTGTGAACAGACAAACGTCTGCCCATTGCTTTCAATGGGCAGATGTTTGTCAACGCTATTGAGGCGCTATTTTCGGACGTAATTCGGGGCAAAAACGCCCGAATTACGTCCGTAATTAGTGCGTGTGAACATACCCTAACACCCCACAAGTAGCCTGAATAGATACATGTATAAAAAAAAAATATAAGGCTCTTGCTATTAGGTGAACATACCCTGAAGATGAAAATGGGTTTAAAAAATCTCTGGATTGATATGTACTCTTTGAAATCGGTCCACATTAACATTACCATTTTGTCACATTTCTCAAGTCCCTTACCACTTGTGTAACCCTCTGGCAAATCTTTGGCTCCAAAGAAGTCAGCATCGCAAGAGTTCCAGCTGCGGCACGGCGTAGACGCTCATCATCCTCACCACTATACAAAACTATCAATTTCAATCGATCAGATCCCTCTAACATGAATAGTTCTTGCACCTAGGGAAAGGTCAATCATTTGTATATTACGTCTATGAAAAATACTAATAGGTCGATTTGATTCTTCTATAGCATTGAATAAGACAAATTACTGTTACCTTAAAGGAAAACAATTATCGCCTTTGTTTTTATTGTACCGATCTTAAGCTTCATTATATTTTCATCTCCATTTTTGTCTAAAGCTTAATTCAGAATTCTGAGATCAGATGACCGCTACACCATTATAGCCATTCTTTTTTTGTCATATATCTGACAGCAAAATCCACATAAACTGCTGTCCGTTTCCAAGGGCAACATGCAGTATTTTAAAGAGAAACTCCATGTTAAGACTAAATAATAGATTACATAGCACTATTTCTATTTTTGCAGATGACACCAAGCTATGTAATATAGTTCAGACTATGGAAGATGTTCATGAATTGCAGGCAGATTTAAACAAACTAAGTGTTTGGGAATCCAGTTGGCAAATGAAGTTTAATGTAGATAAATGTAAAGTTATGCACCTGGGTACCAACAACCTGCATGCATCATATGTCCTAGGGGGAGCTACACTGGGGGAGTCACTTGTTGAGAAGGATCTGGGTATACTTGTAGATCATAAACTAAATAACAGCATGCAGTGTCAATCAGCTGCTTCAAAGGCCAGCAGGATATTGTCGTGTATTAAAAGAGGCATGGACTTGCGGGACAGGGATGTAATATTACCACTTTACAAAGCATTAGTGAGGCCTCATCTAGAATATGCAGTTCAGTTCTGGGCTCCAGTTCATAGAAAGGATGTCCTGGAGTTAGAAAAAATACAAACAAGAGCAACGAAGCTAATAAGGGGCATGGAGAATTTAAGTTATGAGGAAAGATTAAAAGAACTAAACCTATTTAGCCTTGAAAAAAGACGACTAAGGGGGGACATGATTAACTTATATAAATATATTAATGGCACATACAAAAAATATGGTGAAATCCTGTTCCTTGTAAAACCCACTCAAAAAACAATGGGGCACTCCCTCCGTCTGGAGAAAAAAAGGTGCAACCTGCAGAGGCGACAAGCCTTCTTTACTGTGAGAACTGTGAATCTATGGAATAGTCACCGCAGGAGCCATAACAGCAGGGACAGTAGATGGATTTAAAAAAGGCTTAGATAATTTCCTAGAACAAAAAAATATTAGCTCCTATGTGTAGAAATGTTTCCCTTCCCTTTTCCCATCCCTTGGTTGAACTTGATGGACATGTGTCTTTTTTCAGCCGTACGAACTATGTAACTATATGTATTTTGTAGAATTTCTAGACAATGTACCAGCCACATCATGGATGATAGTTGATTGTGTTTTTGGTTTTTTTGTGACATTCTATCACATGAAAGCTCATTATTATCACTTTTACAAGGTTTCCAGCATCTGTTCCCTTCCCTTTTTCCCATCCCTTGGTTGAACTTGATGGACCTATGTCTTTTTTTCAACGGTACTAACTATGTGACTATGTACATCACAATAATATTATTAACATAGTAAATGGAATAAGTTTATCCTGTGAGTAAAAAAAAACAACAAAAAAAAAACCAAAACAAACATGGGAAAGGCTGTACTTGATAGACCAGGGTCTGTTATCAACCTACAGAATTCTATGTGTCATCCTTACCTCTTTACTCATTGCCAGGTTGCACATACACTCAGTAGCAGCAACACGAATCATTTCATGCTCTTCAAACATATAACCCTCAATCATTGGGACGGCTTTCTCCTTTATGATCTTACCTCTGCAGAACATATTGCAAACCATTAATAATTTGTCTATAAAGTGCTATCACTCACAATGTATCATCAGTTCAACACAAAGTCTGTCCCTATGACCAGGGATTAGTTTGACATATTACCCACCTCAGCCTTTCACCGATCCCTGAAAGATTTGTTAATGCCATCAGTGACTCAAAATTCTGCAGGCCTGTGCGATTAAGGTGAAGTAGGCTGATCAGGGGTCGAATAACCTCATAAATCTGTTGGAAAAAGGAAAGTGGATGATGAGGAATAAATAATGATATCAATAATTGATATATATAATAATTGATATCAATGGTTGACGGAAACCTAGCTAATGGTTTCTGTCCGTCACCGTTGTGACAGGGTTCCGTTATTCTTGACAGAATAAATAGCAGTCGACTGCGTTATTGGGTCCGTCAAGAACAACGGAACCCTGTCACAACAGTGACAGACGGAAACCATTAGCTAGGTTTCAGTCAACACGGAGTTCAATGGTGAGGGAAACGGAAGCTGAGGTTTCCATTCGCCTTTCCGCTGAGGAGTTAACCCGATGGAAACATCAGACTGAACCCCTCAGCAGAACACAGACGCGGATGTGAACACAGCCTCATGAAGACAACTCCTGTCCATATGCCATTTTAGGGAATATGGATGTCAAAGATCTTGGTGGTAGTAGAAAATATTGAAACAAGATCCGCAACAGGGGGTATGTAAAAGTTGCTCCTGTTCTGGCAGACTTGAGACGTCCATCTAACACATTTGAACGACTGCCATGCAATTCTACATTTTCCCTGCAGTAGCCACAGGAGGAAATGCCTGGCTGGCCAAGGCTTCGGATAAGACGTTTAACCCCTTCCTGACCACCCCACGTAGATTAACCGGCTGCAGCACTGATCCTTGTGCCTGCAGCCCGTTAATCTACGTGTGCTCCTAACAGAGCACACAGACACCCCGCAGCCCAGCATCTCCCAGTACAGGCGGCTACTAGCAGCCTTAGTACTGGGGGAAAACATCGGGTCGGATCAATAGTGACCGCCGCATTTAAGTTGTTACAACAATATCGGCACCCAGCTACACGATTGCGGGGGGCCGATTGTTACAATGGCAACCCAAATCCTAACAAAGGCTTCCGGTCTGCGATCTATGGAAGGCGATTAGGTGTGAAACGGACAGGTATTATAACAAGGGTCCAAGAATTAGGTCTTCAAGTCCCTAGTGGGACTAAAAGAAAAAAAAAAAAGGTACAAAAGTGAAATTTCAAAATAATAACATTAATAATTGCCCCTTTTCCCTTATAAAGCCCTTTATTATAAGAAAAACAAACTATGCAAAATATAATGTAATTTATCCCGCACGGTGACCGCCATAAAAAAAAACAACAACAAAACGATACCAAAATCGCTATTTTTTGTCACTTCAGCTCCCAAAAAATTGAATAAATAGGGATCAAAAAGTCGCATGTACCATGGTACCAATAAAAACTACAGTTTGTTCCGCAAAAAACAAGCCCTCACACAGCTTTCTGGATGGAAAATTAAAAAAAGTTGTGGCTCTTAGAATATGGCGACACAAAAACGACATTTTTTTTTCAAAACCGTGATTTTATCGCGCAAACACCGTAAAACATGAAAAACCTATATACATATGGTATCGCCGTAATCGTATCGACCCGCAGAATAAATAAAATATGTAATTTCTAGCGCACGGTGAACGCCGTAAAAAAAAAAAAAAAGAATAAATGACAATAGAAGTTTTCTCGGCATAATTACATTCAATTCAGCAAAAAACCTATGGGATCAAAATGCTCACTATACCCCTATATAAATTCGTTTTAGGGCTGTACTTTCCCAAATGGGGTCACTTCTGGGGGATGTCCACTGTTTTGGTCGCTCAGGGGCTTTGCAAATGCGACATGACACCCGAAAACCAAATAGTGCTCCTTCGCTTCTGAGCCCCGCCGTGTGTCAAAACAGCAGTTTATTACCACATATGGGGTATTGTCGTAATCAGGAGAAATTGCTTTACAAATGTTGGGGTAGATTTTCTTCGTTATTCCTTGTAAAAATTGATAATTTCTAAGTTTTATCGGAAAAAAAATTAGATTTTCAATTTTTACAGACGAATTGCACTCAATTCAAGAAAAAAACCTGTGGGGTTAAAATGCTCTATACCACTTGATAAAGTCCTTGAGGGGTGTAGTTTGCCAAATGGCATCTTTTTTTGGGGTGTTTCCACTATTTTGGACCCACAAGACCTCTTCAAACCTGACATGGTGCCTAAAATATATTCTAATAAAAAGGAGGCCCCAAAATGCTCTAGGTGTCCCTGTTGCTTCTGAGGCCGGTGCTTCAGTCCATCAGCACACTAGGGGCCACATGTGGGATATTTTTAAAAACGTCAGAATCTGGGCAATAAATATTGAGTTGCATTTCTCTGGTAAAACATTGTGTGTTACAGATTTTTTATTAAAACTGATTTTCTGCCAAAAAAAAGAAATTTGTAAATTTCCCCTCTACTTTGCTTTAATTCCTATGAAACACCTAAAGGGTTAAGAAACTTTCAAAATGCGGTTTTAAAAACTTTGAGCGGTGCAGTTTTTAAAATTGGGTAACGTATGGGGGTTTCTAATATATAAGGCCCTCAAAGCCACTTCAGAAGTGAACTGGTACCTATAAAAATAGGTTTTTGAAATATTCTTGAAAATGTGAGAAATTGCTGCTAAATTTCTAAGCCTAGTAACGTCCTAGAAAAAAAAAAAAAAAAAAAAAAGGATGTTCAAAAAACGCTGCCAAAATAAATTAGACATATGGGAAATGTTAATTAGTAACTATTTTGTGTGGTATTACTATCTGTTTTACAAGCAGATACATTTAAATTTAGAAAAATGCCAATTTTTGCAAATTTTCTCTAAAGTTTGGTGTTTTTCACAAACAAATACTGAACTTATTGATCACATTTTTCCACTAACAAAGTACAGTATGTCACGAGACAACAATCTCAGAATCGCTTGAAAAAGTAAAAGCATTTCGGAGTTATTATCACAAAGTGACATGTCAGATTTGAAAAAAATCGGCTGCATCCACAAGGCCAAAACAGGCTCAGTCCTGAAGGGGTTAAGCAGGTAGGGCACAACATTGCTCTTGCATTGTTGGAATATCATATCTGTAGAGGACCCCATTGTTATTTAGTAATCTACACAGTCAGTGCTCAGGTCTGAAGAAATCGGACTACTTTTTCCTCTCTGTCCAGCAGTCAGAAATAATATACCTCACCATGAGGGGAGCATCTCACCGTTTTTTTTTTTTAATAATCTGAGTATATAGCAGATTATTTGATGTGCAGACCAATCCTTTGGATGTTGTCTGCGGGTACTTACCCGTTCACCGGGAAATGCAATTTCAGGGTTAGAGGTGATCGTTATCTTAGCCAGTGCTTGTGCTGCTTTGGTTTTTCCAATTTCCGTTCCTTCTAAAGCCAATGGTATTAAGGCCTGCAACAAATCAGAAGATTCCAAATACTTTATGGAGTAGCGGAGCATAAACCAAGGAAAATGTGATAACATGGATATAATGTCACATGACACAATATGGTGGAGATGGGCCTATCTCTTATATTAATATTAAATGGGTTGATCAGTTGGCACTTATAAGGGTCCCTCCGGCATCAGGATGAGCTAAAATTCTGTAAGTCAAGTGTAGCTAAACGTTTGACAAACTTCTGACAAGTCATAGTGACATGTCAGAAGTTTGAATTGGTGGGGGTCCTAGCACAGAGACCCCCACCAATCGCTAGAACAAACTAGCTGAAGCGCTAGTGTGAGCGGTCAGCTGCTTCGTGTCTGTTTGGCTTTTTCCGTGAATAAATGTACCAGTGTACGGACTCAATAGAAAGTCTATGAGCCCGTGCTCCGATACATCGGCTTTCCGGAAAAAGCCGAGCATACACGAAGCGGCTCAGCGCTTCAGCTGCTTCGTTCTAGCGATTGGTGGGGGGTCTCAGAGCTCGGACCCCCACCAATTCAAACTTCTGACATGTCACTATAACATGTCAGAAGTTTGTCAAACGTTTAGCTACACTTTAATTTAACCCCATAGTCCTCTCTAGTCCGATTTTAAATTTTGTTTTGCAACATTTTAAAATATTTTATTCTGGGAGTACTCTTCTTCTTTATCAACTATATTTGCCATTAGTTGGTTGACAACTTTTGGGGCATCTTTTTGAAAACGATATTAACATTTTCTAACAAATACAGTTAGCACCCCAGATGTAGCCTCACAGCCGGCATATTGTTAAACCCTCAACATATTCAGAAAGATTAACATACCGTCTATTCCCAGTTATTTTAACTAAAGTCAAAATGTATTACCTTTCCTCCTCCTTGAGCTACAACATTTCCTCGGTCTTCAGATTTTTCCACCAAAGCCAAGAAGACCCTAGAGGGAAGAGAACAGTATTCATGTATTTATTTTTTAAGAGCAAACCTATTCTGTGTGGACAAAAGAGGTTTAAAGAGGCTCTGTCACCAGATTTTGCAACCCCTATCTGCTATTGCAGCAGATAGGCGCTGCAATGTAGATTACAGTAACGTTTTTATTTTAAAAAAACGAGCATTTTTGGCCAAGTTATGACCATTTTTGTAGTTATGCAAATGAGGCTTGCAAAAGTCCAAGTGGGTGTGTTTAAAAGTAAAAGTCCAAGTGGGCGTGTATTATGTGCGTACATCGGGGCGTTTTTAATACTTTTACTAGCTGGGCGCTGTGAAGAGAAGTAACATCCTCTTCTCTTCAGAACGCCCAGCTTCTGACAGTGCAGATCTGTGACGTCACTCACAGGTCCTGCATCGTGACGGCCACATCGGCAGCAGAGGCTACAGTTGATTCTGCAGCAGCATCGGCGTTTGCAGGTAAGATCGACTTACCTGCAAACGCTGTTGCTGCTGCAGAATCAATTGTAGCCTCTGGTGCCGATGTGGCCGTCACGATGCAGGACCTGTGAGTGACGTCACAGATCTGTTGTGCAGGTCATAGAATAGAATATATAATGGCAGTTTTCTACCACATTGTGTTTGGCAACGTTTGCCATTGTATTTAAAAGCAGCACGGTTTTTAAATCTAGGGCTGCTTCAGGAGCAAGAGCTCTTGAGAAAATAGTAAAGCACATGGGGGGAGATTTTCACACGCCAGTTTAAAAGCATAATAATAGGTTTAAGTAAAATGAGTCTAATTTAATAAATTCCCGTTGTAATTAACGCCAATTCCTTTTCATAGTAAAATTGTCGTTTTGCGAATTGCCATGTCGCCTTTCACAAAGCACTGCTTTCTTTTTGTTAAAATGGTGTGAGCGGTGCAAATGCTGCAAAAGTTGCAATTTTTGTGCAAAATTTTGATTTTTGAGACATTTCTTTGCCAGAAAACTGGCGTCCAATAAAAATTACAATTAAAGAACTAAAAGCCGGTTATAACAGAACTCTGATTCAAGAGCAAAATATTTTTTAAACAGGTTTTCAGCCTCGGTGTAAAATATAATGATTCAATTCACTAAATGCAAGCGGAGATCTTCCCAACAGTGTGGGAATTATGCACAACATACAGGGGGAGATTTTTCAAACAGTCTAATTACAATTTTGTGTGGCAATAATGAATGAAGGAACACAAGAAGATGGCATTATTAGAAAGATAACTTGGTCTGATGAAGCCAACTTCAAACTTTCAGGCTGGTTAACTGTGTTTATTGCTCAACAGAAAACCCCCTTTGCAACAATTGAAGAACAGTTGGATCTCCCTAGGGTTACAGTTTGGGCGGCCCTTTCATGTAAAGGGGTAATTGGATCTATCTTCTACAATACAACGGTTACCTCAGACCTGTACCTTACATGCTCCAAGAAAATGTAATACCACAATTGTAGTTGGAGCATGAAGATTAAGACTTCTATTTTCAGCAAGATGGAGCCCCTCCTCACTATGCTTCAGCGGTGCGTCATTTTCTTGACGAAAAATTACCCAATAGGAGGGTAGGTAGATGAGGCACGGCTGAATGACAAACTCGTTTACCAGATTTTACCCCGATGGACTTTTTCTTACTGGGAGTTATCAAAGATAAGGTATATTCAAGAAAACCACGCTTGGTTGATAACATGATTCAGTTCATATAAGAAGCATGCCAATAAATGAGTGCCAATAAAGAACCTTGTGCCCAAGTGTGCTTGAGTGTAAAAACTAGATTACAGCAATGTGTAAATAGTGAGGGCCGCCAATGTCAGCATATAAGAAATTGTACTTAATTGTTAAGTTATTGTATAAAATACTATTTAAACTGTATACCTATTATATTTACCTATTATTTAAACTGTATACCTACTTATGCACGCCCCTGTATATTATCTTGCCATTCTAAAATGAATAAGCTTCATTAAAGAGGCTCTGTCACCAGATTTTGCAACCCCTATCTGCTATTGCAGGAGATAGGCGCTGCAATGTAGATTACAGTAACGTTTTTATTTTTAAAAAACGAGCATTTTTGGCCAAGTTATGACTATTTTCGTATTTATGCAAATGAGGCTTGCAAAAGTACAACTGGGCGTGTTGAAAAGTAAAAGTACAACTGGGCGTGTATTATGTGCGTACATCGGGGCGTGTTTACTACTTTTACTAGCTGGGCTTTCTGATGAGAAGTATCATCCACTTCTCTTCACAACGCCCAGCTTCTGGCAGTGCAGATCTGTGACGTCACTCACAGGTCCTGCATCGTGTCGGCACCAGAGGCTACAGATGATTCTGCAGCAGCATCGGCGTTTGCAGGTAAGTCGATGTAGCTACTTACCTGCAAACGCCGATGCTGCTGCAGAATCATCTGTAGCCTCTGGTGCCGACACGATGCAGGACCTGTGAGTGACGTCACAGATCTGCACTGCCAGAAGCTGGGCGTTCTGAAGAGAAGTGGATGATACTTCTCTTCAGAACGCCCAGCTATTAAAAGTAGTAAACACGCCCCGATGTACGCACATAATACACGCCCAGTTGGACTTTTACTGTAAACACGCCCAGTTGTACTTTTGCAAGCCTCATTTGCATAAATACGAAAATGGTCATAACTTGGCCAAAAATGCTCGTTTTTTAAAAATAAAAACGTTACTGTAATCTACATTGCAGCGCCTATCTGCTGCAATAGCAGATAGGGGTTGCAAAATCTGGTGACAGAGCCTCTTTAACATAAAACAGGAAAAAAAATTCCTGTCTCATATTTTGAAATGTCTGATAAAGCAGAACGAACATGAATTACCTTGAAATCAGTTCCCTCGATGATTCGGTTAATGCCGGGCTTTCATTCTTCACCATGCACGCTAGAGCAGATACCACACCTGCTGCCAGGAGTTTGTGGACCCGCGCCTCAACAAATTCTTTCTTGTCCTAAGATTGTGCAGCAACATTTTTTGTTACATTATGCATGTGACCAACTTAGTGTACAGAAATATAAACAAACATTGTCAGATAGAGCTGGTCGCGCTCCTTACCTTAGGGTGTTCCTCAGGAACATGCTGCTTTGCATACTTTGCCAGCTCCAACATTTGTGCGTCTATTTCCTCTCGGTCATAGCTGTTTGTAAAGTTTACGAGGGTGGATGCAACCGCAAAAATTACAGTCTTGTCCTGTGACTAGAGAAGGAAACATATGTTTTACGTTTCTGGGAAAAATAGTCATTTGCAGTACTTTTATCCCTAAATGTAAAAATCCCTGCAATTAATCAACCCCGGCCCCCCCAACCACCTGATCGAAGACAATGGTTATTTCACAGTCACTAGAGAAACAATTCTTTAGATTTTAATGCAGTTTTTTATTTTTATTTCTTTAAAGCCAAACACATATCTGGTCTCACCCCATTACTAGAACAATCACCACATGAGGGTCGCATCATTTCTTTTTTTACCTGTGTTTTATATTTCTTTGTTTCTTGGGTGTATGTGTGTATTTTTGTGTACCATAATAAAGTGTTTGTGCTTTTTTTTTCATTTTGCAATATTGAGGATGTGCATAACTTTTTTTTTTTGAGCAGTTGTTTTTTGTATAAGATTCAGTCATATTGTCGCTTTTTTTGCACCCCTTCCATTATGTTTTTTAGTGGTCCCCGTATCTCTTCTATGGTTCATTAGGTATGTAAACCAAAACCGAACAAAAGGAGCATATATATATACTAGAATGTATATATATATATATATATATATATATATATATATATATATAGTATCAAAGAGATGTTTATTTATTAATTTTTTTTAAAATCTTTATTTTCATGACTGAAAAGGTCCATTTTGTAAAACATTTGGGGTACAGAATTACATAAGAATACAGAAAGTATAAATGCAGCGTACATATAAAGAACTGCTGTGAAAGCCAATATTCCCACGCAGGAGAGTAGAGTACAGAGAACGAAGAGAAAGTTACAAAAAAAAAAAGTAGTAGAGGGTGAGGAGCAGATTAAAGTGAGTGGGGTGTCCCACCATGACATCCCTCAAAGCAAAGAGCGCTACTCGGGCTGCCGTGCAGTACTCAGCTCTCGTATAATGTCTTTATAGGAGTCAGAATCCTGAAAAGCAATCCAAGGAGTCCATGTTTGGCTAAACTTGGTGTGCGAGTCGTGAATGATGGAGGTCAGATCCTCCATGTGCATAAGGTCGTTGACCCTTGAAACCCAGAGGGACAAGGTAGGGAGAGAGGAATCCTTCCATCGTAGTGGGATGCAATGATGTGCTGCCATCACTAAAAAGTGAAGCAGGGAGCGTTTGTATACATTCACCGGAATGTCGAAGTGATGGAGTAGGAAGAAGGCCCCATCCATGGTTATGCCAGTGTCTGCGACCTCAATTATCACCCGTTTAACGCCTTCCCAAAATGAGGTAAGAAGAGTACATGACCAAAAGGTGTGGAGGAGGGCGTTAATTTATTAATTTAAGCAACAACAAAAATAAAAATTTAGTGGCGGCAATACACGCCAGTTACTCACATGAAATAAAGTGCAGTGCAGTAAGAGTTTAATCTTTTCTTTTCCTGGCAAGGTTTCAGTACTATATGCATGAATATTTGATGTCAGAAGTTTTTCAAGGTGGTGATTCAATACACCTCTATTGTGATATGTACTGACCTTTACTTATAGACGTATATCCTCAACGTATATTCCTTGCCATGCTGCTTTTACTTAATGTAGCAAAATAATATCATATCTCACTCTATGGAAACCAATATGGCGTTGTATGGCAGTTTTAAAATTTTTATTTTTTTACACCATACCCCGATCATCATAAATAATGTTATACATTTGTTGTTTAGGTTGTTACGGTCGGGGCGATACCAAATATGTCTATATTATTTCATGTTTTGGGACTTAGATTTTAAAAAGTTTATTTATTATTAAAAAAATGTGTGTTTCTGTGTATTTTCTTTTACGGTTTATTTATTGATCATTAATTTTTTTTACATTCATTTAACTTTTTTTTTTAATCCCATAAAGGGATTTATCATTTTGATCTTTATTATGTAACTAACGTACTGGCATAGCTCTATATGCCAGTACATTAGCCTGTGCACTGATAGTACACAGGCAGTTGTTAGGGCATACCTCAGTATGCCCTAACAACAGGAAATATGTTCAGACAGCCCTGGGGTCCTTCAATGGACCCTGGGCAGTCTGGCCATACAAGTTATGGGCTTTGATCGCATCACAGTTATCTTCAGAGACGCCATCAAAGTGCAGTCCCCCCTCCTTGAACGTCGCGATCAGCTTTCATCGCGGCGTTCAAAGGGTTAACGGCGGAGAGAAGAGGTTTCTCTCCTCTCCGCTGTCAGAGCGGGGCCGTGGCTGTGTATTACAGCCGTTGCCCAGCTCTCGATCGTGCGTACAGTCGGCTGTCACACAGGACGAGAATGCTCGTCCTAATGTGCGAAGTACTCGCCGTTCAGGACGAGCATTCTCGTCCTGTGTCGGCAACCAGTTAAATTAATAAAACAAACATCTCTTTGGTACAATATATATACACACACAAAAAAAATTTCAACCGCACAGTCCAGGTCTCATAAAAATGAGGGTGCAAGCCCGCCAGGGATACGGCCATAGTCTCCCAAGGTATATATTTTTTTTAAAAACAGGCAGCACTCAAAGTTGTAGCAAAATTAGAAAAGGTGCTTTATTCCATCAGTCCAATACAGCAACGTTTCAGCTCTTCAATAGAGCTTGAAAAAGGCTTTTTGAGTGCTGCCTGTTTTTTAAAAAAATAAATAAAAAACTATATATATATATTCTAGTCCAGGGGTCTCAAACTCGGTCGGATAAGTGGGCCACATATAGTAAAAATTAGAAGTTGACGGGCCGCATTTCAACAATCCAATTTTGCAGTTTAAGTGTCGCTAAATGCAGTCCGGCGGCTCAATTGGCAGACACACAAATGTCAAGATTGGGCAGCCCCTTTTAAGATAGTGCCACAGAGGCCTCTGCAGATGCTGCCACAGTGCCCTCTGTAGATGCTGCCACAGTACCATATATGGACAGTGATGTCAGAGGCTTGCCCAGAGCTGGAGTCCCAGAGTAGAGCCGCTTCTAGCACTCTGCCTGGGACTCCAGCTGTGCTCCTGACATCACTGTCCAGCTCTGGGGAAGCCCTAGACATCGCTCTCCATATGTGGACAGCGATGTCAGGGGACTCCACAGAGTCCCGGAGCAGAGCCTATACTAGCGCTCTGCCGGGACTCCGACTCTGGGGAAGCCCCAGACATTGCGTGTCCATATATGGACAGTGATGTCAGGGGATTCCACAGAGTCCCGGAGCGGAAACTATACTAGCGGCTGTGTCCCGCAGATGACAGCCTCAGGGCCCGCGTGGTTGAGACCCCTGTTCTAGTCTATATGTTCCTTTTGTTTGATTTTGGTTTATAGATCATGTCTATTTGGGAGCCATAGGCTGTTCCCTTCTCATTTGAGACGGACTATTTATAGGAATAACTATTCATTAGAGTTCTGTAATTGACACCAAAGGGTTAATCGCTAACTGAAAAGATGACAAATAGCAAGCTTTTGAGACTACTTTATCACAAATGTATAAATATGTGACTCTTCAGATTTTGGGTTACATAGTTTGTACGGTTGAAAAAAGACACATGTCCATCAAATTCAACCAAGGGATGGGAAAAGGGAAGGGAAACATTTGTACACATAGGAGCTAATATTTTTTTGTTCTAGGAAATTAGAAAAAGCCTTTTTTAAAGCCATCTACTGTCCCTGCTGTGACCAGCTCCTGCGGTGACTATTCCATAGATTCACAGTAAAGAAGGCTTGTCACCTCCGCAGGTTGCACCTTTTTTTCTCCAGACGGAGGGAGTGCCCCCTTGTTTTTTGAGGGGGTTTTACATGGAACAGGATTTCACCATATTTTTTGTATGTGCCATTAATATATTCATAGATGTTAATCATGTCCCCCTTAGTCTTTTTTCAAGGCTAAATAGGTTTAATTCTTTTAATCTTTCCTCATAACTTAGATTCTCCATGCCCCTTATTAGCTTTGTTGCCCTTCTTTGTATTTTTTCCAACCCCAGGGCATCCTTTCTATGAACTGGAGCCCAGAACTGAACTGCATATTCTAGATGAGGCCTCACTAATGCTTTGTAAAGTGGTAATATTACATCCCTGTCCCGCGAGTCCATGCCTCTTTTGATACACGACAATATCCTGCTGGCCTTTGAAGCAGCTGATTGACATTGCATGCTGTTATTTAGTTTATGATTTACAAGTACACCCAGATCCTTCTCAACAAGTGAATCCGCCAGTGTAGCTCCCCCTAGGACATATGATGCATGCAGGTTGTTGGTACCCAGATGCATAACTTTACATTTATCTACATTAAACTTCATTTGCCAAGTGGACGCCCAAACACTTAGTTTGATTAAATCAGCTTGCAATTCACGAACATCTTCCATAGACTGAACATTACTACATAGCTTGGTGTCATCTGTAAAAATAGTGCTATTAATCCCATCCTCTATATCATTAATAAATAAGTTGAATAATAGTGGTCCCAGCACAGAACCCTGGGGTACACCACTTATAACCGGGGACCATTCAGAGGTTAAACCACGCCTGATGAAAAGACCTGAATAAACACAAAATCGGAATATATATATATAAATTATGCATAAACAGTCTCAAAACTTGCTATTTGCCATTATCTATTCAGTTAGCCATTAAAAAGGTAACTACTGAGGAATCTCAATTTTCATCTTTTCTATCTACTTGCTAACACGGTACAATTATATATTTATTCATTTTAAGTAATTTAGGATTAATAAGGGTTATGTAAATTTTGTACCTTTGCCTGTGAAAAATACTATGGATTCCATTGCGCTGTCACGCTGTACGCCCAGTATACTACAGTGCTTGATGAAGGTCTAGGACTAGACGGAAACGTTGCACGCTAGCATAAGAATAAAAATATTTTCTTTGAATCAACTGGTGTGCGTAGTACTTCTCACAGTCTACAGTGGGTTGGGCCCCTATTTATGCACCCATCGACAGAAACAGTGCTCTATGAACCTACGACATGTTGTACCTTTGCTAGACTGAACATTGCTTGAATAGCTGCTTTATCTTCTACAAACTCCTCTTTCACAACAGCATCAAAGGTTAAATAGGCCAAGCCTTCCACAGCCCAACGTCGGGTGCTAGCCTGAATGCTCTCATTGCACAGCCACCTGCAGCGTAATACAAAGTTGTGTTAAAATGATACAGAGGCCGAGTGTAGCTTACCCTTTGATTCATTCCTAGACTAACATTTACTAAGACCAGTGTATTTTACACCAGTCCAAGTAAAAGGTTATTTGAGCAATTAAAAAGGTGCACACCTCTTTCCCTCCATCCTTCCCCTTTTTATTTTTTGTCTTCCCTTCTACAGTTTTGACTCCGATATGGTTGAGCACTGCATTGCCCTATTTGAACATTTGCAATGCCTTTTGTTTTTTTTGGTGCTTCTTGTACTTTTCTTCTATTAAAGATAATATGAAAATCTTAATAAAATACAGAAGTTTAAAAAATAAATAAATAAAGCAGCACAAACCTCTTAAAGAGGCCCTGTCACCAGATTCTCAAATCCCTATCGCCTATTGCATGTGATCGACGCTGCAATGTAGATAACAGTAACGTTTTTTGTTTTTTTTTTAAACGTTAATTTTTGGCCAAGTTATGAGCTATTTTATATATATATATATATATATATATATATATATATATATATATATATATATGCAAATGAGCTTTGAAATGGACAACTGGGCGTGTTTTTTTTCGTATGTCCAACTGGGCGTGTATTGTGTTTTTAACTGGGCGTGTTTACTTGTTTTACTAACTGGGCGTTGTGGAGAGAAGTGTTTGAGGTTGACGAATCAGTGACCAATCAGCATCATGCACTCCTCTCCATTCATTTACACAGCACATAGTGTTCTTACTAGAACGATGTACAGCCACATACACAAGTGTCCTGATAATGAATACACATGACCTCCAGCCTGGACGTCATGTGTATTCACAATCCTGACACTTCTGAATCCTTTGTGAGATTTCCAGCAAGGGAAACGAAATCTCGTTTACCTCGTAATCTCGCGAGATTACACGCGGCTTGCTGGAATCTCACAGAAAAGATTCAGAAGTTTCAGAATTCTGAGTACACATGACATCCAGGCTGGAGGTCATGTGTATTGATTATCAGGACACTTGTGTATGTGGCTGCACATCGTTCTAGTAAGAACACTATGTGCTGTGTAAATGAATGGAGAGGAGTGCATGATGCTGATTGGTCACTGATTCGTCAGCATCAAACACTTCTCTCCACAACGCCCAGTTAGTAAAACAAGTAAACACGCCCAGTTAAAAACACAATACACGCCCAGTTGGACATACGAAAAAAAACATCCCCATCAACATTTGGTTGATTCAATATTTATTCGTGAAAAACACCAAAATTTGCAAAAATTTGCATTTTTCTAAATGTAAATGTATCTGCTTATAAAACAGATAGTAATACCACACAAAATAGTCACTAGTTACCATTTCCCATATGTCTAATTTATGTTTGCATTGTTTTTTGAACATCCTTTTATTTTTCTAGGACGTTACAAGGCTTAGAACTTTAGCAGCAATTTCTCCCATTTTCAAGAAAATTTCAAAAGGCTATTTTTACAGGGGCCAGTTCAGTTCTGAAGTGGTTTTAAGGGCCTTATATATTTGAAACCCCTATAAATCACCCTATTTTAAAAATTGCACCCCTCAAAGTATTCAAAACAGCATTCAGAAAGTATTTTAACCCTTTAGGCATTTCACAGGAAATAAAGCAAAGTAGAGGGGAAATTTACAAATTTCTTTTTTTTTTGCAACACAGAAGGTTTTACCAGAGAAACACAACTCAATATGTATTGCCCAGGTCCTGCAGTTTTTAGAAATATCCCACATGTGGCCCTAGTGCAATATTGGACTGAAACACCAGCCTCAGAAGCAAAGGAGCACCTACAGGATGTTGGAGCCTGCTTATTTTTAATTATATTTTAGGCACCATGTCAGGTTTGAAGAGGTCTTGTGGTGCCAAAACAGTGCAAAAGTGACCCCATTTTGGAAACTAGACCCCTCAAGGAATTTATCTAGGGGTATAGTTAGCACTTTGACCCCACAGGTATTTTGCTATATTTATTGGAGTTGGTCTGTAAAAATTAAAATCTACTTTTTTTCTGAAAAAACATAGAAATTTGTAATATTTACAAGGAATAAAGAAGAAAATGCACCCCAACATTTTTTAAAGCATCTTCTCCCGATTACGGAAATACCCCATATGTGGTAATAAACTGCTGTTTGGACGCACAGCAGGGCTCAGAAGGGAGGGAGCGCCATTTGGATCTTGGAGAACAGATTTTGCTGGATTGGTTTTTAGTGACATGTCGCGATTGCAACGCCCTGGAGGGAACAAAACCGTGGAAACACCCCAAAAGTGACCCAATTTGGGAAACTACACCTCTCAAGGAATTTTTCTAGGTGTATAGTAAGCATTTATACTACACAGGTCTTTTGCATAATTTAGTAGAATTAGGCCGTGAAAATGAATATAAACATTTTTGTCCACTAAAATGTTGAATTTTTTCATTTTCACAAGGGATAAAAGGAGAAAAAGTCGCCCTAAATTTGTAACGCAATCTCTCCCGAGTACGACAATACCCCACATGTGGTAATAATTTATTTTTTTAATAGAAATTAATTAACCTTTGCAGGACTGATCCTTTTATGCTTTTCCATTTTAGTTTTTCACTCCACGCCTTCCAAATGCCATAACTTTTTTATTTTTCCATGAATTGAGCGCTGTGAGGGCTTATTTTTGGCACGACGAGCTGTAGATTTTATCGGTACAATTTTTTGGTACATGCCACTTTATCACTTTTTATTACATTTTATTTAGAGCTTTGGTGACCAAAAAAACAGTGATTTTGGCGCTTTAAATTCTTTATTTCTTACGGCGTTCATAATGCACTATAAAAGACAATTTTACTTTATTCTGCGGGTCGGTACGATTACGGCGATACCATATGTATATAGGTTTCTTTATGTTTTGCAGCGTATGCGCAATAAAATCTCTTCTTTATAAAATAATTTATTTTCTGTGTCACCATATTCTGAGAGCCGTAACTTTTTTATTTTCAGTAAAAAAAGCTGTGTAAGGGCTTGTTTTTTGTGGGACGAGTTCTAGTTTTTATTGGTACTATTTTGGGGTACATGCGACTTTTTGATCACTTTTTAGTCTATATTTTGGGAGGGGTGGTGACCAAAAAATAGTGATTCTAGCATTGTTTTTAGTTTGTTTTTTTTGCGGCGTTCACCGTGCGGTAAAAATAAAGTTTTATAGATTGGGTCGTTA
Source organism: Rhinoderma darwinii (assembly GCF_050947455.1). NCBI lineage: Eukaryota > Metazoa > Chordata > Amphibia > Anura > Rhinodermatidae > Rhinoderma > Rhinoderma darwinii. The sequence continues at coordinate 300,444,547 of NC_134689.1, read as the reverse complement.
CGAACGCGGTGATACCAAATATGTGTACTGGTTTTTTTTTAACATTTTCATTTTTTACCTATAATAAGAAACTTTTTTTTTTTATAGTTTTGTAAAACATTTTTAGGCTGGATTCACACGAGCAAGTGCATTTTGCGCATGCAAAAAACGCGGCGTTTTGCGTGCGCAAAAGGCACTTAACAGCTCCGTGTGCCATCACCATGTGATGCGCAGCTGCGTCCTTTTCGCGCAGCCGCCATCATTATGACACAATGTTTGTATACAGAAAAGCACGTGGTGCTTTTCTGTTTTCCTTCATAGTTTTACAGCTGTTGCGCGAATCACGCGCGTCCCACGGAAGTGCTTCCGTGTGGCATGCGTGATTTTCACGCACCCATTGACTTCAATGGGTGCGTGATGCACGAAATGCGCACAAAGAACGGACATGTCGAGAGTTTTTTGCAGCGGACTCACGCTGCGTAAAATTAACGCATCTGTCTGCATGGCCCCATAGACTAATATAGGTCCGTGCGACGCGCGTGAAAATCACGCACGTTGCACGGATGTATATCCCGTTCGTCTGAATAAGGCCTTAACATTTTTTTACTTTTTTCTTTACTTTTTATACTTTTTTTTTACCTGCAGCTTTGATCGCTGCTAGAATACATTACACTACTTAGGTAGTGTAATGTATTCCAACTGTCAGTGTGACGTCACAGTCACTCTGACAGTTAGTCTACGAGGATCAGCAGAGGCTTATCCTCATAGGCTTGCATACATGGCAGACCTGGAGGCCGTTGTCTGGACCCCGGGTGCCATCACAAAAATCAGCAGCCCCCACAATTGAATGGGGGCTGCTGATGTGCTACAAACCCCCTACATGCGGAGATCGCAATCGAGCTCCGCATTTAACGGGTTAATTGCCTAAATCAGCAGCAATGAGCCGCTGATCGGCAACAGTGGAGTGTCAGCTGTCAGGGACAGCTGAAATCCCGCTTCCTGATACACAATCTCACAGACACCGTCACCGACAGTGTGTATCTTGAACGGCAGTGATGTCCTGTCACTGACAGGAAGCCTATCAGGAGGCTGGTCCTGATAGGCTTCCGTACATGGCAGACACGGAGGCCATTACTTGGCCTCCGGTTGCCATGCTAGCCATCTGCAAACCTCACGATTTCATTGTGAGGTCTGCCGATGTGCTAGAACCCCTAAATTGTGGCGATAGATCACAATAGATCACCGCAATGAAGGGGTTAATTGCCGAAATCAGTGGAAATAAGCCGCTGATCGGCATACAGTGGAGTGTCAGCTGTCAGTGACAGCTGGCCTCCCAGTGCACACTATCGCCGACAGTGTGTACCGCGAACTGCGCCGTAACTGTACGTCCCCGTGCGCTAAGACACTGGCCACCCGGACGTACAGTTGCGTCGTGGTGCGCCTAGGGGTTAATTAAGGTAGTAAATATGCAACTTACTTCCGGCACTGTTTTGCTAGCTTAAGAGTGGAGCCTTCTGCAAACTGTTTCATGCTGAAGTCTGTTCCTCCTGCCGATCCCAACTTACATAGACCCTACAAAAGGAATATCACAGATTTTGTAACCAGAAAGTAGGGAACAGTGCATATGTGCTTCTCAAGTCCAAAAATTAGAACACAGACTTACCACCAAGGCTCGAATACGGATAGCATCATGTTCATTTTTCTTGTATATATCTTTGAGTAGCGTCACACCATTGGCAGTGATAAAGGAGGCTCTCTTAGCTTTTCCAGCTGCATGGATGAGCGCTTCAACTGCCACCTGCTGGTCAATCTCTCGTTCTGAGGCACAGAGAGCTATGATGCTGTCCATTATGCCAGAAAGTTCTAGAGTTCGATTCCCAGCCTCAAATGGGCCTTGCAACAGACTTGAAACAGTCTGTATTGCACGCAGCTTTCCGTCTATACCATGGTTTTCAAACAAGTTCCTGAGCATAAGGAAATTCAAGCAATATATAGTTTACAAATCATGAATAGGATTATTCAAATTAAGAAATAAAAAAATAGTTGAAGGGGTCTCAAAGGCAACCCCTATCCATGTGCCCTATTAAGGCATATGGACATCATGGGTGGAGCCCCCTCTTTAAAACCCAGAACGGAGAGCCACTCTATAAGAGCCGGAATATCAATAAATTACATAGATTCTGCATTGAAAATGTATAGCCAGATGCAGGGATTCGAGAATTCAGAGTCACTGGGCCAGCTTCTTTTTAAAAAAAGGTAGTCTCCATGAGACAATCCCTTTAAAGAGTATCAAGTCAAAACAAGCTATGTTAGGAAATGGCTTTCATTCCTAATTAAATGACAATCAAACAAGATACAGCAGTTTCTCTTCGTTGGCTGGGTTCACACGTTGCAGCAAAAAAAAACAAACAAACGCATTTTGACCACGTGTGAACCCAGTCTTTCTCAACATTTTTGATGATCTAGAAGTTTAACACATCCGATTGTAGCTTAAAGAATTTATCCAGTTTAGAAACTCAAAGTCCATACACCCGATTAGGGAATTCGTTAATAAGGGGGAGTCTTCTGTTCAGGATTCTCATCTCTTGGCCAGAGTAAATAGCGGTAACAAAGGGCATGTCTCGCTCTGGAGGACCTGTCCTGCATTACACAGATAACCCATTGATTTTAAATGGGCAATATGTAATATTGAACTTCCCCTGTGGTGGCGCTGCAGGAACATTCCACTAATTTCTGCCATGGTTTTATGGTAAATATAGTCACTTTTTCTGCACGCAAAGCAGCCCCATTCAATGGGGATAATCTGCTCGACGCTGTTTGCTCAGGAATACGTTGTGAAAACCGCATCAAGAAGTGGCATTCCACTCCTTTTTTTCCCAGAGAGGCAGTTTGCTATTCCGCCTGATGAAAATTTTGCCCCGTCTAAACAACGTGGTGGTCTCCCATTAAAAGCAATAGGAGGCTTTTTTCAAGCAGAATTCACGCCATATCTGATGCCTCAGAATCAGAATGAATTGTTAGCCGTGAGAACAAGACCGAAGTCTTCTTACCGAACATAATCCTCACAGAGCTTGTAGAAATTCTCCCGTTCTGCCTCACATTTAAGGTCATCAAACAGCTTGTTCAGAAGTACAGAAGCGCTCATTCTTGTGGTGTCTGTAACTGCCAGGCTACCAGGGATCTCTACAAGTGAACCTCCTACTTCAAGTATTTTCTTCAAACCTAAGCCAAACAAAGAGTACTTTACAGGAATCATTCTCAAAACAGATTTCCACATTTCAACAATAACTGTTCAGGACACGTGTCTCAAAGTGTGAAATAAAACAGTTCGTTAAGAAACACATTTCACAATTATCTACTGAGTTTTGTTCCCGGTTGGCAGATTTAATCATTTTTATTAAAGTAGGTAGAGAAATTAGCTTCTTGTAAACTTTGAGAAGGCTGGCCACCATGCGCCTTGCCTTTACACGCAATGTCTATAGTGCCGAAGCAAACAACCAAGCGATGTAATTGTATGTTTCTGTCAGTCCCATAGACATTGCATAGATCGGCAGGGCACACGCGTGACCACCGCTTGATTTAAACTACTTCTCAATACTGTTGTGTAGGGACGAGGAAAGGGGGCTCGGGACCCCCATTCTAGTGATTGGTGGGGGTATCGGTGATCAGACTTTTATCACCTAACCTGTAGATAGGTGATAAATGTCCATTGTGGGACTACCCCTTAAAGTGCAGCGAATGCAGCCACATGATCATGTTCATCCAATTAGTCAGACTTTAATAAAACTCTGGTTGTTACGCGATCAACCCCTCCTTCAGGCAATGCAGAGATCTGCCAATAGTACAAAACACCTAGCCCTATGCCACACGTCTGCATTATTTCTTAGCTGACTCTTCTCTTCCTGATCTTCAGAGGATGTCCTCCCACTTTATGCACTGACAGCGCACCATCTTGCTACTGTACATTCTGCCTATATCATGACTGAGGATAACTACCACAGCTATTGTGTCTATTACATCCATAGACAGCGCAAAATATGTACAAGGGAGGACTTGAGTGTTAAACGTACAGACGTTCGTTGCTTTAAGTTTCAGCTACTGTTTTTTTTAATTTTCTAAAATGGTTAAAGGCTCTACTTACCTTGATCTATAACCCACAATGTCATCCCATTGTTGGGATCACGTAGTGACTTTCGTGGAACCACCTTTATAAGAAGGTTTAGGGCGTTTTCCCTGCCATGTGATGAGACGCTTGATTGAGTTAGCATTTCCAACAGATGATAAATCATTGACTTCAGCTCCTTAGAAGGATCTTGAATAAAACATACTTCAATCAATCATGTATGGTAAACATGCTTTTTTGCTGTCATAGTACTAATAAAAAGCATTTTACCCAAAACGATTGCACCTTCCTTCGCTCGAATATCCTTGGTCATGCCTTCTTTCAGAGAATCAAACATAGCATGCAGGACACTGCAAGCAGCAAGGGAGACTGGCTCATTGTCCACTGCCATCACTGCACAAAATGTCTCCATAGCCACAGTGCTGAGGACCGATACTGTCTAGACATACAAGAGCACAAAAACATGAAACATAACCAACTGTTGCAGATTTGTATCCTACACATATATTTTTTTTTTTAAAAATTGTATGCAAAGATCTATAGGACTTAAACATTGAATACACTGATCAATGCAGAAAAGTGATTTTGGACATTTAGAGATCTCTCAAACTCTACTTTAAGACATAACCAATCTGACAACTCGAAACACGGAATTTACTGTAGCGCTCATGTTTCACTTGTATCTATACTAGGGATGCACGATACATCGAAACGGTTTCGATACCGTGCACCCTTAAACCGTTCAATACCGTCATTTTATGTATTTCGATACGAAGCATATTTTCAGTATATTACACAGCCGCGGGCCCGCTCTAACGGCGGAGATGAGCGAAACATCCCATTTCCACCGCTATTCCCCTGAATGCTGCGATCAAAGCTTACTGCAGTATTCAAGGGGTAAATGAGAAGGGGGATGCGCCTTGGATCGTGTCTCAGGGAATCCCTGTGATGCGATCGAGGGACATACCATATGTGGGCAAATAGCCCAGGATCCATTGAAGGACCCGAGGGCTGTCTGACCAGATTTCCTGTTAGTGCATACTTCGGTATGTCCTAACTACTGCCTGTGTACTATCCGTACACAGGATAATGCACTGGCACATAGATATATGCCAGTACATTAAAGAGAACATTTTTTTATGTTAAATAAAAAAAATACACATACACTTTTTGACAAACATTAAAATAAGTCTCAATACATAAAATATACATATTGGCGCGGCCGTAATAACCTGAAACGCAATTTTTTTGCGTAATTTATGATGTGTACACTATAAAAAATAAAATAAAAAAACCTTCTCTTTCACTTATTAATGTGAGGCACGAGGTGCGATGAATTTAACCTCTATGTGCCTCACATTAATAGTAATTAACCCCATCATGTACCTTACACTAACCCAATGTTGTCCATTTTGACTGAGAAACATGATGGGGTTAATTACTATTAACCCCTTCGCGCTCAGCGACGGAATATTTAGTCGCGGGGAAAATGCATCACCATTTTCCCCCGGTGTGTGCACGAGCTGTGACAGGTGCTGTTTCCGACAGCAAGCTATCACAGCTCAAAACGCCGGGACCGGACGCGATGGTCCCGCCTCCACGATCGCTCCTATTGGTTAGTTAGTGAGTAACTGTCCAATAGTGGCGATCGCTTGCTTCACTTACTCTCCCTGACCTCACATCCGCCCTGAACGCCCTGTTGGAGATAGCGAGGCGCTGAGAGCGGTTGTGAGAAAGAGAGAGAGAGAAGAGAAAGAGTGAAAAAAAGTGAAAAAAGAAGAAGTTAAAAACAAATTTTTTCTGCTTCCCACCTCCCCAATCCACTACCCGGTCCTGTACCCTTCCTCTTTGTGTTCCCCCCACGTTTTTGGTCAGTGATCTCCTATCACTGACCACTTCTTAGTCTTCAGGACCAATTTCTTGGTCCCTGGGGATTATTTTTTTCTTTATAAAACATATAAAACAAAAAAATATATAAAAATTTAAAAAAAAAAAACAACTTAATTTAGATAATTTAACTGGTTAGTTTAGTATTAGGGTTAGTTAGTGTCAGGGAACCGTCAAAAAGCGTAGTTAGGTATAGCGTCAGGGAATTTAGCGTCAGTAATCCGTCACCGTAGTTAGATCTAGCGTTAGGGGTCCATCACCGTAGTTAGGTTTAGCGTCAGGGAAGCTCAGAATAATCTAGATAGGTTTAGTGTCAGGCACCCGTCACCGTAGTTAGGTTTAGTGTTAGGGAAGCTCGGAATAATCTAGTTAGCTTTAGTGTCAGGGAATAGTCGCCGTAGTTAGATTTAGTCTCAGGAAAGTTCAAATAAAATCTAGTTAGGTTTAGTGTTAGGAACCCTCGTCCTAGTTAGGTTTAGTCTCAGAGAAGCCCACTCGTTCTATAAAAACATCAATATTTTTGGCTGGTTTAGGTAGCAGCATATTGCTCCTAGTTAGGGAAGCAATCAAACATGTCCCAACGGACATTAAGGGTATGTGCACACGAGAAGTGGCCTTTACGTCTGAAAAGACAGACTGTTTTCAGGAGAAAACAGCTGCCTCGTTTCAGACGTAAATGCTCCTTCTCGCATTTTGCGAGGCTTCTCTGACAGCCGTAAATTTTGAGCTGCTCTTCATTGAGTTCAATGAAGAACGGCTCAAATTACGTCTGAAAGAAGTGTCCTGCATATAATGTATATAAGTGTCCTGCACTTCTTTTGACGAGGCTGTATTTTTACGAGTCGTCGTTTGACAGCTGTCAAACGACGACGCGTAAATGACAGGTTATCTGCACAGTACGTCGGCAAACGCATTCAGATGAATGGGCAGATGTTTGCCGACGTATTGTAGCCCTATTTTCAGACGTAAAACGAGGCATAATACGCCTCGTTTACACCTGAAAATAGGTCGTGTGAACTCAGCCTTAGTGCCGAAGAGGCATATTCATTTCTTGCCTCCGACACAGTCTCGTCGGGTGGTGAGACTCTGTTTTACTTATCCACCTCCTCATCCAGTGATGAAGAAGAGGAACCCCCTAGGAGATGCCCCAGGACCACCACTACAGTTGAAGCCCCCGAGCGATATTACCCCGCCGCAGTTCAAGCCCCCGAGCGAAGTGACCCCATTTGGACCCCCACACCAGACATTTATGAGCCCCAAATCCCAGAGTACACGGGCAGCTCAGGGATAAAATGTAATACGGCAGGGCTCAGTGAAATTGACTTTTTCAAGTTCTTCTTCACTGATGACTTTATAAATCTTATGGTCTCCCAGACGAATTTATATGCCCAACAGTATATTACTAAGAACCCCACATCATTTTATGCCCAATCCCACAGGTGGACCCCTGTAGATGCAGCAGAGTTGGGCAAGTTCTGGGGACTTCACTTGAACATGGGGCTTCTGAAAAAGCCATCCATTAGGACCTACTGGAGCACGGACATCTTATACCACACCCCGATGTACCGTATGGCCATGTCCAGGATGCGTTATGAGGCAATACTTTGCTTTTTACATTATACGGATAATGAGCAGTGCCCACCCCGAGATTACCACAGTTTTGACCGTTTGTACAAACGGAGACCCCTATTAGACCATTTCAGTGCCCGGTTTGCCCAAGCATACACCCCCGAGAAGTGTATTTCTATTGAGGAGTCCCTGGTACATTTTAAAGGGAGGCTTCAATTCCGCCAGTACCTGCCGAGTAAGAGGGCAAGGTATGGCGTGAAGATGTATAAGTTGTGCGAGAGTGCATCAGGGTATACGTACAAATTTAGGATATATGAAGGGAAGGACACCAGTATTCAGCCCCCAGAATGCCCCCCCCCCCCTTACTGGGAGTTAATGCAAACATTGTGTGGGATTTGGTTCACCCACTGCTGGACCAGGGTTACCACCTCTACCTGGATAATTTTTATACCAGCGTCCCACTCTTCAGTGCCTCGCTTCCAGAAATACTGTGGCATGCGGCACTGCTAGAAGAAATCTGAGAGGCCTTCCTAAGACTCTGCTTGGGCAAACACTCAGAAGGGGTGAGAGCAGGGCACATTCTAGCAGAAACATATTGTGTGTCAAGTACAAGGACAAGAGAGATCTCCTTGTATTGACAACAATACATGGCCACACCAGTACCCATGTACCTGTACGAGGTACCAGTACAGAGACCCCCAAACCAGACTGCATCCTGGACTACAATAGGTACATGGGAGGGGTTGACTTGTCAGATCAAGTCCTGAAGCCCTACAGCGCCATGCGGAAATCGAGGGTGTGGTATAAGAAGCTGGCCGGGCACATCATAAAGATGGCATTGTACAATGTGTACGTGCTACATCGATGTGCAGGCCAGAGGGGAACTTTCCTGGAATTTCAAGAGGTGGTTATCAAGAACCTAATCTTTAGGGACCAAGAAGAGGGGGCACCCAGTACTTCTGGAAGCGAGGCCACACGCATCGTACCAGGGCAACACTTTCCAGGAGAAGTTCCCCAAACTGCCAAGAAGGGAAAAGGTCAAAAGAGGTGCAAAGTCTATAAGAGGGGGGTAAGGAGGGAAACAATATACCAATGCGACACGTGTCCCGAAAAACCAGGGCTCTGTATGAAAGATTGTTTTCGGATTTATCATACATCCATTAATTTTTTATTTACCCTGATGCACTCCGCACAGCTTATCCCCCTCATCTTTCCCTTCTGAGCCCTGCCGTATGCCCAGGCAGCTGATAACAGCCACATGTAGGGTATTGCCGTACCCGGGAGAACCCACATTACAGCTTATGGGGTGTAGATCTCCGGTGGCGCATGCTGGGCACACTATATCGGACACTGACATGCCATATATATATATAGAAAATTGCAAATCTCACTCTGCACCATCTGCTGTGCATTATCTTTTACACAGTATCTGTGGGGTCAAAATGCTCACTACACCTCTAGATGAATGTCTTAAGGGGTGTAGTTTTTAAAATGGGGTCACTTCTCGGGGGTTTCAACTGTACTGGTACCTCAGGGGCTTCTGCATACATGTCTTAGCACCAGAAAAGCTCCAGGAGGCCAAATGGTGGTCCTTTCCTTCTGAGCCCTGCCATGGGCCGAAACGGCAGTTTATCACCACAAATGGGGTATTGCCGCACTAAGGACAAACTGGGCAACAAAATAAGGTATTTTGTTCCCTGTGTAAATAAGACAATTTGATCAAAAATTACATCTTATTGGAAAAAATTTAATTTTTTTAATGTCACAGCCCAATAGAAATAGGTGCTGTGAAAAAACTGTGCGGTCAAAATGCTAACAACAACCATAAATTAATTCCTTGAGGGGTGTAGTTTCCAAAATGGGGTCACTTCTGGTGGGTTTCCATTGCTTTGACACCTCAACACCTCTTCAAACCTGCATGCTGCCTAAAATATATTCTAATAAAAAAAAAAGGAGGCCTCAAAATGCACTAGGTGCTTCTTTGGTTCTGGGGCTTGTTTTAGTCCACGAGCGCAGTAGAGCCACATGTGGGACATTTCTAAACTGCAGAATCTGGACAATACATATTTAGTGGTGTTTCTCTGGTAAAACCTTCTGTGTTACAGAAAAAAATTGAAATTCAGCAAGAAAAATGAAATTTGCAAATTTCCCCTCCACTTTGCTTTAATTCCTGTGAAACGCATGAAGGGTTAAAAAACTTTCTAAATGCTGTTTTGAATACTTTGAGGGGTCTAGTTTTTAAAATTGGGTGTTTTATGGGGGTTTCTAATACATAGGCCCCTCAAAGCCACTTCAGAACTGAACAGGTACCTTAAAAAAAAGGCTTTTGAAATTTTCTTAAAAATATGAGAAATTGCTGTTTATGTTCTAAGCCTTGTAACGTCCAAGAAAAATAAAATAATGTTCAAAAAACGATGCCAATCTAAAGTAGACATATGGGAAATGTGAACTAGTAACTATTTTGGGTGGTATAACCGTCTGTTTTACAAGCAGAATGTGCTCTGAGCCTTAAGGCCAAAACAAGGCTGCGTCCTTAAGGGGTTAATGTGAGGCACATTCAAAATTCATCACACCTCGCATCAGAAAATGGAAGAACTTATTTTGTTTTTATTACTGTTGGCAAAGTATCGTTTTGGTATCGAGTATAGCAATACTACACAAAGTATCGGTATCGAAGTCCAAATTGTGGTATCGCGAGAACCCTAATCCATACTCTAGAATATTAGTGCTAATTATTTAATCCATCTCAAGCTATACCTTGTCACAACCTGAAGAGCTGCTATACTGAAAAAGTTATACATTAAACTAAATAAATGAGTTTAAGTCCAATCAGCAGTGAGACCTAAAGTTGCATTTACAGCGTCTATAAAAAAAGCATTCACCCACATAGCACTTAGTGATGTTGGGGGCATCACCCTCTATCAATTTAGATGCCGCAGGCGATATTGACCGCGGCATCTTAGGGATTAAACAGCTAAAGTGGATAACTCTGACCCTGGCCATTGCAGTGAGATGTCAGATGTTACATAAAGCCGACAACAACTGTGTATGGAGCGGGCTCAGCCCATGAGCACGCTCCATACTCCCCCTTGGCGGCTGTGACATAGTTACGTCACATGTTGCCAAAGGGTTAAGGTGTTAAAACTGTAGCAAGCCATATTCGTTGCAGTTGCATTGTGAACATGCCTTGACTTTATTTCTTAACTTCAATGGGTAAACTGCAGTATATTGAAGTGGTTTTCCAAACAGTTTGAGGAATATTTTCCTGGATTTATTTCTGTAAAATAGCCAGTTATTAATTGGTTTTCTGCAGCGCCACTACTGACTACATGTAAACCTTCTCTAAAAAGTATAAAAATGTAAGTATTTACTAATATATTTCACACATTAACTAAATGGCCATTAAAATCTTCAGAATGATCACATTTCCTGTAGCTGTATACTATAGAAGAGAGTAAATCTCTGAGAACAAAGTGAAAACAAATCCCCATAGTCATTATAATTCTAAAACACAATAAAAAAAAAACTTTGGTATCTCAGTCAGTACAGTAGAATATGAATAGAGTGGCAGCGTGCATGCTCGATGGCCGCTCTATTCTAACTACTCCTTACTAAGGTTGTACATGAGGAGCAATGTGGGGCTCGGGACCCCCCCTTGTAGTGATCGGTGGGGCCCCAAGCAATCAGTCATTCGGCAAATGTGATAAATGTCAATCTTGGGACAACCCATTTAAAATGCGAGTTTTTCAGGACATGCTATGTTTTAAACCAGGAGCGGAATATCTTTTATTCTAAGTAGTGCAATTAAAATGAAAAATGACTGTGCAACAAAGGCGATCGACATTAGCATGTCAGATATATGGCTGCCGCAGAGCAGCACGTTCTAGATACACATATAAAATAAATACAGATATTTGTGCAGATGAGCTTATGATAAGATGATTTGTTCAGTGTCTTAGAAATCAAAGTTTAAGTTTGGAGAGAAATCTTACTCTAGACTGGTGACAAGTGCAAAGTCCAACCAGTGTCCTCAAAGCAGCCAAAATCATGTCCGATTTTTTAGTTTCTAGCATCCGCTGCAGGAGACGGACCCCGTCACTCTGAAAAATCTTCTCTGCTCCAGCATCTTCTCGAGCCAAGACCACTAAATTCTGTGCAGCCTGCAAACGTAAAATACATAACTTAACATCCTCCGAGCCCACCATGACTTCAAATTTCTTTCCCTTCTTTTACTACCTTCTGTTGTTTTTCAACATCTTTCTCATCAGGATCAAGCAAAATTTGAAACATCTGGTCTACACGGGAATCTGTAGAGGACATGAGTCGAACCTATAGAAAATACATTTTAAAATGCGTAAAACAATATTAGGAAAAGCAAAAACGTCACATTTCATTGCCTCTGCATAAACAATTTAACCAAACAACAACTGTCAGGTTTCAGACTACCTCAAACTTCGTTTACAGCTTAAAACTACCATAAAGCTAAACTGCAGACACTGATCATAGCTATCCCCAATGGAGCAGAGATAAAAATCAGCCAACACTGAAAAATAAAAGCATCCCCCATCGGGCAGTCGCTTAAAGTCAATATTTTAAAGATCTCAACACCAGCAATTAGTTTTTTTTTGCCTCTATAGCGCAGTATAGCATAGGCTATTATTAAAGAATAATGTAGAGGCTCTTGTGTATACCTATTTTAGTTAATGTCCCATATATGGGTTGTCTGCCATCGTGGCTCCTTCTTCCCCTCTAATTTGGTTCCCCTCATGCAGCCTACATTTCCCATGATGCTTCCTGCTTTGCAGAGAGAGAGAGAGGAGGTGAAGTCTCATCAATGCACTTGCTCCGAGTCCTGTCTAAGTGCAGAAAATGATAGATCACCGACATTGAGACTCTGCAACATGAGGACAGAAGTTCCTTGTATCCTTTGCGATGCAGCTTCAGCATGTCTTCCCTGCCTCCTGCTATTGATAGATTTCTCCAGGTCATCTCTTAACAGCAGGAGACAGTGAAAGGCAGCATCTCATAGAAATGCACTGGACTTTCTGCACACAGCACTCAAAGATAATATAGACAGTTAGTGTGAGTCAGGGGGAATTTTGTAACTCTGCAGCTAATCATTGTATGAACTCACCTATTATATCCCAGCACTCCTGCTCTATCAGATAAGGCAGAAATGTTCTCTTCAGCAGCACTATATGCATGGAGGAACAAGGAGGGTGTAGTGAGGTGTCGTGTCAGATAGATGATGATGATGTAATCCTGTAGTTCACAGGAAGTCATCTACACAGGGGAGACTGACCTCCTGTCTGCACATGAGAGCATGGTCTATTTTGGTGGTCAAACTAAGATCACATGACCAGCTTCGATAATGAAAGGGATCAAAATGTATAGATACCACTAAGAATAAGTTCACATCTGCATTCGAAGTCCCATTAAGGGCCACTGTCGCAGATCCGGCTGAAAATAAGGGAAACAATAGCGCAGCATGCTGCGCTATTGTTTCCGGTAAAGCATGGACACCTCAACGGAAATCCAACAAAGTCAATGGGTTCCGTCGGCAGCTGGGGGTGTCAGTCGTAAAACGGAACCGGCGCTTCCAGTGTTTTCGTTGTACTGCTCCTCTGATGGAGGAACGAAGATGTGAAAATGGCCTGAGTTGGGAAGAAACAAATTGCACTTCTAGATTATTGCTGGTGAGTTAGCATGATATGCGCAAAATAAAAAAAATTCCGGAATGTTTCTTTAACCTTTATTTATAGGAGACTCGACAATCCCCTTTAATTAGTCATTTGTTTTATTTCTCAATACTATTAATTAGTAAAAACAAAATATGTCTCTTTGTGTAAACTAAATACCTTCTCCTGTGTTCGTTCGCCTAGGTTTCTCACAGCATCCTGAAATACTTTATTTTTGGGCTCCAGAGCGAGACATCTTCGAAGATCAAGTATTGCTTGGTCTAATTTGTCCAATTTCTCAAAGGCTTGACTGCGCCTGAACAGAGCCTTCACATCGCCTGCATCCACTTCAATAGCTATGGAATAAATCAACTAATTGTAAACAAAATTGTCCATTGACCTATTCCAGAGCAAGAGTAGATCAATTTATTAAACTAAAATAACTACAAGTATGGAGCATGATGAGAGAATTGTAAGATAAATAATAAAAAAGATCATTTCCATCTCCATGGAAAAAAAACAAGACAGACGATTACAGTATTGGTGCATTCTGATGGCCATTTAGGAAAAATGTGAAAGACATAAAAACAGAATAACATTGTAACAAACAGTATGTAAATTAAAAAAAAAGTTTACTACCACTTACCTTTCGATGCATCTTCTTCTGCCTTTGCATAATCCTCCTGTAAATACATGGACAATTATTTAGCTGGCTTGCAATATTTCTTGACAAAACTGCTCTTAGGCTATGTTCACACGGAGTATTTTGGGGGAGGAATATCTGCCTCAAAATTCCGTTTGGAACTTTGAGGCAGATATTCCTCTCCCTGCACGCCGATTTTCGCGGCAATTATCGCGCTGTTTTTCGCCCGCGGCCATTGAGCGCCGCGGGCATAAAACAGCGAGAAATACGCTTTCTCCTGCCTCCCATTGAAGTCAATGGGAGGTCAGAGGCGGAAGTGCCCGAAGATAGGGCATGTCGCTTCTTTTTCCCGCGAGGCAGTTTTACTGCTCGCGGGAAAAAGACGCCGACGCCTCCCATTGAAATCAATGGGAGGCGTTCTCGGGCCGTTTCTGCCGAGTTTTGCGACGCGGTTTCCGCGTGAAAAAACTCGGCAAAATACCCCGTGTGAACATAGCCTTACAGGTCAGATACAGCTCATAGGGGAATGACAAATCCATAATGGCCATGCTAGTAGGGCAGCGAGAATAAATAGTGTTAGACAGTGTTCACATTTAGGAGATAGAGACATCTCCTCTGAAAAACGCAGCAATTCTGCACGCAGGAATTGACATATTTATACCACACGGTGAACGGTGTAAATTTAAAATGCAAAACAAAAATGGAGGAATTGCTGTTTTTTTTTTCTCTACCCTCCCCCCCCAAAAAGCTAAGAAAAGTTTATCAAGGAGTTATATGTACCCCAAAATGGAGCCATTAAAAGAGGCAACTAGTCGCGCAAAAATCACGCTCTCATGTGGCTATATCAACAGAAAAATGTAAAAGTTGTGGCTCTTGGAAAGCAACGCTAAAAAAAATTAAAAAAAATACTTGGAAGTAAAGGCCCAAAATAGGCCGGTTTCTAAGGTGATGGACCTTCTAGCGCTGGATATGTAAACTGTTGCTGCACTGTATCAGTAGATTGATGAAGGTCCTCCACCGCCTCTCTGAGCGGCCTGGCATGGTCCAGCAGTAGGTTTTATGTTTTCCGGCAGGCGCGCAACTTTACTATAAATTCCGGAGTCGATACACCAGTCCCAGCACATCTCCCTGTGAAATATTTCCGGTTCTCTATACATACCAGCTTTAGGTGGCAGGCGGAGCGGTTCCGATGCAGTATGGCCGCATCCTTCTTATCAGCAGATAACTTGAGTGCTTTTGTATAACATGACAACGCCATTTCATAATCTCCAGACTTAAAGTGCTTGTTACCATCTTCTCGAAGATTTTCTGAATTCATCTACAAAAAGCAGACAACATATAAAGAAATGTAACAAACCCAAGCGGCACATTGTATAGTGATTATTTCAGTCAGGAATAGCGTCCCATTCACTGACAGGAGGAGTAGTGGAGCATTTCACCTGGACGTCCTTTTCTGCTTTCAGTCCTAGATGTAGCAGTATCCAGTTAGCGGTTTGCTCCAGTGATCAGGGGGAGTCACAGAAGTTGTACACACGCAGATCAGACATTGGCAGCATTTCCTACCAATATGCCACCAATGTCTGTGACGACATAAACCCTTTAACACTGAAAAATGTGTCCTAAATGCAGTCATTTTAAGCAGCATTGAAACCTACACAAAATTATTGTGCAAATGACATCACTAAAAGTGTTCCCCAACAATTAATAAAAGGGGTTGAAAGAGATTAGAAAAAAAAATTAACATTTTTTTTCCCGGAAACAGCGCCACTTTTGTCCAAGGGCAACATTTGGTACTGCATCTTAGACAACATTTTCAATAAGTTTAGACAGCATTACACCATTAATAAAAGACCCCATGTTATGTGAAGAAATTAAAACCGCTTTTATATTGGTGGTGTGACAACGTTAAAGGAATTAGTGTATATTCATTCAGTGAGGTTTTGGTGCATTTTTTCAGTGCCATTTTTGAAGCCACAACCAGGAGTGGATCGTAAAGGGAGGGGGAAATACATAGGCAAGACTTTACCTCTCTTTTTTTAAATCCACTCCTGTTTGTGGCTTCAGAAACTGCACCAAAACGGCTCTGTGTGAATATGCCTTTAAGTTGCATTTTTTGGCGAGTGTCTCAAAAAGCAGCTACAAAAAATGTAATTTAACAATCATAGGTGACAAAAGCCGCATTGTAATCGCATGTAAATAGAACACTGCCCGTCACTGTGCAACCCCTGCCTTATTCTGTCATAAGTTAATTATATTTTAAACCTAGTTTATAAAAAAAGAAGTGGAGTCCATGACAACTTATCACCTGACTTCTCTATGAAGCAGGTATACAGCAACACACAACGCCACGAGCAAAAAACACCCAGAATATTATTTTCCACGTCACTCCTTATACACAACCCCCGTCGCTTTTTCCGTACTGACCGGGCTAGTCTCCCCCATCTCCGCGTTACGATGAAGGCCTCAACCGGAGCCGCGATATTTCCCAGCAACTGCTCCCGCTGTACACCTCACTGCAGTAGGATCTACACCGGCACATTCCTCGCCTGGCTCCGCCCACCGTGACGCCATTAAAAGCGCCCTGCCAATACCTAATATGGAAGTGACTGTCAGAAGTTCTGTACTTCCAGACGGCTCTGCGGTTGTCATAGAGAACTGAGGCTGTTTTATTATTAATGATACTAATAGCGGCATAGACAGAACAATGTAGGACAAACTATGAGGGGATAGGACGAGGCAGTAATTCCAGTGGAACTGATGTAGCAGAGCTGATATTGTCATTTAGGGCAGCTCTCACTAGTCAGAAAGTTATTCCTCATAGCAGCACAGTGCAAAAAAAGTATACTTGAAGTTGAAGGTGCACGTTTTTTTTAATGGGAATGGCAAATATATTCAAGGAATAAAGTTTTTTATTTTCTTATATATTGAATGTAATCGGTGAAGGCTTCCAAACACCAGCAAGATTTAGCGCACATTAAAAATGTTGTTTGCGTCTGGCCTTAGTGCACATGCGACATTTTCATATTTGTCTTACAAGCAGCACTGCATCTAAATACGCAACAAAACCGCAGGAAATTCTCAGGAAAAAAGTGCGTTTTCTGATGCGTTTTTCTGTGCGTTTTTACCTTCCCACTGTATTCAATGGGGAAAACCCGCAACAAATAAGCAGCGTTTCCACAAATACAATTGACATGCTGCGGAATAAAATTCTGCACCGCAGGTCAATTTCTGAGCGTTTTTTCCGGTCAGTATTTATGCAGCGTGTGGATGAGATTTGTTGTATCTCATCTACTTTGCTGCTACTGTAATTGCTGCAGATTTTCCGCAGCGAATTCCGTTGCGGAAAAAAAGCAGTCTTTACGCAACGTCTGAATTGACACTATAGACCCTCACAGATTATAGTAATTGGACAACACGAACATATAGTCACTATAGACACAACATCACCGCGGCGTAGTCAGCACACTGAACAGAGGGAAGGGGGTAGAAGAACAATTCAGGCACAATGTAATCATGTTTCTTTCTTTTTTTCTTATAGGAATTAGCAATTTGACTATGGGGATCCCCAGTGGTGAGCAACTGGGCCCCCTGCCACATTTATTGTTATAAATGATGGCTACGCAGGGATGTGCTGTGTTGAGCCATAAAACATACCTCCCAACTTTTGAATTCAGAAAAGAGGGACATTTTAAGCCACGCCCCTAACCACGCCCAATATCCCGCATAAACACATCAAATCACGACCAGATCCTTCTGCAAATAACACGCGCACATTGTCACTGCGGATCTCTAGACTGTCTGGATATCACAGATATCATGGATCCGGTTATATTGTCTTTGTGTTACTTTTCCTAACTTGGGTATAACATTTTCTCATCACGGCGGCAGCAGCTGCAGGACAAGCCAAAAGGCTGAGAACAATGAAAGTCAAGAGGGAGACCCTGTGGTTGATGACTTTTCAATTGACATGTAGCAGAGTTACATGATGGGGATTTTTTTTTCCAGTTGTGTAACTCTGCTACCGGTCAATGGAAAAATCATCCACCAGAGCCCCCCTGTAGATTTCTCCACACACAGCCCCCCTGTATATAGCGTCAGACACAGCCCCCCTGTAGATAGCTCCAGATACAGCCCCCCTGTAGATAGCTCCAGATACAGCCCCCTGTAGATAGCTCCACACACAGCCCCCTGTAGATAGCTCAACACACAGCCCTCCTGTAGATTGCTCCACACACAGCCCCCCTGTAGATTGCTCCACACACAGCCCCCTGTAGATAGTGCCACACACAGCCCCCCTGTAGATAGCGCCAGATACAGCCCCCCTGTAGATAGCTCCAGATACAGCCCCCTGTAGATAGCTCCACACACAGCCCCCTGTAGATAGCTCAACACACAGCCCTCCTGTAGATTGCTCCACACACAGCCCCCTGTAGATTGCTCCACACACAGCGTCCTGTATATAGCGCCAGACACAGCCCCCTTGTACATAGTGCCAGATACAGCCCCCCTGTTGATAGCGCCACACACAGCCCCCTGTAGATAGCTCCACACACAGCCCCCATGTAGATTGCTCCACACACAGCCCCCTGTATATAGCGTCAGACACAGCCCCCCTTGTACATAGTGCCAGATACAGCCCCCCTGTAGATAGCTCAACACACAGCCCCCCTGTAGATAGCTCCACACACAGCCCCCTGTACATAGCGCCAGACACAGCCCCCCTTTGCATAGCGCCAGACACAGCCCCCCTGTAGATAGCTCCACACACAGCCCCCTTGTAGATAGCTCGACAAGAGAAAGAGGATCGCCCTCAGGCGACGAGCCAAATTTCCCAACTACCCAAATAGATTTTTCCTTATATAAAAAATAATTAATCTTTATTCGCTACTTGTAGCAAGACAGACCACACAGATACTTTTAAAATTCTCACTATCATAGATCCGGACGACAATGATTTGCCTGTGTGTACAAGCAATAGATAGATGCCAATCAGGCATATGTGAATAGGTTCAGCAATTTTGATTTTAATGTGTCAACTAGGTAGATAGTAAGTCCGGACACAGATAGGATTTAAAATACGATTAAGAGCCCCCCCACAGGCAAATCATTGTCGTCCGGATCTATGATAGTGAGAATTTTAAAAGTATCTGTGTGGTCTGTCTTGCTACAAGTAGCGAATAAAGATTAATTATTTTTTATATAAGGAAAAATCTATTTGGGTAGTTGGGAAATTTGGCTCTTCGCCTGAGGGCGATCCTCTTTCTCTTGTCAATTAATAGTGTGCCTGCCAACTACCTGGGGTCTCCCCTTCAATCTTTTTGTGTACTATAATGTTGGGTTAATTACCCGTATCGTGACCCCGTTCCTAACTGGAACAACATACTGATTCACTTACGCTTTATAAGCCTTGATATGGCAGGGTTTCTATCTAAAAAACCTAATATAGAGACACTATCTGCTGATGCAGCAATCGTTTTTTTCCGTTGAGAATATTCCATTGCATCAATTTGACGTACAGACGGCATTTAGGGACCTTCAGAAAACGTATCAAAAATACGTACGATCCTGTTGGGAAGTAGCCAGCTTAGAAACCTATATACAACAAAAAATAGTATATAGGGGCCTAAGAATCAATATCACACCCAACTCCTATAGGGATAACACTGTCTTTATTAAGGGCTGGGAAGAACTCCTTACTGATAGTTCCACACGTATGCTCCAGTACCTTTTGGATTTTGAGAGACAGAATTACAGTAAGATTAGTAGTCAATTAGAGAAGGAAATTGCAGACATACAAGTATTTCATTCCTGTCCTGAATTTGGTACCTCTGAAATTAAATTGCAAAAAAATATTGAAAAACTACAGGGAGAAATCAAGGAACGCAAGCATTGGAAGTATATTCGTGACCGTAGGGATTTCGACCTGGGACAGGTCTATACGTATAAAACTAACTCTTATCCTATCTCTAAACGTACGACGGTGTACACAGACTTCTCGGAGTCGGACACTTCCGGCACGGAGGACCTAAGACATACTGATAATCTAAGGCTGGGCACGAAACGCAAAATTAGGAACAATAAACCTAGTCTATCCAAAAGAACACCTACTATACCTAAACAACAAACAACTACGAATTACCCTAACCGTTCATTGGGATGTCCGTCTACTACCACCTCCAGCTTTTTATCCAGGCCCTCTGTACCTTCTTTATCATCTATGCCAAACATCATAAATACACCGATCAGTCACTCACAGTCCCGTATCAATACAAGTCAGAATATAGGGGAAAATATGGCCAATTCAGCTATTGGCCCCCTTGCCACTTTTCCTTTTTTAGGCCAACCCAGCCTAAACTGGGGGACCAAGTCTTAACATCTAGCACTCACTCATCAAGGGATGAAGAGATGCAGATATTCAATCTATCCTCCTGTCATCTGAACCCCCATCAGTTAACTCTACTGAAGAAGGGCCTCTCCTATACACCTACACCATACTTTGATGAATTTACGTGGGTAAAGGATATCAATCTATTCGCAAGGAAATTGGCCCTACATAAATATTTTAAGAACAATATTCCAGATAGTACTCGACAAAACCGCGTAGAGTCCAATACCTTGAGGGATCTGGAAGGCCTCATACATGAGAGTGAATTTGGAGTTACTGATGTTGTGGGGCCACTCTCATCATTACGCCCTAGGTCAAAACTGACCCCCCCCCTTCTCTCAATATAGTCACATTGACACCTTTGTAAGGATGGTCTGCAATGACCTTAAGAAGTTGGAGGGTGGGAGATCTAAGATCTTTGGCAATCTCAGTCATAATGAGAGACTGGCACTAGATGACCTGTGCAAAAATGATGACTTGGTCTTGAAGCCCTCTGATAAAGGGGGAAATATAGTTGTTATGGACCGTGTCGACTATGTCATTATGGTCCATAAACTATTGGATGACAATACCACCTATGCCATCCTGGGGGGCAACCCTACGGTCAGTTATCTACTTGAACTGTATAATCTCCTTAATGCTGCTAAGAATGACAATCTCATCACCACTGATGAATTTAAATGTCTTTACAATTCCACTCCAACTTTGGCAACCTTTTACGCATTACCAAAGGTCCATAAAGCAATTCTTCCTCTTCCCGGAAGACCCATTGTTTCAGGCAATGATAACTTGACCCAAGGGATTAGTCGTTATGTGAACGAAATACTGTCACCTTTTGTTTCTTCCCTATCTTCATACCTTAAGGACACAAAGGACACCGTCACCAGGATCCATGAGATCAATGTCACTCCCACTACTATGATAGCGAGTATAGACGTGGAGTCATTATATTCTAACATTCAGCACGACCTGGGACTCACCGCCGTAAAATATTATTTGAGCACCAAAGGAACTCAATTCCAACAACATAATAATTTTGTGCTATCACTTTTACGTTATTTACTTACACACAACTACTTCACTTTTGATAAAACATATTATCATCAAATTAAGGGCACGGCTATGGGCACTATATGTGCACCCACTTATGCGAATCTATTTTTAGGGTGGTGGGAAGACACTATCGTTTTTTCCGATGATTTAATTTTTTTCACTTCACATATCTCCTTTTGGGGTAGATATATAGATGACATCCTCATCCTCTGGGATGGGGATGTCAACACCTTCACTGACTTCATGTCTATACTCAATACTAATCATATTGGCATGAAGTTCACCTTTGAGATACATGACCATGCCATTAACTTTCTTGATTTAAAGATCTCTTTGGACCCTGGTGGCGGTGTCCAAACTGACATCTCCCGAAGGCCACAGCCACAAATAATTATTTACACTGGGATAGTTACCATCCCCCAGCCCTGAAGAAAGGGATACCTATAGGCCAGTACTTAAGAGCTAAACGTAATTGCTCTAGTGAAACATCCTTTCAATTGGAGTGTGACAAACTCTACCATAAGTTTAGAGCACGGGGATACCCCAAAAAATGGCTGCATAGGGCCTATGCAAGGGCGAGGGCATCCCAGAGAACAGACCTTCTATCAAATAAGGGAAATATAGCTAACAAGACTGGATCATCTAGCGCCATTCGTTGCATTGGCACTTTTGATGTTTGCTCCCCTCAAATCTCCCAAATCTTACGAAGACATTGGGATATACTTACTGCTGATTCCGATCTCAAGGATGCTGTTTCTGTTAACCCAAGCATCACCTACCGCAGGGGGAAGAACTTACGTGACCTTTTGGTACATAGTCATCATTCTACTCCAACTAGTGCTCCATCTACATGGCTCACAACGTCAGTAAAAGGGTTTCACCCCTGTGGTAGGTGTTCCTTCTGTCCCTTCATGCCAACTGTTAAAGACTTTATTATTCCCACTGATGGGAAAACATATTCCATCAAACAGTTTCTTAACTGTCAGAGCAAAGGGGTCATCTACATCGTTAGATGCCCATGTCCCAAGCTGTACGTGGGAAAAACGGTGCAAGAATTGAGAAGACGCGTATCTAGACATCTTAGTACTATAAAGCATAGAGAAGACACTACCCTCTCAAGACATATCCATGCACATCATGGAGGGAACTTGGGACTACTTAAATTCTGGGGGGCTACCCAGATCAAAATGGGCCCCAGAGCTGGTAATCTTGACCGTAGACTCCTACAGGAGGAGGCACGGTGGATTTACCGCCTCAACACTATGTCTCCCATGGGTCTGAATGAGGGTTTTACTTTCAGTGCCTTCTTATGAGTCTATGTTTAAATTAACCAATTTTTTCATCAGTAAATAGTGGACATAACACTGCCACTGTGCCCCTCACTATATATCATGTGGTTTTTCCCTGCCGCACCTTTCCCAAAATGCTGTATTTTGGTGATTACTCTCCTGACCCCACACTATCAATGTGAGGTCTTTCTACCTTCAACTATATCTATTCTTTATGACAAGTACTACACAACCATGGCGACATACATATATTCAAAAACATGGGGGATAGTTACCCCATAACTAATGAACGGAGTAGATATCCTTGATATGGACATTATTTATGACGTTTCAACTAACACTCACCGTGTATGAGTATATCCTTTTACCTCCTTGGTGTTTAGTTGGAGGGTCGACCTTTATTGACCTTTTTGCAGAGGGAGACCTATTCATCAAATGTACACACGACGCTTTTGCGCCTGCGCTTTTGTTGTGGTAATCCGATGGGAAACGTTATCCCCTGCAGCTCACTAATGTGGCCACTGACTGTGACTTGTGTCTCATGGACCCCCCTTCCCCTTCTGCCTAAGTCACATATTGGTACAATTACGCATGTGCCACTGTAGACTCGTTGCGTTATCTCTAAGTTCTAGCATAACACTACAGCGCATGCGCCACTTAGTGCTTCTGTGACTTGGCATGTTATATACATACTAAGTCCAGATCTTGTATCTTTGCGCCTGCGCCTCTATAGCCTCGGCTCACCTCACTTACATTTTTCTTCAGAGGGCACATATTGCGCTGCTGCGCTTGCGCCTCTGTTGGAAATCTGATGGGAAACTGTCACTCCGTTCTATGTTACAAAACCTTAGATCTGCGCATGCGCTAACGAGTCCCTATGAACTCGGCTTACAATAAAGACACTATGTTCGGATTTGCTGATCTGCGCTTGCGCTCTGGCTTGCCTGCTATTTGCCAACCTTACCTTGATTTTTATTGGTTGACCCTCTGCCTCCACGCCACTGATGTGTCTTCCATGGCGTGATTGGCTGCTTTTCCTGACACACCCCTATGACACGTCAATCTATCTGTCCATATCAGTAGCTTCCGTTTCGCCGCGTCGCCATTAGCCCCGTGTACCCCTGAGGACGCTACTCTGTAGCGAAACATGTCGGGGGGGCTCTTAATCGTATTTTAAATCCTATCTGTGTCCGGACTTACTATCTACCTAGTTGACACATTAAAATCAAAATTGCTGAACCTATTCACATATGCCTGATTGGCATCTATCTATTGCTTGTACACACAGGCAAATCATTGTCGTCCGGATCTATGATAGTGAGAATTTTAAAAGTATCTGTGTGGTCTGTCTTGCTACAAGTAGCGAATAAAGATTAATTATTTTTTATATAAGGAAAAATCTATTTGGGTAGTTGGGAAATTTGGCTCGTCGCCTGAGGGCGATCCTCTTTCTCTTGTCAATTAATAGTGTGCCTGCCAACTACCTGGGGTCTCCCCTTCATTCTTTTTGTGTACTTGTAGATAGCTCCACACACAGCCGCCCTGTACATAGCGCCAGACACAGCCCCCCTGTACATAGCGCCAGATACAGCCCCCCTGTAGATAGCTTCACACACAGCCCCCCTGTAGATAGCTCCACACACAGCCCCCTTGTAGATAGCTCCACACACAGCCGCCCTGTACATAGCGCCAGACACAGCCCCCCTGTACATAGCATCAGACACAGCCCCCCTGTAGATAGCTCCACAAACAGCCCCCCTGTAGATAGCTCCACACACAGCCCCCCTGTAGATAGCTCCACACACAGCCCCCTTGTAGATAGCTCCACACACAGCCGCCCTGTACATAGCGCCAGACACAACCCCCCTGTACATAGCGACAGACACAGCCCCCCTGTAGATAGCTTCACACACAGCCCCTTGTAGATAGCTCCACACACAGCCGCCCTGTACATAGCGCCAGACACAGCCCCCCTGTACATAGCGCCAGACACAGCCCCCCTGTAGATAGCTCCACACACAGCCCCTTGTAGATAGCTCCACACACAGCCGCCCTGTACATAGCGCCAGACACAGCCCCCCTGTACATAGCATCAGACACAGCCCCCCTGTAGATAGCTCCACAAACAGCCCCCCTGTAGATAGCTCCACACACAGCCACCCTGTAGATAGCACCACACACAGCCCCCCCCGTACATAGCGCCAGACACAGCCCCCCTGTACATAGCGCTAGACACAGCCCCCCCTGGAGATAGCTCCACACACAGCCCCGTGTAGATAGCTACACACACAGCCCCCCCTGTAGATAGCGCCACACACAGCCCCCCTGTAGATAGCTCCACACATAGCCCCCCTGTAGATAGCGCCAGACACATCCCCCTGTAGATAGCTCCAGATACAGCCCCCCTGTAGATTGTTCCACACAGCCCCCCTGTACATAGCGCCAGACACAGCCCCCTGTAGATAGCTCCAGATACAGCCCCCCTGTAGATAGCTCCACAAACAGTCCCCCCTGTAGATAGCTCCACACACAGCCCCCACTGTAGATAGCTCCACACACAGCCCCCCAGTAGATAGATCCACACACAGCCCCCCTGTAGATAGCGCCACACACAGCCCCCATGTACATAGCGCCAGACACAGCCCCCTGTAGATAGCTCCAGATACAGCCCCCCTGTAGATAGCTCCAGACATAGCCCCCCTGTTGATAGCGCCACACACAGCCCCCCTGTAGATAGCTCCACACACAGCCCCCTGTAGATTGCTCCACACACAGCCCCCTGTACATAGCACCAGACACAGCCCCCCTGTAGATAGCTCCAGATACAGCCCCCCTGTAGATAGCTCCACACACAGCCCCCTGTAGATAGCGCCACACACAGCCCCCATGTACATAGCGCCAGACACAGCCCCCCTGTAGATTCCTCCACACAGCCCCCCTGTACATAGATCCAGACACAGCCCCCCTGTAGATAGCTCCAGATACAGCCCCCTGTATATAGCTCCAGATACAGCCCCCCTGTAGATAGCTCCAGATACAGCCCCCCTGTAGATAGCTCCAGATACAGCCCCCCTGTAGATAGCTCCACACATAGCCCCCCTGTTGATAGCGCCACACACAGCCCCCCTGTAGATTGCTCCACACACAGTCCCCTGTACATAGCGCCAGACACAGCCTCCCTGTAGATAGCTCCAGATACAGCCCCCCTATAGAAAGCTCCACACACAGCCCCCCTGTAGATTGCTCCACACACAGCCCCCCTGTAGATTGCGCCACACACAGCCCCCCTGCAGATAGCTCCAGATACAGCCCCCCTGTAGATTGCTCCACACAGCCCCCCTGTACATAGCGACAGACACATAGCCCCCCTGACCGGTGAGGTCAGATGACAGGTCAGATGACTGGACTGGTCCACTCCCGTGCCGGCATCGATCCCAGTGAGAACACTGCCGCAAGACTCCTGCCTTCTTTTGATCGTTGCTGCAGTCGTCTGGCATGCAGGGCGTCTGTCAGCAGCGATCAGCTGTTTTGATACAGCTGCAGCGCCCAGCGGGACATTTTGCAGACCGCCCGGGACGGCGAGACAGCGGTGAGAAACCGGGACGATTGGGAGGTATGCATAAGGTGATGAATCGTGCGCGGCCTGAGCAGCCAGTTCCGACTGCATTGGTACCCCCTTCCCTTGCCAATGCTATTACCTCATTAGTCATAGCAGTGTAGGGGGGGGGGGGATTTTACTTCAGAGGATCCAACAAATAGGTAATTGGTATACTTGAAGTCTGATGCATCCTCCACATTTGAATCCTTACTACAGCCCCTTGCATATTTTGCTGTGTTCATACAGAGACTTTTAGGGGCAGCGAGGGAATAGAATAACTTCTTGGCTCCTTCCTTTATAGCTGCCAACTGCCCGTGCTGTATTCCTGAATGCTACCGTCCGGATGTTAGAGTAGTAAGACAAAGATGAGGGCAGGACACATTTCAAAGGCAAAAAATTATGGAGCATTTATTTCCTAACATAATAAGAAAGCACTTACTAATATAGTTGTACTTTAAATTTTGCACGGTACTGCAAGATGAAAACCTAGACGCGTGGTCCCAGAAGCTGCAGAGTTTAATGGGTCTCAGGCTAGATTCACACGAACGTGTCCATTTTGCATGCGTAAAAAATGCAGCGTTTTTCTTGCAATGCAGATCCATGTACGGGGGGGGGGGGGGGCGCGTCTGTGTTTTTTTATGCACATATGTCATGCGTTTTTTACGTCAGCAAAAAATAAATAAATGAAAGGTGCACATTTTCTTTTTTTTTAATGGAATTGATGCGCAAATCACACACATAACATGGATGTACATCCGTGTGCTGTGCGTGGTTTTCATGCACCAATTGAATTCTATGGGCGCGTAGATGCGTGATAACGCACCAATATAGGACATGCAGTGAGTTTCACGCGGCGGACTCTCGCTGCGTAAAAATTCCTGCATGTGTGAACGGCCCCATTGAAATCAATGGGTCCGTGTGCTGTTCGTGATTTACATGCACAGCACACGGACGAGATTCACGTTCATGTGAATAAGACCTTAGTGACGTGCTGACACAGCTTCACGTGAGGACTGCCTTCCCTTCTAGTTTGTATCGGCAGAGCAAGCCAAGGAGAGGGGGAGGACTGGACGAGTGGGTTCAGAGTAGAACCTGGCGGAGATCTGTGTGACAGCTATGGCCTAAGATGTTTCTCCGGATTGTGGACTGTGTGGAGCGGCGTCCGATCGCTCCCTTGCCTGTCATCATTAGCCTGAACCGCTGCATGGGTGACACATGCCGTGTATGGAGAGAATGGGCAGCCACCTCTCTGTCACTCTGTATAGTGTGTATAAGACGGCGGTGGTACCGTGCATATTGGCAAAAGTGTCGGTACTCCGGAGAAGCATCTCAGTCCATAGCTATCACACAGGTCTCCGCAAGGGTCCTACTCTGAATCCACTCATCCAGTCCTCCCTTCTCTCCATGGCTTGCTCTGCCGACACAAACTAGAAGGCGAGGCAGCCCTGAGTCACGTGAAGCGGTGTCGGCACATCACTAAAACCAAGAAAACTCGACAGCTTCCGGGACAACATGACTAGGTTTTGATCTGGTGGTACCGTGCAGAAATCCATAGGTTATATCGATATATCAGGGAGAAGGAAGACACAGAGACCCTGCTTTGTATACACAAATATCCTTCTCTGCCTTTATTGATCAAAGCAAATACAATAATATCTTTCGAAAAAGGAGTAGCTTGATTTCAGCCATTCGTTTACAATGTGATGTTGCCTCTGGTTTATCCAATAGCGTATGCTGAGAAAATGTTCGTACTGAGCCAATCACAGACATAAAATACTTTTTAAATGTAAAACTATAATTTTCCAAAATATACCATGTCATCCTGGCTAAAGAGTCATAATGCCCCCACCGCTACAGTAAGGCCCCATTCACGCGTTTGTGCTATTCGCTGAGCGTATACGTTTTTAAATACTAAAAAAGTATTGAAATGTATAGCTCGGCGTATTCATAGACTATAATGGGTGAAACGTAGAACAAAATAGCATCCGTTTGGTCTATATTTGTCATGGTTTATGTTGGGATACTGTTTTTTGAAAGTACTGAAAAGCGTAGTCTGCTATTCTGTAAACGCAATGCTATATGTTCGTATACATTTACATACAGTAAATCTATCCGGTGTTTTTTTCTATCAGTGTCCACTTTAAAAAAAAAAAAAAGTATACCTTTTTTAGGTAAAAAACGGACAGAAACGTATACCGACGTATGAGTATACGCTAAACGTACATGCTATAAAAAACACAGACCTAAAATGAAAATGTTACACGTTTGTATACGTTTTCAATGGTCCACGTTTTTATAAAAAAACTTATACGCTCGGCGGATGGCACAAATGCGATGTGAATGGGGCCTAAGCAAACTGTTTTCCCATACAGCAGCAGAACGTAGACTCCTTTTCTTATAATAAAATGGGTAAATATTTATCTATGTTCTCCATAGCAAGAAAGACTAAGGCCTTATTCACACGAAAGTGATAACGGCCGTCACACGGCCATTTTCAGAACAATGATGTTATATGGGTGTATTCACACGGCCGTTTTTTAACGGTCCGTAAATAATGGCCGTCAAAATATAGGACATGTCCTATTTTTGGCAGTTTTAACGGCCTGACGGCCCCCATAGAAGTCAATGGATCCGTTTTTAACGGCTGTCAATACATGTAACAACCATTAAAAACGGATCTGTGGCATGGGGATTTGCAAGGGAACTGCTAGTTCCCTTTCTGGCTATCAGCGGCTCGATGACACACACTCACCGATGCAGCGCCGACTTCTCCTGGTCTGGTCGCTAGTCTCGCGGGTTCTGCGAAGGCGGCGCGATGACGTCATCGCCTTCGCCTATCCCGCGAGACTAGCGACCAGACCAGGAGAAGTCGGCACTGCATCGGTGAGTATGTGTCATCGCGTCGCCGCAGATCCCGTAAAGACGAGAGGCCTTACCTGAAGAAGACAGCGCTGCATCGGTGAGTATGTAGGGCATTCATGTTGGGCTGTGTGGCATCATATACAGGAGGGCTGTGTGGCATCTACAGGGGGGCTGTGTGGCATCTACAGGGGGGCTGTGTGGCATCTACACAGGGGCTGTGTGGCATCTACAGGTGGGCTCTGGCATCTACAGGGGGGCTGTGGCATCTACAGTGAGACTGTGTGGCAGCTACAGTGAGGCTGTGTGGCATCTACAGTGGGTCTGTGTGGCATCTACAGTGGGTCTGTGTGGCATATACAGGGAGGCTGTGTGGCATCATATACAGGGAGGTGTGTGGCATCATATACAGGGGGTCTGTGTGGCATATACAGGGAGGCTGTGTGGCAAATACAGGGAGGTGTGTGGCATCATATACAGGGAGGTGTGAGGCATATACAGGAAGGATGTGTGGCATCATATACATAGAGGTTGTGTGGCATCATATACAGGCAGGTGTGTGGCATCATCTACAGGGAGGCTGTGTGGCATTATCTACAGGGAGGTGTGTGGCATAATCTACAGGGAGGCCCCAACGCAGATGTGAACAGAGCCTAAGGCTACATTCACACGAGTTTTTCATGGCCATTTTGCATAAGTGTGTCTCTAAATTTGCATCCATTTCCTGTCCGTCTGTCCGGTTTTAATGGCCTTTTGACATCCGTTTTGCATCAGTTTTTCATGGCCATTTAAAAAACTGATTAATTTCATTGGTCAGGCTTTTTTTGTCCCAACCCCCTGAAAACACCCAAAAGAAGGTCACATGTTCACCTAGACACTATTTACAGCCTCCCTGTATATGATGCCACACACCTCCTGTATATGCCACACACCTCCCTGTATATGCCACATAGCCCCCTGTATATGATGCCACACACCTCCTGTATATGATGCCACACACCTCCTGTATATGATGCCACACACCTCCCTGTATATGATGCCACACACCTCCTGTATATGATGCCACACACCTCCCTGTACAAGATGCCACACACCTTCCTGTATAGGATGCTACACAACTCCTGTATATGATGCCACACAGCCTCCCTGTATATGATGCCACACAGCCTCCCTGTATATGATGCCACGCACCTCCCTGTATACGATGCTACGCACCTCCCTGTATACGATGCCACACACCTCCAGTATATGATGCCACACACCTCCTGTATATGCCACACACCTCCTGTATATGAGGCTACACACCTCCTCTATACGATGCCACACACCTCCTGTATACGATGCCACGCACCTCCCTGTATATGATGCCACACACCTCCCTGTATATGATGCCACACACCTCCCTGTATATGATGCCACACACCTCCCTGTATATGATGCCACACACCTCTTGTATATGCCACACCCTTCCTGTATACAATGGCACACACCTCCCTGTATACGATGCCACACACCTCCCTGTATACGATGCCACACACATCCCTGTATATGATGCCACACACCTCCCTGTATATGATGCCACACACCTCCTGTATATGATACCACGCAGACCCACTGTATATGATGCCACACACCTCCCTGTATATACTGCCACCCAGACCCCCTGTATATGATACCTCCCTGTATATGCCACATAGCCCCCTGTATATGATGCCACACACCTCCTGTATATGATGCCACACACCTCCTGTATATGATGCCACACACCTCCTGTATATGATGCCACACACCTCCCTGTATATGATGCCACACACCTCCTGTATATGATGCCACACACCTCCCTGTATAAGATGCCACACACCTCCCTGTATAGGATGCTACACAACTCCTGTATATGATGCCACACAGCCTCCCTGTATATGATGCCACACAGCCTCCCTGTATATGATGCCACACAGCCTTC
This sequence comes from Rhinoderma darwinii, assembly GCF_050947455.1. NCBI lineage: Eukaryota > Metazoa > Chordata > Amphibia > Anura > Rhinodermatidae > Rhinoderma > Rhinoderma darwinii. The sequence goes on along the minus strand of NC_134689.1, from coordinate 300,413,521 downwards.
CTGTATATGGTGCCACGCAATTCCCTGTATACGATGCCACACACCTCCTGTTTATGATGCCACACACCTCCTGTATATGATGCCACACAGCCTCCCTGTATATGATGCCACACAGCCTTCCTGTATATGGTGCCACGCAATTCCCTGTATACGATGCCACACACCTCCTGTATATGATGCCACACACCTCCTGTATATGATGCCACACACCTCCTGTACATGATGCCACACATCTCCTGTATACCATGGCACACACCTCCCTGTATACGATGCCACACACCTCCCTGTATACGATGCCACACACATCCCTGTATATGATGCCACACACCTCCCTGTATATGATGCCACACACCTCCCTGTATATGATGCCACACACCTCCTGTATATGATACCACGCAGACCCACTGTATATGATGCCACACACCTCCCTGTATATACTGCCACTCAGACCCCCTGTATATGATACCACATACCTCCCTGTATATGCCACATAGCCCCCTGTATATGATGCCACACACCTCCTGTATATGATGCCACACACCTCCTGTATATAATGCCACACACCTCCCTGTATATGATGCTACACACCTCCTGTATATGATGCCACACACCTCCCTGTATACGATGCCGCACACCTCCCTGTATATGATGCCACACACCTCCTGTATATGATGCCACACACCACCCTGTATAAGATGCCACACACCTCTCTGTATAGGATGCTACACACCTCCTGTATACGATGCCGCGCACCTCCCTGTATACGATGCCACACCCCTCCTGTATATGATGCCACACACCTCACTGTATATGATGCCACACAGACCACCTGTATATGATGCCACACACCTCCCTGTATATGATGCCACACAGACCCCCTATATATGATGCCACATACCTCCCTGTATATGCCACACAGCCCCCTGTATATGATGCCACACACCTCCTGTATATGATTCCACACACCTCACTGTATATGATGCCACACAGACCACCTGTATACCTCACCTGTATACCACACCTCACTGTATATGATGCCACACAGACCACCTGTATATGATGCCACACACCTCCCTGTATATGATGCCACACAGACCCCCTCTATATGATGCCACATACCTCCCTGTATATGCCACACAGCCCCCTGTATATGTTGCCACACACCTCCCTGTATATGCCACACAGACCCCTGTATATGATGCCACACACCTCCCTATATATGCCACACAGCCTCCCTGTATATGCCACACAGACCCCTGTATATGATGCCACACACCTTCCTATATATGCCACACAGCCTCCCTGTATATGCCACACAGCTCCCTGTATATGATGCCACACAGCCCGACATGAATGCCCTACATACTCACCGATGCAGCGCTGTCTACTTCAGGTAAGGTCTCTCGACTTCACAGGATCTGCAAAGGCGGCGTGATGACATCATCGCGTCGCCTTCGCAGAACCTGTGAAGATTATAGACCACACCTGAAGAGGTCGGTGCTGCATCGGTTAGTGTCATCGAGCCACAAATAGCCAGCAAGGGAACTAGTAGTTCCCTTGCCAATCTCCATGTCACAAATCCATTTTTAACGGTTGTTACATGTATTGACAGCCGTTAAAAACGGATCCATTGACTTGTATGGGGGCCGTCAGGCATGAAAACGGACAAAAATAGGACATGTCCTATTTTTTGACGGCCATTATTCACGGGCCGTTAAAAAAAACGGCCGTGTGAATACACCCAAAGAACATATGAATATGGCCTAAACATGCAGTTCAGGAACAAAAACATATAATGGTTTCAGACAATGCTGGCATGGATATATTATCTTAAAGCAACATGACTTCTTAATTACAAAATTGATTTTTTTTAAGCTACAAGATGGATGCCAGATATACAAGATGGATGCCGCAAAATGGAGTCACATAAACATATTTTAATCACTTTCACCTCGAAGTGCTTTCTTATTATGTTAGGAAATCAATGCTCGATAATTTTTTGCCTCTAGATAACCCCTTTAAATTCTTCCTTTATATAATTCTTCTGTTTCGGTTCCATTCCTGGTTCTGGCTTAGAAAATACATTCAAAATGTGCATCAAATCTGCACTTTGTGAACAAGGCCTAAGCAACCCGCCTCTACTCAGCGGAAAAGTGCAGTTAATGATCATTGTAGAAGATGAAAGGTCGAGTGAGAAGGGGAGTGAAAAAGGATTAAAACAAGATAAAAGGAGTAGACACCAAAATAATCATAAGCTTTTTTTGTGTTGCTGAAAGAGTATGAAAAGTATGTAGCTGTATTATTTTCTAGTGTTGTTACTCGCTTGCTGTATTTTTTGTTTGCCCCCAATATTTAAAAAAAAAAAAGGGCAGTCCTGTGCTTTGTGGTCATTGGATTTGGTCTTGGGGGGGGGGGGGAAGTAGCAGCATCTATGATAAAGAGCATGGGTGTTGATGAGGAAGAGGCTTGATAAAAAAAAATGACTTCATATAGTGATACTTCTTTATCTGTCTCTAGTTAGCAATCTCAGAAATGTAGGAAACATTTTATAAATACGGTGCACACCACTCATCACCTGTACTGAACCCTCCTACTACTATGGAGAACGGGACAGTAGGTAAACTCACTATGTTTTGTTAAAGGGTTTTATTAAATAGAGATGTTTAGTCATAAAATAAGAAACAAATTAATAATAAAAATAATGACATTTAATATATATATATATATATATATATATATATATATATATATATATATATATATATATATATATATATATATGCTAGTCCTTCCCAAGAATTAGAATATCATCAAAAGTTAATTTATTTCAGTAATTCAATTAAAAAAGTGAAACTCATATATTCTATAGATTCCTCACACACAGAGTGATCCATTTCCAGCATCTTTTCTTTTAATGTTGATGATTATGGTAACAGTTAATGAAAACCCCAAATTTGGTCTCTCAGAAAATGTGAATATTAAATAAGCCCAATTTCAAAAATGATTTTTAATGCCGAAATGTAGACCTACTGAAAAGTATGTACAGTATATGCACTCAATACTTGGTCGGGGCTCCGACTCTGCATGAATTACTGCATCAATGCGGCGTGGCATGAGGGCGATCAGCCTGTGGCCCTGCTGAGGTGTTATGGAAGCCCAGGTTGTATGATAGCGGCCTTCAGCTCGTCTGCATTGTTGGGTCTGGTGTCTCATCTTCCTCTTGACAATACCCCATAGATTCTCTATGGGGTTTAGGTTAGGCGAGTTTGCTGGCCAATCAAGCGCAGTGATACTGTGGTTATTAAACCAGGTATTGGTACTTTTTGCAGTGTGGACAGGTGCCAAGTCCTGCTGGAAAATGAAATCAGCATCTCCATAAAGCTTGTCAGCAGAGGGAAGCATGAAGTGCTCTAAAATTTCCTGGTAGACGGCTACGCTGACTCTGGACTTGATATAACACAGTGAACCAACACCAGCAGATGACATGGCCCCCCAAACCATCACGGACTGTGGTAACTTCACACTGGAGCACAAGCAACTTGGATTGATGCCTCTCCACTCTTCCTCCAGACTCTGGGACCTTGATTTCCCAATGAATTTACTTTCATCTTAAAACAGGACTTTGGACCACTGAGCAACAGACCAGTCCTTTTAAAGGCTTAGGAAACCTTTGCAGGTGTTTTGTGTTGATTAGCTGATTAGAGTGTGACACCATGAGTCTACAATCTTCAACTTTTACCCAATATTCAAATTTTCTGAGACACTAAATTTTGGGTTTTCATTAACTGTTAGCCATAATCATCAACATTAAAATAAAAAAAAAATGCTGGAAATAGATCACTCTGTGTGTAATGAATCTATATAATATATGAGTTTCACTTTTTAAATTGAAGTGCCGAAATTAACCTTTTGATGATATTCTAATTCATTGAGAAAGACTAGTATATATTTAGTACATATCACTGGATGTAGCCTTAGCTACCAGAATAAAAACACCCATTGTTTACACTGCTGGTTGCATTCAGAGAACTGGAAAAATATTTTCCTGTTTCGCATTCTTATGCAGAGGCATTCCGCAACAAACGTATACCATGTGGTATCATTTGTTCTATAGTAGGAGCCCATGGGTGATGTTTGCCATTTGATGCCTACGCAGTGTAAGCGGAGATTTACTAATACTCTATTTTATATATATAAGAATACCTAGAACTCCTTAAGACGATTTTTCCATCTTAGACAATTATGGCATATTCAGCTCTGGGACCCGCAGCTGTTTTCATAATTCCTATTGAACAGAATGGAGAGAGCAGCATGCACGCGCGCGCGACCCTCTGTCCTCTAGTTCCCGTCTGGATTCTGAGGCCAGTGGCTGCCGCCCCAGGAGATACGGGGGTCGGGAGACCCTCGTTCTTGATATAGGTACGGTTCCCAGAGCTGGGACCCTCATCTATCAGACATTTATGGCAAATCCTGTAGATATGCCATAAATGTCTAAAATGGGAAAACCCCTTTAAACTCAGAGTTATCACAGTGTACAAAGAAACAAATGACAATTTATTTTCTGCTACATCCCTATATACATGTTTGCATGTGTTTTATACATGTCACAGTTTTAGCACTGCGATTCATTTACATTAAATAATTGCCCACTTTTTCTTGTGGTTTAGGATGAAGCTACCATGGACGTGAGCAGTGAAAATTCTGCACGGTAGACTGCAGAAATGACAGATACTACCCTGAGGTTAATGCTGGAAGCTAATTAAGAAAGACCCAGATGAGATATCAGAACATTATAAATATTCAATAAAGCAGAAAAGACATTGCTTTTCGATTATCAAATTCTATTTTTATGAATGGATATCTTTGTTCATGAGATTATCTGTTAGTGATTAATGTCTGCTAAAATAACAATTCTAGGTCTTTTCTTAGCACTTTACATTGTGCCATTCCTCCTGTTATTCCTCCTAGAAATTTATAAAAACATTTTCAAATGGGTGTTACCAGTTGGGGGTGTGTCCCTACACAGACTGACACTGTCCAATCAGTGCTTACAGAGTGAGACTGTGTAGGGACACTCCCCTTTGACAAGGAGAATAGTAACACCCAGTTGTCAGTCTATTTATACATTTCTAGGTGGAATAACAGAAAAACGTCACAATGCAGAGTTCTCAGAATATGTTCCTTTTATTTCACAAAGAATACAAGTACTTACTAAAATAGACATGTCAGGAGAGGTGACGGGTCCTTTTTAAAAGCTCAGTTATCTAAAATTAAATGTTTGCGACATGTTCTCAACAGCAGATCAGCAAAAAAAAAAAAAAAGTTATTTTCCAAAAAGTCCGGAACTATCTGACGCTTTAGAAAATCCAATTTTGTTAGAAGGGTCTCCCCCCCCACCCAACATTAAAAGGAGTCTGTCACCAGATTTTTCACTCCCAAGGGGCTTACACCGCTGGTCCGCTGGTATAGTATTTTGAAAAGCATTGCCCACATACCTTTATAAGATGTCAAAACGCAAAAAATTATCTTTAATGCCTCCACGCACCGTATTCTAATTAACCATATACAGTCCTCCGTATCAGGAAGAGTCCTGCACTCTTCCTCCTAATGCCTTCCTGTTCCATCCCCTCTCAACGGATTCCTGACTGCACGGCGCAGAATTTGTATGGTGCGGTGTCTGACACAGCAGTTTGCAAGGGAGGTTAAGAAGGGAGTGAATGGAGATGCATTAGGAGTAAAATTATGACTTTATTGTATAAATAATGTGTTAGAGGATCCTATGAGGTATGGGGCCACCCTATGAAAGAAGCATGATTGCATTTTCTGCAACCCATTGAAATCCCACTGAAATAGGTTATGATGGAAACACCAGCTGTATCAATATGTAACAATCCACAACAGACAATTCATAAAAGCTTGCTTTATTTTATTATGATACATTAATATTGCTATTCTTCTAAATTAGTTTACAATGGTTATTGCTAGAAAACACAAAATGGCATGTTTACAAATTCTTAAGTATTCATTCTACCTCTGCCCAGTTCGTCTTTGTTGGGAACAAGGCACCAGGCTTATATTTTACATGGAAGGACAATTAGTAAATGGTTTAGTAGCAAGTGGTATATTGCTCCCAGTGCTACGCTTGCTTCATTTTGAGATCTCATTCCTGATTTTCTCCTGCTGTTTCTTACCATTAACTAACATAAATATCAAGCATAAGTAAAGTTCAGTAATATTCATTTTGCAATGAGCCGCTTCTTCTGAGAGATGCCCAGTACTTACTAACAACATACAAATAAAGGTTATTTTGGGCATGTTTAAATAGCATTGGATTTATGGGATATTGGACTAACAGACAATATGCATTACATTACAGTGGTGCTGTAATCTGTCTCTATAATGGCTGTGCACTACTGAAATCTGAGGACGTTTACACAGCATCTATCTTCAGTGATTGACACCTAATGAGAATTCTGGAATAAGGCACAGAGAGGAGCGATCAGCCATTCATTGGTCCCTTCTCCCAACATTAGCAGGAAGATCATACCTGCTGATTGTAGCCACATGGCTACTGTTTTGTTTACTGTAAGGATATGTTCATACAGGGCGGATGCGCTACATAAAAGTACACAGCGTATTCGCCCTGTACCCCGCAGGGAATTCCAGCCAAAAAAACAGCACCAAATTGTGGTGCAGTTTTTCGGGCGGAATGTCCACTGCGAAAATAGCAGTTTAACAAAAAAAACAACTTATACTTACCTGTAGTCATGGCGAAGTGTCCCTCTGATGTCCGTCAGCCTGGCCTCCTGGGATGGCGTTTCATCCCAAGTGACTGCTGCCGCCTGTAATTGGCTGCAGCAGTTATATGGGATGAAACGTTTTCCCAGGAGGCCGGCCTGGACAGAGAAGTATAGAGAGCAGAGTAAGTATAATTATTTTTCCTGAGTTGCGATTTTTGCGGCGGAATCGCAGCTGTTCACCTGCAAAAATCGTAACATCTGATATTTGTTGCAGGTTTTACCTCCCTGTCGAATTCAATGGGGAAAACCCGCAACGGAAAATCAGCGATTTCGTGTGAACATTCCCTAATGCTGCAAACAATATATTGCAATATTTCTTTGTTTTTATTCTATACATAAAGTTTAAAATGTGCCCAAAAGTGAAGCTCTACTAGTTCCACATTCATCTCAATAAGCAATAAGTATGAAGGGCAGCTTGGGTATCTCAGATTAATTTTTATTATTTTTTATTTATTTATCTTTAAATCCATTTATTGTTGAATGAATGTATAATGTAACATTATTTGAAACAAAAAATAATTGATAAATAGTATAGATGAAGCCAATTTGGTCTTCCTGATGTTTTAAGAGACCATCAGGGTACATAAGATGGCTAGTGAAATAGAAAAGTGGATAGAGTTCCCAGCTCTTTATCAGATCTTCATATTGAACCTTCACCATTATAATGTGTATTGTCTCTACAACAAAACATGTCACTGCTCTATGTCACCTTCTTTACAACACCAATCCATTAGTGAAATAAAAGACCGGAACATTCATGCATGACCTGGTCAATTTTATAATCGTAAGCTGATGTTTGGAAGCCAGTCATTCCTATGCTAACAACTTGACAAGCTACATTTTGGTGATTGTCTTAAATCCTTTTAGGCTGGGTTCCCACGGTGCATTTTTGTTGGGTTTTTAACAATGGGAGTTCATCAACCAAAACCAAAAAATGCATTTTTGTTGGGTCTCCCAATGGGAGTTCATCAACAAAAACCCCAAAAATGCATGTTAAAAATGCAACAAAAACGCACCGTGTGAACCAAGCTTTAATATGTCAAACAATTTTCAATTGCAGCGATTATTGTCAATTGAAAACAATTGCCTTGGGTTACTTACTTATTAATAAAATATCTCTATGATATGCCTTCAATGTCTGATCAGTTGGGTCTGACTGCAGTGACCCACGGCAAACGCTAGAATAAAGTTACATCAGCACTGCGAGGGCTCAGCCACCTCAACTCTGTAAATGACCACCAAGAGCCAAAGTGGCACAGCGCTTTTCTAGTGCCGCCACCACTTTGATTAAGAAAAGTCACAGAACTTAAAGCAATTAGACCCCCTGATTAGACATTGATGGCGTATACTAGTGATACACACTATATGGACAAAAGTATTGGGAAACTAAATCATTGAATTCAGGTTTTTCATTCAGTCCCATTGTCACGATGTACAAAATCAAGTACCTAGCCATGCAGTCTGCCTTTACAAAAATGTGTGAAAGAGTGGGTCAATATAAAGAGCTCACTGAATTTGAGCGTGGTCCTGTAATATGATGCCATCATTGCAACAAGTAAATTCGTGAAATTTCTTCCCTCCTAAAAATGTATAATGTGTTAAATACAATTTATGCAACTCATCTGCGAAGGGGTGTGACTGGAAAGGGTCGTGACTTAAAGCCAATTGCAGCAAAATTTTTGCTAAAAAAAGTGTTCTAAAGTAAGCCAACCAAGAGGTGGTATTAAGTTAGACAGAAGTGTCCAAATGTATCATCTAGCATGAGCCACTTTGATAAATTTGGCACATCTAGTCTATTCTAAGCTGTCTAAATTTAAGACAGTGTTAAATCTGCCCTAATATCTTTAGTGAGATAATTATTTTAATAAAATCACATATCAAATCATAGCATGTAATACCGCATTAGAATAAAGATGGCCCAAGGCATGCATAGAAATTCAGCCGACAGTCTTTAGCGGGTAGAATTTGGGGCAATACTAATAACTGACAGCCATTTTCTGGGAATAGTACTTTTTTCTTAACATTGACAAATTTTGCTGCTTAAATGTCAGAAATCACCAATATATTCTTCTAAAATGTGACATCACTTGCAGCGTGACTGCATCTTCCAGGTGCTATTGTGCTGTACACGTCTAGGGCTAACCCTATTAGTCATGGCAGTCACTTGACTTGGTTATGTGACCTCTAGACACGACAAAACCTCACCCACGGCTGCATTGTTTACATACATTGCAGATTTCAAGAACATGGGCCTGGCGAATAATGAAGAATCTATTGGTGGGTTATAATACTTCAGTTCACATTTGGATATATCAAGAAAACAATACTATTTTAGAAAATATCATAAAGACTAGTCTTGCGCTTTTTCAGTGATTACGTATGGCTGTACCATTTGGAACAGTCTGACGAGCGTATGGCAGAAATATGCCACTGTACGTCAACCATAAAAATATTTTTTTTACAGCTTGGTTGTATTGCAAAATGTAGTTAACTGTGCATTTCAATAATATTGAGACAACTGTGTTGCAATGTATATCGGCCAAACATATGTTCAAAAGGACATCCTTTTGGAATGCATTTTTCTATTAAAGTTTACGGCTACAATGGCGATTACATCAGTAGATTTACCCGCCATATATGCCAGATGATCACCATAGAGGTGGTATGAAACTAGCCTTAGAGACAAAAACACAATTATGACTAGTAGTGCTACAATGCTACAAAGACCTTGTTCACACTAGTATTATATTAGCTTTTTGTAACTATTTTAGCTGAAAGGAATTTTATAATGCTTTGTTTTTCCCAATGCATTGGTACTTCACAGAGTAAAATGTTAAGAAGTAAGCAAATAGTGTATATAATTATAAAGAAGTATGATCATGTATATTGCCTATCCATTTTTTTTAACATCATGCTATATGGAGGAGGATGAAATGCATAACTAATGCAAAACAAAACATCAATTATAACATTTCTTTGCACATACACTATTCTGGGGCAGTGTAAGCGGGAGGTTTTCCGAATGCTCTGCAGCCTAGCGCTGTTGGCTAAACACATCTTCTTAAGGCAATTATACCAGATTCTCCTTTCATACTCTCTACATTCATCTGAAAGGTGTATACATCCAATAGCATAGTGTGAGATTGCTACATTTTTTAAAGCAACCTTCCAATGTAATGTCCTTACAAACAGAATAAAAGGAATGTTCTTTTCATAAAGCTTCTGATTGTCATATTGTGAAATAAATATATCCTTTGTCTATGGTGAGCGGAGTAATATTTATCAGCAATCCATTGTGAATCCACCCCCGCAGCATCCTCACACATTGCCTTCTAAAGGTCTGTGCTCATCATGCTTGGCATCTGCTGTCATCCGTGCTGTTACACCTTTGTTCCTTTGCTGAATGCCAACTTCCAAGTTTTTCTGGAAAAAGGGAAGGATAAGATGCTTTCCTATCCACGTGTGACTCAGCATGGTGTAGAAGGCTGTCTTATTGAGTCTATAGTAATAAATGAAATCTACAATCATCAAGGAAAGGATCAAGAGTCCATAGAAGCCAATGCCAAGCAGAGGAACAGGGCTCCTAAGAAAATGACAAGAAAACGAGTTGACTTCAAATGTACCTGTTACAGTTCAGTTTTAACAGCAGTACAAGAATTCTGATTTCTAAGAAAGTTAGTTTACAGTATTTAAAAATAGAAATAATCTTTTGATTTTTTTTAAGACTCTGTATAGACTCAATCTTTACTGTACATTCCCACTAGCTTTTAAAATACAATTTCGCCTACACTACGTTATTTCCATGTCTGCACTGACTCGAAGTGCACTAGTGAAGAAGCAAGGCTGGACATGAGCTGCTTTTACAGAGCCTGTCTTGTTTTAATGTAGTCAAATGGAGCCTAATAGGATTTCTTTAGTATTAAATGGCAAATATTTAAATTATTATTATTATTACTGCTTTTCAAACAAGCGCTCATTATTTTCCTAATATATTTTTATTAATAAAAGTCAATATATATTTTATAATTTACACTGCTAAATTACTGTTTTATATAATTTCTTTATTTTAAATGTTAGAGGCATTAGGACAACTAAAATAACCAAATATCAGGTGTGATTTACAGGTAATTCTGACATCTTAAATATGGTCTCTTGCTAGGGCAAACCTCATTATATCAGGGCATCTATAATGTGCCCTTATAAAGATGCTCTAGAGGGTGACCTAATAAAAGGCACCTCTAAGTACCAATCAGAGTCCAAAATGTGACACCCTGCACAGTATATAAATTCTACCCACCTTCTGTCAAAGAAGCTCTCACTTCTTGCTTCAAACAAGTTTACACTTACCACAGACTACATTTTAGCACTAGCATATTTATTTGGGGGATCATGTAGATGGTCCAATGGAAAGAGTTCAACAACAGATTTGCTTTGAAAAATATTATCCAACTAAAACATATAATCAGCATAGATGCAGTAAGACTACTATTTTGTACATGGAAGAAAGACAAACATTAACAGGTATGCCTGATGCCATTAGAATGGCACAATTTCGGTACACTTTAAAGGCTATATGCACATTTGTAAAAAAGTTTTAGTTGCTCCAATACATCTTGAATAGAAAAAAACCCCAGATGTTTAGGGCTAAGATGCCTGTACCGGCCTATGTTCACCTCTACTATACATACTTTATAATCACTCCAGAATGTAATAGCTATATTCTAGACATACCTATAAATATATGTGGCAAGTTTCTCTGACAGGTTTACTTTCATCACAGATTCAAACTCTTCCTGCTTACAGCAGTATTTCAAGGATTCGTTTCCGGGCCAGCAGCAGTACATGTGATCTTGAGAGTCACTTAATCGTGGACAGTGGAAGCCTGTGTGATACACATCACCCTGTCCAGGATAACCCTCACATGTGCGCACATTAACAGTCGAAGCTATAAGACAGATGGAGATTGGTTATTACTCAAAGGTACTTAATCAAGTTCTACATCATTATATTGGTCGTCTTTAATTGATCCGGCCTTTAGTAAAGGTCAGAACATATCATACTAATTGTAGAGATAGCATTTAATGGGGACTTCCACTTAGGCTAGGTTCAGACAACGTTTATTTTGCATTTAAAACCCTATCGAAAAAAGTCTACTAAAAACTTGCCGTTTTCTAAAGAGTTTTTTGTGATATTTTTAAGGGTGCAACCACACATGGTCTGCTTGCTTTGTACACTGCTGAAAAACATTACAATGTAAGCCTATGGTAAAAATATTCCACAACGCAAGAACTAGAGAATTTTTTTTTTTCTGGAATACTAAACCCATAGGCATACATAAAAATACAGGGTGATTCAAAAATGATGATGCAAAAGTAAAAGCCTGTGTTAGAGGAACATCAGTGGTAAATGGCCAATGACTGAAAATCAAAGCAAAACTGGCTTAGTTGCCCACAGCAACCAATCACAGCACAGCTTTCATTTTTGAAGAGCCAAATTTGAAATGAGCTGAATAGTGGGACCTGAGATGGCGACATCAAAGCAAGAAAAAGCTTTTTGCGTGTTGGAATTTGTAAGAACGGGGTCTGTTGTTACAGTAGAGCGAACCTTTCAGAACACACTTGCTAGATGTGCTCCGCATAGAAACTGCATTTCGCATTGGGTGAAGCAATTCAAAACCACTGGGTGTTTATGTCATCTGAAAAGTCTGGGCCTGAAGATTTGGAAGAGAAAGTGAACTGGATTCGAGCCGTGTTCGAGTAAAATTCTAGAAAGTTGACCAGGCTGACTAGTATAGAACTGCAGGTGCCACAAACCCGCGTATGGCCTACCTTATGAAAACGTCTGCGTTGTAAGCCATACAGATTACATCTTCTTCAGGAGTTGAAACCAGACGACAAACCTAAACGCCGTGACTTTTGCATTGACTTGCAGGGCCGATTGGATTTGGACGTATTCGCAGACAGGCTGGTATTCAGTGATGAGGCTACCTTTCACCTCAGTGGGAAGGTGAATCGCCACAACGTTAAAATTTGGGGCTCAGAAAAACCATGTGTCCTTATCGAGCAGATGAGGGACTCACCCAAAGTAAACGTGTTCTATGCAATAAGCAGGCACAAACTCTATGGTCCCTTCTTTTTTGCCGAGGATACTGTCACTGGCCACTTATACCTGGATATGTTAAAGAAATGGCTTATGCCACAGATAGAGGAAGATCTGCCAAGCGTAGTCTATCAGCAGGATGGTGCACCTTCAGATTTCCATTTGGATGTTCGCTGATACGTGAATGAAACTCTACCGGAGTGTTGCGCTGGTCTCCACGATCGCCAGATCTAACACCCTGCGACTTCTTTCTGTGAGACTACATCAAGGACTCACTGTAGCTGGCCCCCAACCACAGGATCTGAATGACCTGAGAAAACGCATCACTGAAGCAGTGGAGTCCATATTTGAGGATATGCTGGCACGCGTCTGGACAGAACTGGACTACTGCCTAGACATCTGCAGTGTCACAAATGGAAATCATTTTCAACATTATAAAACTTGGATAGATAGTGTGTCTTTTCAGAAACAGGGTCATATCCAAGCTAAATGTATGGATATGGTGCCAGAACCCAATGTATAGCATAAATGCAGCACCAGTACCAATTTCAGTACATAAACACGGTGCCAGATCCAAGCTCAGTACATAAATACTGTACCAGAACTAAGCGCAGTACATAAATACAGCACCAGAACAAAGCTCAGTACATATATACAGCACCAGAACAAAGCTAAGTACATAACTACAGCACCAGAGCAAAGCTCAGTACATAACTACAGCACCAGAGCAAAGCTCAGTACATAACTACAGCACTAGAACAAGCTCAGTACATAAATACAGTACCAGAACAAAGCTCAGTACATATATACAATACAAGCAAATATACAGTTCAGAACAGAGATAATTTGCAAATTCATGTTAGCCCCTGCCATGTAAATTTGTGCCATATGAAACTACAGATCCCAGTATGGCCTAAACAAGGGTAAGAATATTCCGCTAGTTGCTGTTTCACAAAAAAAAAAATGGGATCACCCATCATCTCGCTTCAGATCATTCAGTGACTACAGTATCGAGCAGTCAGAGAGAAAATTAACATTTACATTCAGTGACTCGCAGGTGACGTGTTCTCATACTGGCGTCGCTCTTTCCCTTTGCTTCCGAATTCTATTCAGAACATGACATGATGACTACTCCCAACCACGACTCATCTCTGCAGAGTTTGACACTCAGATGTCTTCAGCTCCTAGCTTTTCCATCATATCCGCACTAATATATTAACATAAATTCCTCATGGTGGCGCACACTACACCCCTGAATATAATAACAACATACACTGTGCTCCTGAATATACTGCCACACACTCTGCTCATGAATTCAATTGTATCATACACTATGCCCCTGAATACAATCATGTCACACATTGTGTTGTCCCCAAATCTAATCTTGTCACACACTATACTTTTTGAAACTAAATTGCCACACACAAGTGCCCCATAAAATAGTGGCACATGCTGTGCCCCCTGAAAATAGTGCCAAATGCTATGTCCCATTAAATAAAGTGCCAAACATGCAGTGCCTGTAAAGCAGAGTGGTACAAGCTATGTCCACTGAAAAGTGCCCCAGGAAAATAAAGCGGCACGCACACGCACTCTGCTAAACGCTGTGTCACCTGTAGAGAGTGCCACATATTGCCCCCTATAGATAGTGCCACACAGTGCCTCCATAGATAATGCTACAGTGCCCCATATAGATAATACCCCACAGTGCA